>NC_133324.1:568717329-569051496 GCF_042186555.1 Aquarana catesbeiana
ATCTCTTCTCTACATCCCTTTAACCACTTCCCACCAAATCATACCTGTACATGATTTGGCTTCAAGTGGTTGTATCATTGTTTAGCCGACGGTCGGCAATCATGTAACAGCAACCGGAGCGGCTATGGAGTCGCTCAGTTGTGGTTACATGCAGCGGGAGGGGACATTCCCCCTCCTACCACTCACCCAGGCTCTCCCGGCAAACCGGGAGACCCCAGCGACCGACTGGCACATCCGCCGGCTGGCCGGAGACCCAAAGAAAGCCGGGATCGGCTTTTATCGGGTCTTGGATGTAGTAGCATTGAAGCGATGTCACGACATTACTTCCGGTTTATTGAAATCTTAAAGGCGCCAGTTTTAAAAAAAAAAGTATTCAAAAATGCTTATCTTGGCGTTTTGAAAGCTTTCAAGTGCAAAGAAGGGATTTGGGGTCTTATAGACCCCAGATCCCTCCATAAAGAGTACCTGTCACTTGCCTATTGCTGTCACAGGAATGTTTACATTCCTTGTGACAGCAATAAAAGTGATAAAAAAAATGAAAACAACAGTGTAAAAATAAAAAATAACGTAAATGAATAATAATAATTAAAAAAAATGAAAGACCCCCCGCCCCCCCGTGCTAGCGCGCAAAGACGAACGCATGCGTCGGTCCCGAAAGCACGCAAACTGCGATTGTCCCACACATGTGAGGTGTCACTGCGAACGTCAGATCATGGCCAGTGCTGATTTTTAAAGCTTGTCTGAGAATTCAAAAATAAGTCTGAAAATTCAAAAATAAGGGGGCGGAGAGCTGAAGTTACACTCTGCAGAGTTCAATCAGTAGAGTCCTGAGAAGAGACCTTTCCATGGAATGTAGAACACTGGGAGGTACAGATGCATGGTGGGTATAGCATAGCTTATTAGTGAGAAAATATAATAAAGATGGTCATAGGCCTAACATCCAGGCCACACAACCAGCAGGAGAACCAGGGAATGTGCCCCCAGGCACCTAGACCTTTGCTTTCCATGACAGTTAAAAGTGTAAAGCTCACTTTGCTTTTAGTTCAGTGAAGCATTCTGACTTTTCATACATCTGTTAAGCTTTTTTTGTTGATTGCACAATTTTCTGTTGCAACATTTGACAGGCAGAGGTTTTATAATGTTATTTTCTTCAGTTGAAGGGTACTTTGTTTTTTACCTAGACAAGTGAGCTAAAAGTGCTTCCTCATATGCAAAAAATGTAGCCGTTTGAGGAAGTTCGGCAAGAACAAAACTATCTGAGCAGATGTAGAGCTATGATGCCAAGTGTTTAGCAAACACAGAGTAGCATTATGACCCCCTTAAAAGAGCATATTTTATTTATCTTTCAGTGATTCTCTCATTTATTTATTTTTTCCTACAGTCTTGAGTTTTTTTTCTCAAACTTTGATATTTTGTCTTCTTTTTACAGTGAGGTACATGACACATTATACTGATAGTGACATAGTGCATATTTACCTTTTATACAAAATAATTCAAGGCGCAATGGGTTATATTATGTATCAGAAGACACTTTGTTATCTGATTACTCAAATTCACATTAAAAATAAGCAAACACAAAATAATTAAAAAGAAACAAGAAGCCTCATTATAAGGGATGTTTTTCCAATATGAAGCACTATACATAAATACATATATACTCGAGGGGGTCTTCAAAAAGTTTCCACACTTTTCATTCATATTTAATAGAGTTGGAAAAAAAAAAAAGTGCAGAAAATTTATGAAGAATCCTTGTGTGTATAGATATAAATATAGATATATATATAGATAGATATATCTATCTATCTATATATATATATATATATATATATATATAGATAGATAGATAGATATCTATCTCTATACACACACATATATACACACACACACACGTATACATCATATAAATATACTGTGCATATAATATACAAAATGTTGGACAGAGTTAAACACTTTTTTTTTTTAAACTACTCTAGTGTTAAGCTAATATAACTTTGTTCTATAATGTACAGTACAGGGAAACTCACGCTCTGTGGTGCTGGGCTTCCTGTTCTGCTCTTCTTTGATAAGGACGGGGTTTTCATCAGCTCCCGCTTCTTCCTTGAAAACATCCTGAGTATATATCTTTTCTGCCTTTTTTTTTTTTGTTTTTTTTTTACTTATGGTACCACCGCCTCTATGTACCTTATAGGATTTGAGGTTTCGCTCACCCCTGCTACCCCACCTGGGGGGAGGGGGGGCAGATTCTTAGGGGTACTCAGAAAGTTGGTGCTGTATGCCCAGCACTACTACTGTCAGATGCCATGTGATGTTAAGATGTTTCCTCATTGGACGATTACTCTCCCAAAACTGACACAGACAGGAAGAGGTAAAGGGCGTTAACCCTTTAAGTGCCGAGGCCACAGCAGCATCCTGTCCCCTCCCAAAGCTTTGTGTGCATGTCATATGTCAGTGTGTAAAGACTTTATGTATGTGTGTTTGAGGGGAACAATAGAGGAAGTTATAGGGAGAGGCTGTATAAGGTAAAGAAATTATACAGATGAAATACACACAACATAAAGGAAGCAAATGAAGCATTTCGGTGGCTAATGAAGTAGGCATATGAAAAATAATCTTAGTTTACAGAAGTATGTATAATGGAAAGATTCCCTCATGGGGTTTTTTTAGCAGCCAAGAAATTCAAAGGTTATTAATTAAAAATTATTTATCAAAAGGCAATTTAGCAATTACATAAGAGTTGTAAAAAACTGAGCTCTGACATTTACATGAAAATGGAAAAACCATCAATCATAATGGAACTACATATTGTATGAAATCCTAATAAAATTTGCGTTTTACTGCAAAAGTGGTCTTCTGCTTTTGCAGTAAAACGCAAATTTTATTAGGATTTCATACAATACGTAGTTCCATTATGATTGATGGTTTTGCCTTTTTCATGTAAATGCCAGAGCTCGGTTTTTTACAACTCTTATATAATTGCCTTTTGATAAATAAAGAATGTTTAATTAATAACCCTTGAATTTCTTGGCTGCTAAAAAACCCCATGAGGGAATCTTTCCATTATACAAACGTTTCGGGGTGTGCAGCACGTGCAACTCATATATATATATGTTTTTTCTATTCTATGTTTACAGAAGTTTTAGTTTTCTATAAAGTTGTAATAGTTTTAGTAATGATGGAAAGTAAAAATCCAGCCATATCAAAGATAAATAAATAAATATATATATATATATATATATATATATATATACAGTATCTCACAAAAGTGAGTACGCCACTCACATTTTTGTAAATATTTTATTATATCTTTTCATTTGACAACACTGAAGAAATGACACTTTGCTACAATGTAAAGTAGTGAATTTACAGCTTGTATAACAGTGTAAATTTGCTGTCCCCTCAAAATAACTCAACACACAGCCATTAATGTCTAAACCGCTGGCAACAAAAGTGAAAATGTCCAAATTGGGCCCAAAGTGTCAATATTTTGTGTGGCAACCATTATTTTCCAGCACTGCCTTAACCCTCTTGGGCATGGAGTTCACCAGAGCTTCACAGGTTGCCACTGAAGTCCTCTTCCACTCCTCCATGGCGACATCACGTAGCTGGTGGATGTTAGAAACCTTGCGCTCCTCCACCTTCCATTTGAGGATGCCCCACATATGCTCAATAAGGTTTAGGTCTGGAGACATGCTTGGCCAGTCCATCATCTTTATGCTTAGCTCCTTTAGCAAGGCAGTGTTCGTCTTGGAGGTGTGTTTGGGGCCATTATAATGTTGGAATACTGCCCCACGGCCTAGTCTCCGAAGGGAGGGGATCATGTTCTAGTTCAGTATGTCACAGTACATGTTGGCATTCATGTTTCCCTCAATGAACTGTAGCTCCCCAATGCCAGCAGCACTCATGCAGCCCCAGACGATGAAACTCCCACCACCATGCTTGACTGTAGGCAAGAGACACTTGTCTTTGTACTCCTCACCTGCTTGCCACCACACACGCTTGACACCATCTGAACCACATAAGTTTATCTCATCAGACCACAGGACATGGTTCCAGTAATCCATGTCCTTAGTCTGCTTGTCTTCAGCAAACTGTTTGTGGGCTTTCTTGTGCATCATCTTTAGAAGAGACTTCCTTCTGGGACAATAGCCATGCAGACCAATTTAATGCAGTGTGCGGCATATGGTCTGAGCACTGACAGTCTGCCCCCCACCCTTTCAACCTCTGCAGCAATGCTGGCAGCACTCATACATTAATTTCCCAAAGACAACCTCTGGATATGACGCTGAGCACATGCACTCAATTTCTTTGGTCGACCATGGCGAGGCCTGTTCTGAGTGGAACCTGTCCTGTATGGTCTTGGCCACCATGCTGCAGCTCAGTTTCAGGGTCTTGGCAATCTTCTTATAGCCTAGGCCATCTTCATGTAGATCAACAATTCTTTTTTTCAGATCCTCAGAGAGTTCTTTGCCATGAGGTTCCATGTTGAACTCCCAGTCATCAGTATGAGAGAGTGAGAGCGATAACACCAAATTTAACACACCTGCTCCCCATTCACCCCTGAGACCTTGTAACACTAATGAGTCACATGACACCAGGGAGGGAAAATGGCTAATTGGGCCCAATTTGGACATTTTCACTTAGGGGTGTACTCACTTTTGTTGCAAGTGGTTTAGACATTAATGGCTGTGTGTTGAGTTATTTTGAGCGGACAGTAAATTTACACTGTTATACAAGCTGTAAACTCACTACTTTACATTGTAGCAAAGTGTCATTTCTTCAGTGTCGTCACATGAAAAGATATAATAAAATATTTTTAAAAATGTGAGGGGTGTACTCACTTTTGTGGGATACTGTGTATAATATAGATAGATAGATAGATAGATAGATAGATAGATAGATAGATAGATAGATAGATAGATAGATAGATAGATAGATAGATAGATAGATAGATAGCAGTGCATTAAGTGGACATGAAAACAAACCATGGTGAGTTCTCAAAATATAAGCCAAATCCTTATTATTCTTACGTGTCTGAGCACATATGGGTAGTTCTTGAGAGCCCATTAAAACTGGAAAATTATTGTTTGTAGGCACTCTGCGACCTCTGCAGACACAAATGAATGACAACCCTCGAAGGAATAATTATCACACCTCCAAACTCAGGAACTTGAAAAATAGGGAAATCCTGGAGTGAGATGATATTTTGCTTTGTAGCACAAGGCAGTGAAAAAAATAGGAATTTTGATGTACCTCTGTAAATTCCATGTCTTGTATACAGCACAAGGGAATTAATTCTTAGATTGCGGGTTATATGTGGCTACCTTCAGGTGATTGAATACTGGCAAAAAGCTTTGCTGGACCGCCCCCAGTGTACCCATATAACCCCGTCCACACTATGAGGCTCTGGTTTTTCTTAGCAATCAGTAAGGACCTCACAGGGAAAAAGGATCCTGTATTGTACCATTGTCCTTTACTGTACTCCAAGATATTGAATTTACAGGTACTTCAAAATTCCTATTAACTTAAAGGTACAGTACAGGACACAGGAATTGATTCTTTCAATATGGGACATCCTCGAGCAATATCTTGAGGTGGGCAACAAAATAGCAACACGAAACAGGTTGTTGACAGCAGAAGCAACTTGCAGCTGAAGAATAAATCAGCAGAGGCTCAAACAGCCACCTGTCAAAAAATGTTTGAAACCGTGAACCGAGAAACAGGCGATGGTCCTGCAACACGTGAACATTCTAGGATTCTCTCAAAGTTAGATCAACTTTGAGAGAATGTGCTCAGGAAAGGAATGTGGGACTCATTCCCTGAGGGCAGTAGTCCTCAATAAAAAGGTAAATAACCACCCAGCCAGGAGGAAATGTAGGGATGAATTTCCTCAGAGGGATCGTCCTGTGAGGAAAGAGAAGAGGGGTCAGTTCCAAAGGGAAGACATGGCAGACAGTCACAGATGACAGTCAATAAAAAGTGACATAGGCAAGCAAAAGACTTGCCTTCCAGAGTACTTTGTCCCCATGTAGTGCAAGAAAAAGAAGGAGCTCCCGAGAAGAAAATAGGGGGAACCAAGGCAGCCACAGCTGACAGGCAGTGCAGAGCTTCTTCACCTCGTCCAATCAGAGAACACTTTGCATACATTGAGAAAATGCAAAGCGATCTCTAAAAAGTGCCTGTATCTGGAGACCACCTGTGTTCACAAAGAAACAGGGCAGCCACTCAACACAAGACTCGGAGGCTAGTGAAGACCACTTCAGAATGGGAGAAGAATGGTACAACATTCCTCTCCCAAAACTCCAGCAACTAGTCTCCTCAGTTCCCAGACAATAGTGTAGTTAAAAGCAGAGGGGATGTTACACCGTGGTAAACATGGCAGACTTCTGAGATGTGTTGCTACCATCAATTTAAAAATTTTCGTATTTGTTTCTTAAAAAAGTACTTTTAAACATTTGATAGGTTTTCTATTTTTTATTGTGAATAAAATATGGGTTTATTAGATTTGAAAATTGATGCATTCTTTTTTTATGTAGATTTTACACACACATACAATATGTAAGGGATTAGCTCAGTAGCAGGGTGTGCAGGAAGTAGGCACGGACAGACAGCAGATCTTTGTGAAAACAAAACAGTGGTTTTTTTTTTTCAAGTCTGTGGTTACAAGTGCAATAAACCCTTGCCACTTTGGGCGTCTAACTGCAAAAAACAGGAACCTATCTACCTGGTCTGGAACAGCCTACCGCTGCCCAAAAACCTCTCTGACCAGTGGCGGCTGGTGCTCAAAATTTTTGGGGGGCACAAACAAACTTAAAAAAAAACCCATCAATTGCAGCCACTGTGCCCATCAATTGCTGCCAGTGTGCCCATCAATTGCAGCCACTGTGCCCATCAATTGCCGCTACTGTGCCCCATCAATTGCTGCCAGTGTGCCCATCAATTGCTCCCAGTGTGCCCATCAATTGCCGCTACTGTGCCCCATCAAATGCTGCCAGTGTGCATCGCCCGGGAGTCAGGACTTACCTGTCTCACAGCGTCCTCCACATCCACGCTCCTCTCTATTGGGCATCCAATCACAGCGCCAGCTGTTTCAGCTAATCAGGTGACAGGTAACCAGACCCAAGCACCTGATTGGCTGAGAGGTGGGTCAGTGTTCCTAACACAACACTGAGTAAACAGCTAATGCACAGCATTGCACCCGCTGTTTACCATTTTTGTAAGCCTATTAGAGCCCACGGCTCTAATCAGGACACCTATTAGAGCCCACGGCTCTAATCTGGCGCTTCCAAAAAAAAAAAAACCCCTGCCGCTGTAATTCAGGTGCCCGGCGCCCGACAAGGGGCCAGACACCTGAATAGGGGGCGGCAGTGGCGACCATAGATAGATTCATGTAATGCATGAATCTATCTATGGTAAGAGAGAGGTGACAGGAGAGAGGGGGCGGCGCTCCTGCGCCCTTTATGGACGCACCGCCACTTTCTCAGACACACAGGAAGACAGTCTTTTAGCCTAGGTTCACATATGTGCGATCTCAGACATCGCATGTGATTTGCACCCGCACCACAGGTAGCAATCACATGCAATGTCTGTGCAGTGGAAGTTCAGCCATACAGTTGTATGGCTAAACTCGCATTGGATTCGCACGAAAATAGTGCAGGGACTTTTTTTTCCCCGCACTAGAATCGGATCGCATGAGTGTTCTCACCCATGCGATCTAATTCCTGTGTGAGTTCACAGTTCGCACTGCGATCTGTGAACGGATCTGGGGGTGTCATTAACAATGTATTGACACCTGCAGTGGTTCGCAGAGGGCAGTGTGAACTGCCTGCGGGAGAGATGCAATGTGGGAACCGACACTGTAATCACGCTGGTTCCCGCATCGAACCTAGGCTTAGTCATACAGACTTAAGGCCCGTACACACGATCAGAAAATCTGAAGATAAACTTAGTCCGATGAACGATCTGCCAATTTTCAGATCGTTAGTATGCTGCTTTTGACAGCCGATTACGAATTTTCGGCAGACAAAAACTGGATGTGCAGGATTGAAAACTTTTGATTGATGTGACCACAACGTCCGATTTTCTTTTCATTAGTATGGTTTTCTGAGAAAAAAAAAATCTGAAGAGCCAGACTAGGCATGCTCAGAAATGAAAGAACACATACAAAACAATTCAACACATTACGTTACTTCTGACGTTGAATTCTGTCATCAGAAAATTTTCTGATGGTGAGTACCCTCTTCACTTTCGATTTGAGACTTGCAGCAAACAAAAAACTGACGAAAATTCGTCCAATAATCTGACCGTGTGTATAAGGCTTAAGACTCCATACACACTATTAGATTTTCAAGTTTTTGTTTTCAGATTTACCAAAACCATTTAACCCCTTCCCGCCGACCGTACGCAGATATGCTTTCCGGGGTTATACCGGGATGATGCCCGCAGCTGCAGGCATCATCCCGGTACCGTTGTTTACAGCGGGCGATCGGCTACCCGTGTATAACAACCGATGCGGCTAAAAGCCGCTCGGTTGTTATACCGGAGGAGCGGGAGGGGACATCCCCCCCCTCCCGCCGCCTCCCGCCGCTGTTACCGGGCCTCCCGTGCGATCGGGAGGCCCGGTGTCCGTTCGGCTGCCTTCGGCGGCTGGGGGCGGACTGGAACGAAGCTGCGAGCGGCTTTGTTCCAGCCTTCTTGTTGTAAACGCGGAAGCGACGTCATGACGTCACTTCCCGTTTACTCGGCTGCCAATGGCGCCGAATTTAAAAAAGTACACAGTATTCAGAATCGCCGTTTTCGGCGATCTGAATACTTTGAAGTGTAAAGGAGGGATGGGGGGTCTTTTAGACCCCCCATCCCTCCATAAAGAGTACCTGTCACCACCTATTACTGTCACAAGGGATGTTTACATTGCTTGTGACAGCAATAAAAGTAAAAAAAAAAAATTTTAAACACAATTTATAAAGTACAGAAATAAATAAAATAAATAAAAAAAAAAAAAAAAAATTTTAAAGTGCCCCTGTCCCCGCGAGCTCGCGCAGCGAAGAAAACGCATACGGAAGTCGCGCCCGCATATGTAAACGGTGTTCAAACCACACATGTGAGGTATCGCCGCGATCGTCAGAGCGAGAGCAATAATTCTAGCCCTAGACCTCCTCTGTAGCTCAAACCTGGTAACCGTAAAAAATTTTTAAATCGTCGCCTATGGAAATTCAAAGGTACCGTAGTTCGTCGCCATTCCACGAGTGCGTGCAATTATAAAGGGTGACATGTTTGGTATCTATTTACTCGGCGTAACATCATCTTTCACATTATACAAAAAAATTGGGGTAACTTTACTGTTTGGATTTTTTAAAATTCATGAAAGTGTCACTTTTCCAAAAATTTGCGTTTAAAACACCGCTGCACAAATACCGTGTGATAAAAAATATTGCAACAATCGCCATTTTATTCTCTAGATTCTCTGCTAAAAAAATATATATAATGTTTGGGGGTTCTAAGTAATTTTCTAGCAAAAAATACGGATTTTAACTTGTAAACACCAAATTTCAAAAATAGGCTTAGTCATGAAAGGGATAATATGAGGTCAAACCTTAAGAGTTTCAATTTGTATGCAATCAGGCAGGCCCTTGCACTACATGGTTTTGGTAAATCTAAAGACAAAAATCTGCAGAAAATCTAATAGTGTGTATGGGGCCTTAGGCCCCTTTCACACGATCGGACCGCTCAGGTCCGCCTGTCAGTTTTGACGGCGGACCTGATCGGGCGCTCCATGTTAGCCTATGGAGCGACGGATGTCAGCGGAGACATGTCCGCTGACATCCGACCCGGTCTGATCCGCAAAAAGCAGACAGATGGCCCTACGTCCGGATCCGTCGCTGGCGGATGGGATCGGTTGAGATCTGATGAAAACGGACATGCTGTCCCTTTTCATCCGATCCCTCCATAGGCAGCAGCGGTGCCTGACAAGCCCCTCCCCACTCAGTGAGCAGAGAGGGACCTGTCATCCGCCGTCTCAGCGGAGATCAACGGAGAGATCTCCCGCTGAGCCAGCGGACTCAGTGGAAGCGGAGTCCGCCTCGTGTGAATGAGGCCTAACTCTCACCACTCAGACAACGCTGCTCCCCCAGTCCTACGCTAGAATCTGGTTCCAGGGTGGAGCCCCTTGTTGAAACAACCTGTGAGTTTTATAGAGCCCTGAGTGCTTCATCTGTTACACCTGGGCTCGTTAACCCTCTTTGAGCCCAAACAAGCTCACTACTCAGCAGAAACCCAAAAGCAATCAGTGTACAGCATAAACCTGGGACAAATATATCTCCCATCTTGGACACAACCCATAGATTTTCTTGGCTTCAAATATATATATATATATTGTAGCAGGGTGGTACCCTGCCAGGGTCCAGGTCTAGTAAACAGCTAGTTCACTAATGAGTCAGCTGTGTTCTGGGCTTTAAGTAATGATCAGACCAAGGCTCTAGGCTCCAAGTTAAAGACAGCTCCACTCTGCAGACAAGTCTAGCCCAGGAGTCAGGAGCGCTCCACCTAGACAGGAGGTGGCATCCAGTGCAGCACGAAGCTGCTAGCGATAAGCACGGAGTGTCCGGTCTGTGGGAGACAGACCAAGGCCTGAAGCATAAGGCCTGAGCAGGAGAGCTGCAGTTACTAGCCAAGCGGGCTGAATGTTTATTTCTGTAGCAGAACTGGAATGCTGAATACCCCTGTGAGGGAATCTACTGTATTTGTTGAACTTTCTATTGAATAAAAATGGGCAAAACCAGCCCACTTACCCACTGGGCACTTAAACCCCCTTCCTAACCAGACCAATTTTCAGCTTTCGATGCTCTGACATTTTGAATGACAATTACTCAGTCATGCAATACTGTACCTATATGAAATTTGTGTTCTTTTTTTTTCACACAAATAGAGCTTTCTTTTGGTGGTATTTAATCACCGCTGTTTTTTTTTTTTTTTTGCGCTATAAAAGAAAAAAGGCAGAAAATTCTGTAAAAAAATGTATTTTTCTTCGTTTCTGTTATAAAATTTTGCAAATTAGTAATTTTTCTTCATATATATTGGCCAAAATTTATACCGCTACATATCTTTGGTAAAAATAACCCAAATTGGTGTATATTATTTGGTCTTTATGAAAGTTATAGAGTGTACAACCTATGGTGCCAATCTTTGAAAATTGATCACACCTGAAGTACTGACAGCCTCATTCTTGAGAAACAAGCCAGGAAAGTACAAATACCCCCCAAATGACCCCCTTTTGGAAAGTAGACATTCCAAGGTATTTAGTAAGAGGCATGGTGAGTTTTTTGAAGTTGTAATTTTTTCCTACAATTCTTTGCAAAATGAAGATTTTTTTTTCTTTTTTTTTTTTTTCCACAAAATTGTTATATTAGCAGGTTATTTCTCACACACAGCATATGCATAGCACAAATTACACCCCAAAACACATTCTAATATTCCTCCTGAGTATGGCAATACCACATGTGTGAGACTTTTACACACTGTGGCCACATACAGAGGCCCAACATGCATGGAGCGCCATCAGATGTTCTTGGAGCATAAATTACACATATAATTTCTTGACTGCCTCTTACAATTTTGAAGGCCCTGGAGAACCAGGTCAATGGAAACGCCCCAAAAATGACCCCATTTTGGAAAGAAAACACCCCAATGTATAATCTATGAGGCATAATGAGTCTTTTGAACATGTCATTTTTTTCTACAAGTTTTTGGAAAATGTGTAAAGAAAATGAAAACGCATTTTTTTTTACACAATGTTGTCCATTTGCACAATGTTTCTAACACATAGCATGTACATACCAAAAATTACACCCCAAAATAGATTCTCCTACTCCTGAGTACAGCGATACCACATGTGTGAGATTTTTCTACAGCCTGGCCACATACAGAGGCCCAAAATGTAGGGAGCACCATCAGGTGTTCTAGGGATATAAGTTTCAAATCTAATTTGATTACCTATTACACTTTTGTGAGGCACTGTAGTGGCATGGATGTGGCATGGATGATAACTGATGTGGCATGGATGAGCATGAATGGGGATGTATGAGTCATGGATGGGGATGGCTGAGCATGAATGAGTATGGCTGAGTATGGCCGGGTACAGCTGAGTATGGCTGGGTATAGATGGGATGGCTGGGTACAGCTGAGTATGGCTGGGTACGACTGAGTACGACTGAGTATGGCTGGGTACGGCTGAGTATGGCTGGGTACGGCTGAGTATGGCTGGGTACAGCTGAGTATGGCTGGGATGGCTGGGTACGGCTGAGTATGGCTGGGTATGGCTGGGTATGGCTGAGTATGGATGGGTATGGCTAATTATGGATGGGGGTGGATGGGATGGCTGAGCATGGATGGATGGATGAGTATTGCTGAAGATGGAAGGATGAGTATGCTGAGTATGTATGGCTGAGCATGGATGGATGGATGAGTATGCTGAGTATGGATGGCTTAGCAAGGATGGATGGATGAGTATGCTGAGTATGGATGGCTGAGCATGGATGGATGGATGAGTATGCTTAGTATGGATGAGTATGCTCAGTATGGATGGCTGAGCATGGATGGATGAGTATGCTGAGTATGGATGAGTAGGGATGGATGGATAAGTATGGATGGGTGAGCATGGATGGATGGATGAGTATGCTGAGTATGGATGAGGATGGATAGATGAGTATGCTGAGTGTGGATGGGTATGCTGAGCATGGATGGCTGAGTATACTGAGTATGGATAGCTGAGCATGGATGGATGGATGAGTATGCTGAGCATGGATGGGTGAGCATGGATGGACGGATGAGTATGCTGAGTATGGATTGGTATGCTGAGCATGGATGGCTGAGTATGCTGAGTATGGATGGCTGAGCATGGATGGATGGATTAGTATGCTGAGTATGGATGGGTGAGCATGGATGGATGGATGACTATGCTGAGTATGGATTGGTATGCAGAGCATGGATGGCTGGGTATGGATGGATGGGTGGCTGGAATGGGCACATATCAGCGCTGTGGGCCCACAGCGCTGCTGCCACTGATCTCTCCCCTCTCCCCTCTCACTGTACCGATCTGTACAGAGAGGGGAGAGAGCAACCGGACGTGACGCCGGTTTGTTTATAAATGATCGCTCCGTCATTTGACGGAGCGATCACGTGGTAAACGGCTGCTACCAGCGTCCGTTTTCCGTGATCCGTGATGCGCCTGGTTCTCTGGAGCCGGCGGTCATGGATGTTCCCGGGTGCGCACCCCAGGGGGCGCGTGAGAGCGGGATTCTGGGAGGACGTCATAGTACGCCCTCCTAGAGTTATCCGACCGCGCTGCAGCCGTCATTCGGCTATAGCGCGGTCGGCAAGAGGTTAAACTAAAGAGAAGTGAATGGCAGTGTCCTTAAAGCTCTACACTTGGAGTGAACCCCTGACAATATATATAATTAATTTGAACCTTTATTTTTATTTGTATTAATACAATATTTAATACTTAAATATCCTGGATGTTACCCCTACTCAAAAATGAGCACTAATTAACCGCTTATGACCTGTACGTCATCCAGCCTGTTTTGGATTAGGGGCGCGCTGTGTCCACCGGACAGCAGATTACACTTATTGATAACCAGGTACCGAGTATCATGTGAACGATATGATTGGTCATGATAACAATGTAAACAAATAGCCTGCTTATGTTTGTGATTTGGCCCACAGTGGTCACATGGTACCTGGCATAAGCAAGCTGTTCATGAATGTTAACCCATTCATGACAGCTAAAACTATTGCTTATACATTGATCATCACTGTATAAGCAATAACAGTGTAACAAAAAATAAAAATAAAATAAAATCCCTGATCAGCCCCCCATCTCATGGTGACACTAAACTACTCTGATGACAGGATGTACAAAAAAAATTGTAAAAAAAGAAAAAAATGTTTAAAAAAATGTAATATAAAATTATTTAATTTTTTACTTTTCTTTTTTACCTACTATCACCAGTCAGTATCCCTGATCACCACCACACCAGCCATATGAAGGAGTATGTAAAGAAAATTGTGAAAAAAAAACATTTTATTTAACCTCTTCATTTTCCAAAAACTTGTGACAAAAAAAATACAACTTCAAAAACTATCCATGCCTCTTACTAAATACCTCAGGCTGTTTACTGTCCAAAAAGGGATCATTTGGGAAGTATTTGTACTGTCCTGGCATTTTAAGGGCTTCAAGAAATGAGATAGGCCATCAGGATATACCGGGGGGGGGGGGTTGTTCAAAATTTTTGGTCTTTTTTCGTTTATATATTAAAAAAAACCCAGTGATGATCAAATACCACCAAATAAAAGCTCTATTTGTGTGAAAAAGATTATATAAATTTAATTTGCATACAGTGCTGCATGACCACGCAATTGCCAGTAAATAGCAAAAAATGGCTTGGTCATGAAGGGGATAAAACTTTCCGGAGGTCAAGTGGTTAAGCCTTTGAGAAACCATCTGCCGACAGAACTATTATAAATGACAGAAAATGGATATAGTGTACAACAATTACATGGTATATATATGCATAGTTATATTGTGCAAGCTGGACCAATGTAATAATATTCATACCTGTCTTTTTCCTTTAAAGTGGATGTAAGCCCACTCTCATCCTTTCTAAACTACTGCCATATTGGGTATCTATAAGGATATACATGCCTCCTGCATGTATCCTTAACTGTCAAATGTCTCCCCTCTGTCTGTCATGAGACCCGAAAAACTGCATATTCTGTGGGTGGGTCTGTTGTCTGGAGCTCGGTGGGTGGAGTTGTGATGTCAGTAGACTCCCCGCCCACCTCTACAACGCCCCTTGTCAATATGCATTTTCTCCTGTGTATTTCTTACACTGAACTTCTGCTTTGATCACTAACATCCAGTCAAAACCCAGAAAAGTCACCACATGACTTCAACATGCCCAATCATGCTGAGGTGTGGAGCAGCCAATCCTGTGAGAGCTGGTGAAGAAAGGAGGAGGGGATCTGAAGTACACAGAATGTCTCTCTTATGCCGCGTACACACGGTCGGACTTTTCAGCTACAAAAGTCCGACAGCCTGTCCGACAGATTTTCGACGGACTTTCGACGGACTTGCGGCGGACTTTCTAACGAACAGACTTGCCTACACACGATCACACAAAAGTCCATCGAATTCTTACGTGATGACGTACACCGGACTAAAATAAGGAAGTTGATAGCCAGTAGCCAATAGCTGCCCTAGCGTGGGTTTTTGTCCGTCAGACTAGCATACAGACGAGCGGATTTTTCGACCGGACTCGAGTCCGTCTGAAAGATTTGAAGCATGTTTCAAATCTAAAGTCCGTCGGATTTGAGGCTGAAAAAGTCAGTTGAAAGTCCGGAGAAGCCCACACACGATCGGATTACCAGCCAGCTTTAGTCCGTCAGCGTCCGTTGGACTTTTGTAGACGAAAAGTCCGACCGTGTGTACGCGGCATTAGGCTTTTGTATGATATATGTAAATCACCTGCCACTCACAGCAAGGGGGAGAAAGTGATTCCTATTTCTCTGTCTGTTTTTATCTCACTGAAAAAAGATAAGAGGACTGCTCAGAGCTGGATTAACTCTTTGTGGCAAGACTGGGCACAGATGACATGAAATCCTATACTGTACAAGGTGCAAGCCTTAATTAATTTTTTTTTCGGGTTTACATCCACTTTAAAGTACAACCAAAGGCAAAACTTTTTTTATTTTTGGATAGGGTGGACATGGATTAGAACACCTGTCAGTTTTGATTGCTCTCTGCTTCCCCGTTAGGGAGATTCACCTTCTCTATTTGTCTGGTTTATCATTATCATTACAAGTGAAAGTAAAAGAAAATCTAAAATTTTGGGTTGTTCCCAGAAAAGTAATAGAAGGGGAAATCTTCCAATGGGGACACTAGTTCGGGTGACCTGGGTGTCCCCAAGGAATTCCCTTAATTTGCAGATATTTTCTCTCACTTTCTGTTTTGGCAATGTGACAGGAAGTGAAGGGAAATCTCCCCAATAGGACACAATGGCAAAAATAAACTGACAGGGGTTATGACCCTCCATCTATCCAAAATGAAAAAAAAAAAAAAAAAAAGTTTTGCCCATAGTTCTACTTTATGCTATAGTAAATAGGGGCTGTCTTGGGGTTTCAAGGGGTGGAACCCAACCCATCAGTGCTCACATGGTGAGTTCCCTGAAATGGAAAATTACAATACGTATATTTATTATTTATTTATTATTATATATGTCAACAATCTTCCATTATTTATTAAGGTCACTTACCCACCTAATGACATCATATTGCGAGGACCTGTTCACACTGGGTGATATGGAAATGCAGGCAGAATGCCGCAATTGCAAATCGCACTAAAATCATGGCAAAACATGTGACACATGTGTGGGTGCCATTTATCCTTAATGGCAAATGCAGTGTAGTTTTGCTTTGATTGTCATGCAAGAAACGTGGCAAAATGTCAAAACAGGCCTGGCTCGGGGACAAAATTTGGTCCCTGAACTTCTCTATCGTGTGAATTCAAGTGAATGGGCCACCCTAGGCATGACACAATGAATCGTGGGAAAATTGCCAACATAAAACTGCTGGTGGGAGTGTGGGATCTCGCTATGCAAAATGTGAACAGAGCCTAAAGCCTCGTACACACGATCGGATTTTCGGCAGGGAATTGTGTGAAGACAGACGATTGCCTAAAATCCGACCGTTAGTACGCTCCTTCAGACAACTGTTGTCCAACTTTCCGCCAACAAATGTTGGATGGCAGGCTAGTAAATTTTCAATGATCTGTTGTCAGATTTCCGTATCGTGTGTACACAAGTCCTCGGAAGCATGCGGGTCTTGTAAACTAGCGTTCGTAATGGAGATTTAACATTCGTGACGCGGCAAATTATGAATTGTCGAAATGCAGCGCACATTCTCTTCTTCTTTAATGGGATATTTAATAATAAAGCTGCTTTGCTGGTGATACTGATGGAGTTATAGCAAACGTATGTGAAAATTCTTTTGTTTATAGTGATACCAAGAATAATATTATTATGCTTGTTTTTTTGTTTTTGTTTTTTGGCCAAGTTACCACAGCACTATTATCCTGTAGTTTTTAATCTCAAAGATACAACTATGTTGGTGTCCCTTGTTAATTTTACATTGTATTTTTGAAAATGTACTGGCCTACTCCCAAACGGTCATTTGAAGTAAAACACATACCCAAGTATTATTCAACACAATTTTTTGATTGTGCATTAAAAAAGAAAACAAATAAAATTAGACATGCTATCTGCCAATAGAACTTAACCAAAAAGTGCATTCTATACATTCAAGAATATAGAAAATATAACAAATCAAATCATTATTCAACCAAAGGATAAAATAATAATTAGTAAGTGTGGAAGGGGTAAAAATCCCCAAACATGCGGCCTTGTTGGGGGTCTTGGGGCTGGTATTGCCATTGACCCCCATGCTGCTGTGGTGGGTGGGTTTGCTGTGGTGGGTGGGGTGGCTGTGGTGGGTGGCTTGGCTGTGGAGGTTGTGTATGTGGGCCCACAAAATCACATAGGTGGGTGGTGGCAAGGATCTTGCCCGTCGCCCCCCTGTTGAGAAGCTGCAGGATGAGCTCCTCGCACCTTCTCCTGTGGTCACCGGTAGGGATGAGCCGAACACCCCCCTGTTCGGTTCGCACTAGAACATGCGAACAGGAAAAAAGTTTGTGCGAACACCGTTAAAGTCTATGGGACACGAACATGAATAATCAAAAGTGCTAATTTTAAAGGCTTACATGCAAGTTATTGTCATAAAAAGTGTTTGGGGACCTGGGTCCTGCCCCAGGGCACATGGATCAATGCAAAAAAAACTTTTAAAAACGGACGTTTTTTCAGGAGCAGTGATTTTAATAATGCTTAAAGTCAAACAATAAAAGTGTAATATCCCTTTAAATTTCGTAGCTGGGGGGTGTCTATAGTATGCCTGTAAAGGGGTGCATGTTTCCCGTGTTTAGAACAGTCTGACAGCAAAATGACATTTCAAAGGAAAAAAGTCATTTAAAACTACTCGCGGCTATTGCATTGCCGGTCCGACAATACACATAGAAGTTCATTGATAAAAACGGCATGGGAATTCCCCACAGAGAAACCCCGAACCAAAATTAAAAAAAAAAAAATGACGTGGGGGTCCCCCTAAATTCCATACCAGGCCCTTCAGGTCTAGTATGGATATTAAGGGGAACCCCGGTCTGACAATACACATAGAAGTTCATTGATAAAAACGGCATGGGAATTCCCCACAAGGGAACCCCGAACCAAAAAAAAAAAAGACGTGGGGGTCCCCCTAAATTCCATACCAGACCTGATTTTAAGAGGAACCCCGCGCCAAAAAAAAACGGCGTGGGGTCCCCCCAAAGATCCATACCAGACCCTTATCCGAGCACGCAACCTGGCAGGCCGCAGGAAAAGAGGGGGGGACGAGAGAGCGCCCCCCCTCCTGAACCGTACCAGGCCACATGCCCTCAACATTGGGAGGGTGCTTTGGGGTAGCCCCCCAAAACACCTTGTCCCCATGTTGATGAGGACAAGGGCCTCATCCCCACAACCCTGGCCGGTGGTTGTGGGGGTCTGCGGGCCGGGGGCTTTTCGGAATCTGGAAGCCCCCTTTAACAAGGGGACCCCCAGATCCCGCACCCCCCTGTGTGAAATGGTAAGGGACCCCTACCATTTCACTAAAAAACTGTCAAAAATGTTAAAAATGACAAGAGACATTTTTCGACAATTCCTTTAGTTAAATGCTTCTTCTTTCTTCTTTCTTCCTTCATCTTCTTGTTCTTCTGGCTCTTCTGGTTCTTCCTCCGGCATTCTCGTCCAGCATCTCCTCTGCGGCGTCTTCTATCTTCTTCTCCTCGGGCCGCTCCGCACCCATGGCATGGGGGGAGGCTCCCGCTCTTCTCTTCATCTTCTTCTCTTCTTCATCTTCTTCTTCTTCTTCTTCTCTTCTTCATTTTCTTCTCCGGGCCGCTCCGCATCCATGCTGGCATGGAGGGAAGCTCCCGCAGTGTGACGGCGTCTCCTCTTCTGACGGTTCTCAAATAACGGGGGGGCCACCCGGTGACCCCGCCCCCCCTCTGACGCACTGTGACTTGACGGGACTTCCCTGTGACGTCACGGGGAATGCCACAGGGAAGTCCCGTCATGTCCCGTGTGTCAGAGGGGGGCGGAGTCACCGGGTGGCCCCGCCCTCCGTTATTTAAGAACCGTCAGAAGAGGAGACGCCGTCACACAGCGGGAGCCTCCCTCCATGCCAGCATGGATGCGGAGCGGCCCGGAGAAGAAAATGAAGAAGAGAAGATGAAGAAGAAGAGAAGAAGATGAAGAGAAGAGCAGGAGCCTCCCCCCATGCCATGGGTGCGGAGCGGCCCGAGGAGAAGAAGATAGAAGACGCCGTGGAGGAGATGCTGGATGAGAACGCCGGAGGAAGAACCAGAAGAGCCAGAAGAACCAGAAGAAGAAGAAGAAGATGAAGGAAGATAGAAGAAAGAAGAAAGAAGAAGCATTTAAATAAAGGAATTGTCAAAAACTGTCTCTTGTCATTTTTAACATTTTTGACAGTTTTTTAGTGAAATGGTAGGGGTACAAGCACCCCCTTACCATTTCACACGGGGGGGCAGGATCTGGGGGTCCCCTCGTTAAAGGGGGCTTCCAGATTCCGATAAGCCCCCCGCCCGCAGACCCCCACAACCACCGGCCAGGTTTGTGGGGATGAGGCCCTTGTCCTCATCAACATGGGGACAAGGTGTTTTGGGGGGCTACCCCAAAGAACCCTCCCAATGTTGAGGGCATGTGGCCTGGTACAGTTCAGGAGGGGGGGGCACTCTCTGATCCCCCCTCTTTTCCTGCGGCCTGCCAGGTTGCATGCTCGGATAAGGGTCTGGTATGGATTTTTGGGGGGACCCACGCCGTTTTTTTTTTTTATTTTGGTGCGGGGTTCCCCTTAAAATCCATACCAGACCTGAAGGGTCTGGTATGGAATTTAGGGGGACCCCCACGTCATTTTTTTTTTTTAATTTTGACCAGGGTTCCCCTTAATATCCATACCAGACCTGAAGGGCCTGGTATGGAATTTAGGGGGACCCCCACGTCATTTTTTTTTTTTAATTTTGGTTCGGGGTTTCCCTGTGGGGAATTCCCATGCCGTTTTTATCAATGAACTTCTATGTGTATTGTCGGACCGGCAATGCAATAGCCGCGAGTAGTTTTAAATGACTTTTTTCCTTTGAAATGTCATTTTGCTGTCAGACTGTTCTAAACACGGGAAACATGCACCCCTTTACAGGCATACTATAGACACCCCCCAGCTACGAAATTTAAAGGGATATTACACTTTTATTGTTTGACTTTAAGCATTATTAAAATCACTGCTCCTGAAAAAACGGCCGTTTTTAAAACTTTTTTTTGCATTGATCCATGTACCCTGGGGCAGGACCCAGATCCCCAAACACTTTTTATGACAATAACTTGCATATAAGCCTTTAAAATTAGCACTTTTGATTTCTCCCATAGACTTTTAAAGGGTGTTCCGCAGCATTCGAATTTATCGCGAAGACCCCAAATTGTTCGCTGCTCGGCGAACTTGTGAACAGCCAATGTTCGAGTCGAGCATGAGTTCGACTCGAACTCGAAGCTCATCCCTAGTTACCGGCCATCCCCCTTAACCTATTGGCTGTCACCACGCCAAATCTATAGCACTCATCTGAGTCAGTACGGATGGCAGTAGTGGCCTGGCTAAGGAAGGAAGCTGTGGCCTCGTCTCCTGCTTTTCCCGGTGTTCTGCCGAGAAAGTTCCGCTCGGCGGCTAAGTTCCCCCCTCTACTGTGCAGGCGCTGCGCCTGTGCAGTAGGATCCGGCGGAAACAGCCGAAGCGGAATAGCTGAAAATCAGCTGTACACGGCGCCTGTAAGAGGGCCCCTCGCGGGCTCACTTCGCTCGCAACGCTTCGGGCACGGCCTCGCTTCACTCGGCTCTTTTAGATTCCCCCTCTAGGTCCACTTGGATGGTGGGGAAGGAACCTGGACCTAGGGCGCAAGCGCTGTGTACAGCTGATTGAAGCGTTTGAGCTTCGGCTATCTCCGGCGGCTGACAGTAGTCCGTAGTGCGCGGGCGCTGCGCCTGCGCAGTAGGGGGGGAACTTATCCGCAGAGGGAACTTTCTCGACAAGACACCGGCCCTTTTAGCAGGAGGGAGTAGGGGAGGGATCTGGGACTCCATCTGGCTGCTGGCCACAGGCTCCTCCTGACTGACACTTTCTTGTGTATGAAAATGGGACATAATTAGATTTTTTTTAAGGGTTTGGTCATCAATCACACACAATTTTGATCTCCTCACTGTTGCAAATTGAATGTGGACAAATAGCAAAGACTATCATTCTGACCCCATCATTTTTCATTCTTGTTCAAATCATTTTTGGGCACTACTGTCTATTGATATGGAAACCACTTTGTTAAGGCAGAAATATTTGAACAATAAAGTCTTGTTATCATCATTGTATTTTTGGATACAAATATGTTCAACAATGCTATACCTGGGTCAAGCTGGGCTCCTCCACATCTTCATCCTGTGTAGCAGGACCTGTGTGGACCTCTGGAGCTGTGGCCTCAGCAGATGTCGAAGGGAGCGTAGACAGCAATGGCTTGGGTTTTGTCTGGTTGATCAAAAACCGCAGACTGTGGTAATACCACAGCCTGGGGACATATCGGTCACCAGTTGCTGCTCCAGTTCTCTTGGAGTCCATGACCTTTTAAAAGTACTCCTCAGGTTGGAAATTTTGTTCTTGACATAGTTTATATCTGCCCTGGGGTAAAAAGGCTTCACCAACTCGAGCAGTTTCTCCAACGCTGCCTTCCTCAAGATTTTATTGGAGTAATCTCGACACTTGACCTTCCAGAGACAGGGCAGCTCCCAGTACAGGTCGATTAATTGTGGCAAAAAATCAGGCGCTGTAAATTTCCACCATGATAAATGGTATAATGCCTGCAAGACAGATCACAAGACAAACCATAATGTCTGGCTTAACTCATAAGCTGGTCCCAATATAGGCCTCAATCTAAGCAGTATAGGCCACTAACCACCTATGCCCCAAATTCAAATTGTCTTTTCGTTTTATGGCTCCTTTCTTGCGTTTGCGAGTGAACGTCCTTCCCTCCAACTTCCCTCCAAGATCGTTCCTACGGGCGTTCCATCGACCGTGAGTTCTGGCTTTATATACACTGCGCATGCGTCAAACTCCGCTCTTAGTGCGTCATGACGCTGGGGCGCAACCATCTCTCTTCTGCTTGTGACAGTCGACTACGACTGAAAGCTGCGCATTTACAAAAGGCCCAACAGCCAAAAGGACAGCATTTTGGATAAGGTCATCGCCGTTTTGCAGGGCGAATTTTCGGTGCAACGAACAAAGAACCAAATCAGAAAACAATGGTATGATCTCAAACACCGTAAGCAAGACCAGATGGAGTCCATACATAAGATTATCAAAAAAGTAAGCAATATTTGTATCTAACAATATGTATATGTGTAAATTAGCTGTCTGTATATGTGCTTTTTCCAAGTAGCTCGCAAGAATTATATATAATGTTTTCTATAATCTTTGTCTGAATTGTTATTTTAAAGATGAAGTAAAATAGAAAGCAGATATGAACATTCTTATTTTGTTCTGTTTGTTGACATTTCTTTATTTTTGTACCTATTTTTTTTTCTTCTTTGAACAGGGAGGCACCAAAGAATGAGGCAACAGCCAAGCCACCAGAAGGAACGAAGGGAGGCTACCCTCGCTCGGGCCCCAACAGGGGAGGCAACAAGGCCATCTTGCACAATGAATGTTCTCCTTTGTCATTTCCATTCATACTTATGAGGTGCATTCATGCATGAGATGTCATTTCAACAGACCCCCTAGGGGTATCCCCACATGCCTAAACGACCATACTGGTGATAGTTTGTCAACATTCACGGTGAGTGTACATCTATGTGGGTCACCCAGTCTGAACACCATTGCACAGGATATGTCAATTTAAGCACGAGCACTTTGTTTCATCACCTAATGGGACTTTGTTATTTTTTTGTGTGTTCTGCATGTTTACTTTATTGTGATCAACCCTAAGCGCAGCAAACTGTTTTTACATCTTCCCACCCAAAACGTAAATGACAACTTCAAACACACTCATTTAGCCACCGACAGGGGAGATTCTAGGTGGGCCAAAGGCCATGGGCTTAGGGCAGAACTTAAGGGGTAAAGAACACTTTCTGGTTGCTGCCTGGCTCATCAGTGCCCATTAATGCGGCCTTGCCAGTGTAGACATGGGTAGAGGAGAGGCCCCGGGGATCATAGTTATACAGAGTCACGCCTGCTAGAATGATCATCATATATCCCCTATCCCATAGGAGACTAGAGGGGTGCGGAGGCAACTGCGGGACTTTTTCAATGTTGGCACTTGTCCAGTGTTTGCCCTCTGTAAAATGACATCGCCTTCCCTTTTCTATGCATTTTTCACTGTAAAAAAAAACACAGTGCAGCATGGTGGAGTCCACTAGTCAGGAGCAAACATTGTCATCAGACCAAGTGCAAGGTTGGTCAACTAATGTAGCAAAATGGATGCTAGAAACAGATGGGACTAGGGCTGGCTTAATGAATGGTGTATGGTTTCCTTTTTGAGGAAAGTGAGTGTGGTCAGCTCATCCAGGATGTTGGTTTGGAGGCATGGGATCTGACTCCTGAACCCAGCACAGACCTGTCCGTTGTGGACGTCAAATCCCCTGACGCAAAGCGACCCTGAAGAGGAAGAAAGTATTTGGGAGCTTCTTGTTTGCACAAGTAAGTATTCTTGGAATCTGGCTTCAAATGTGCGTACAACTGGAGTGTTTAGCTGAACAAGCAAAACACCCACTCCACACATTAGCAAAGTATGTAGTGCCTTAACATTAGTATGGAGAAGGAAGAGGTGGAAGGAGCTGTCAGTTTTGCTAGGTACCCGAGTTTTGGAGACCCAGGCACCAGGGCCAAGATTACTGAGTAGTTGCAGTGTGTACATTCCTAGTAGTGTAGGTGTCTGAACGGCAGGCAGGTTGCAAGCAACAATAGACTGGGCAGGTATTTCCTGAATTTGACTAGTAACTTAGACATGCTTGCCAAATTCTAATTTCCTCTTGCCTGGTCAGAAGTTTCTTGTTCCATTTGTTGGCTGCTGTTTGCACTTTTAATATTTACCATGTTTTTCAGACTTTTAAATGAGAAAGTTTAGTGTCCGAACTCAGTGTTTCTCCACTCCACTCCTCTAGGTGCACCACCAGGTCCTGTTTTCTGTATTTTCCTCTGTCTAAAAACAAATGTGTGAATTACTAACACTGAAAATGACAACATCACCTGTGCCAAATTCAACAAATATGGAAAACCTGACCTGGGTTTGCATCTTGAGAAGGAGAGTTGGGAAACACTGCCCTAAGTAATGTGAATTGTAATCTTTCTGTGTTTTTAAGAATAGCAAAGTCAAAATTTGAAGCTGCCCACAAATTGTGCCTTAACATTCTTATTTCCCTCATGATCCCATGCCTAAAATGTGTGTCTTTCCCTACATCTAGTTTTCTAAAGCACCAAAACACACCGTGTGTCAGTATATGCTAGCTCCCATCATGGGGTATCAATGGACGTGTTTCGGGGGTGCAACCCCTTCCTCTGACCTACTTTAGTTATGAGGAAGGGGTTGCACCCTCAAAACGCATCCATTGATACCCCGTGATGGGAGATAGAACATGTTGACACACTGACTTTTGGGGGTTTCTAAAATAACATGTTTGGAACTACACACATTTTTGGCAGGGGATCATAAGGGATATTTAATAGTTCGGCCTCTACGTGTATATGGCTTCAAATTTTGGGTTTGAGACGGGTGAGATCACCCCATCTGAGGAAAGCAACAACCACACAGTCTTGGGATACTAATGTCTCATTTGGCCTTCACTTTACCAAAATCAAACTTTGTAAGTTCCTGAGTTGGGGATGTGTATCTTATGTTTTCGAACATGCCTGTTTAGCCACAAAAAAGGCAAAATAATGGCAAACATACATGTTAAACACCAAGATGTTGGTTTGTTTTAAAACCTTAAAACGCACATGTGAATGTGCTTTGAGTAAAATGTTTTTTACTAAACAATGTGTGGCTTATTATTTCAATGCTCAATACCAGTGTATTTAAGTTGTTGTTACAGTGACAACGTGCTCTTAAATGTGGCCAACTCCGGCAAATTTTTGGCCTTTAAAAAATTAAAGGAGTTGAAAGCCATAATGTTTTTGAAATTCATGCATTAGATCCATTAAGAACAAAAACATTGTGTGTGTGTGTAGCAGACCCACAGCACACCATAATAGTTAGCTGATGAAGAGATTGTCACCACATGTAGCAAATAAGGTACGTTTGCACTATTGTAGCAAGTGGCCAAAATAAAGTCCATTTGAGAACATATTATACAGATAAGAAACACAGACAATAGTAGTTCAAATGAAATATGAGTTTATGATCAAATAAAAATATTATTCAGGATCATCTCCAATTTGCTGCCAAGACACTGCCCCTCTACCCACAAAATAATCAAGGTATTTTTGACGTATGTCTCTGGCATTTTGGGAGGGCAATCCAGCATGGCCAGTTTCTAGAGCCGTCATCACGCCCACAGACGGCCAAGCTGCAGCCTCTTCAGCTGGGCCTGCCACTGCAGGGTCCACATCAGTTGGCACTGAGGCAAGGTAGCTTCTAGCATTCCTCCGTAAAAAAATATGGAGTATACAGTAGCACAATACGACATGGTTGATTTTGTATAGTGCCAGGTTAATTGCTGTTAAAAACAGCCTGAACTGACTGGAAAAGGTATTTTCAACCACCCTCCTGGCACGAGAGACCCTGTAATTAAATATTTTCTGCTCTGGGGTGAGGTTCCTCATAGGAAACGGCTTCATAAGATGTTCCCCCAGAGCAAAGGCCTCATCTGCAACAAAAACAAAATTGAGGCCTTCAACATCCTCCTCAGCAGGTGGCAAGTTTAAGGTGCCATTCTGGAGTGGCTTGTAGAACTCTGTTTGCATAATGACTCCTCCATCAGAGTTGCGGCCGTTCTTCCCAACATCAAGAAACAAGAAATCATATGTGGCAGACACTACACCTAGCAGGACTATGCTGCAAAAGCCCTTATAATTGAAATAATATGAGCCAGAGTTGGGTGGTGGGACAATCTGGACATGTTTTCCATCAATAGCACCACTACAATTGGGAAAATCCCACTGATGATGGAACTGGGCTGCAACATCCTGCCATTACTTTGGGTTGGAAGGAAACTGGATTAAAAAAAGGAAAAAGAAATTACTACTTCTGCACATAACATTGCAAGCAGATTTGACACAAACATGCTTGGCCAATATAAGTATAAAACTTAAATAATTAAGTGTATGGTCAACTTATCTGATTCCTCACCTCCTCTGGTGGCCCATTCTAAAAATGTTATGGTGGTGGTGGTGGTGGGGGGGGGGGGGGGGTAATGGGTAGATGTTTTGGACAGGTAACCCTCTCCACTTCCATGAGAGCTGGTTGCATAAATAATGTGTGATACTTTGGCCAGCCCCTCCCTACTTACACTATTGGCAGCCCAGTGGACAGGTAAAAAGTGTCATAATGAAAAAATATGGATACACGCTGTCCAAATTGCAGCAGCACATTTTGACATTCAGAAATAACCTATCAAGATAATAGGAGACAAAAACTTTCTACGTTACAATTTGAAGGTAATCAGGCAGGCCCTTTTACTACATGCTTTGGTGAATTGATCCAGAAATATGACCACAAAAGAGGGATAGTGCGTATGGGTTTTGCAAAGTCAGCAGATAGAGTATTTGTATCTGTTGACTTAGCATCTGCCTGAATTGGAGCACAACAATAACATTTGGACACTTTTTAGGGGGTGTTTAGGGTAAGCACAAAAATGTAGCTGTCAAATAACATTGTTAAGTTACTAGGCTAGGTGTGCATGGGCCCAGGATAGCATACTGGGGAGGTTAGTGAAGGAAAATATGCCAAAAAAGGTGCAGGAAAAGCTTACAGCATGCATGAGGACAAAGAGAACATTTACAGCATATTACAATAATGTTAATTATGGAATCAAGAAATTAATACAATATATTAGCAAACATTAAATACATAGAATGTGATGTTAAAGGAAAAAAACTTACCCAAATATAGTCCTTCTGCAGGACTTGAATAATGGCTGAACAGGCCTCTGGAATAATGAGTCCCAGAGCCTGGAGGGAGATCCCAGTGGTAAACTTGAGGTCCTGGGGACTTCTCCCAGTCGCCAAACACCGCAAGGTGGCTATGAGCCTTTGCTCAGGAGTAATGGCAAGCCTCATGCATGTGTCCTGCTTCTTAATGTAGGGGGTCAACAATGCCAAGAGTTGGTGAAAGCAGGGGTCCGTCATCCGGAGATAATTCCGAAAATCATCCAGATTATTCTCCTGGAGCTCCCGCAGCAAAGGCATATGACATAATTAGTCACGATTAAGCAACCAATTTTTGGTCCAAGAACTCCTCCTCCTCCTGTTCCTGGACTGGACTTGGGTGAAAGCAATAACTCCAAGGCCAATAATAGCACGTTCTCTCCTCCGATTCCACAACATGGCTGGTTGACGAACGGCCGTTCAGAAACGCCCACGAACTGAAAAGCGCAAATCAACACTCACCAAACTTCTACTAACACAAAAATAGCAGAAGGAGCCCAAAGGGTGGCGCCTGACATTTGAACTTCCTCTTTCCTCGTAGTACGGCTAGTACATCACTACATTCGTGCAAGACAAGTTCCTGGCACACGCCCTTCGGACAAAAGTCTGACGCTTTGTTGTCCAACAATCGGATCATGTGTACGAGGCTTTAGAGTTATTTTCTGTGATCATCTACTGATCTTGTTTTGATCAGATCAAGAAAGGACTGCCAGCAGGTTGCTATGAAAAAACTAGGCCTTGCTTCTGTGTGCCACACTGAAATGTTTAATCATTTAATTTGTCAGTACTGTAACAAACTCATAACATTATATGCAGAAAAACAGACTTAAATGTTTTTAATTTTCACAGCACAGAGAACAGACAACCAA
This sequence comes from Aquarana catesbeiana, assembly GCF_042186555.1. Classification (NCBI taxonomy): domain Eukaryota; kingdom Metazoa; phylum Chordata; class Amphibia; order Anura; family Ranidae; genus Aquarana; species Aquarana catesbeiana. Next base: position 568,745,520 of record NC_133324.1, read on the forward strand.
ATGTGCCCACTGAACAACTAAAAGCACAATGATGATTACGTGGACACTTATGGACTAATTTATGAAGACACAGAAGAGGTGCAGCTTTGCAGCATTTGCCACTGCTGACTTTTCTTTTCTAAAGGGAACTTTAACACAGAACACTTTCATAAATAGATCCCAATTGTGTTCCTCTTGTAATATGTTAATTTAACAACAGTAATAAAATCAAACGCTGTATCAAAAAACATTACAACGATTGCAGGTTCACCAAGACTTGGGTACCTTTTCCCATTAAGCACATTATTATTATTACAAGTACTTATATAGCACCATCAATCTACGTAGCACTTTAAATTAGGAAGTCTTGTTGCTATTGTGCTAGCTGTATTTTTGTAAAACTGAAAAAACTGTTGTGGGTTTCCCCCCACAGGATGACTGACAGTCCTTTGACTGTGCAGGTTGCAGACTGCTAGCTATTATATGTCTTGGGTCCTGAAGGTTGGGCTTCTGGTGTTTTCTTGTTATGCTGTGTTTCACTAATTAAAGCCATATCTAGAAAATCCAGATTGCGGACAGAAGTTCATTAGCATACTATTGTGCAAACGTTTCAGAGCAGTAGCTTTTCTCTGGGCTACAGATGACTCTATGATATACTACACTCAGGGCAGGCTAACACACATGAAAGTATTTTCAAATATAGGAACATTTTAAAGCGGTATTAACCCAAAACCAAAAATGTAGTATATTGTAGCTTACCGGTCATTCTATGTGGTGGCTGCTTCAGTTTTCTGTTTTCACTTGGTGATCTGGCCAGTATCACACACCTCCTGTATTAGAGGGCCCCACTCTGGATGAAGGAGCACAGGAGGCACAGCAGACAGCAGCATTGTCATTCTGGGGGAGGGGAGAGTTAAATATATTAGCAGATTTAGATACACTGACAAATTGATGTCAAAGCTCACACTTTATAATCAGTTACAGCAGTTTTTTTTTTTCTTTTGGGATACAGGTTTTGCATAAATAAATAAAAGCTGATCATTTTATTCACCCCTGTCAGTGTAAAGTCATTTGTCTCATCCATTTAAACCGATACATTCTGCTGGAAACTTTCTGGTGTGAAAAACAAACAACTTGCCGGCTGGATCACCAGATGAAAAGAAAGAAAGCCTAAAATAGGAAACAAATGCATTACATCTTATGCCGCGTACACACGAGCAGACTTTTCGACCGGACTGGTCCGACGAACCGAATCCAAGAGACAATCCGACCGCGTGTGGGCTCCATCGGACCTGCAGCGGACTTTTTCAGTCGAAAATGTGATGGACTTTAGATTTGGAACATGTTTCAAATTTGTCCGACGGACTCGAGTCCGGTCGAAAAATCCGCTCGTCTGTATGGTAGTCTGACGGACGAAAACTGGTGCTAGGGCAGCTATTGGCTACTGGCTATCAACTTCCTTATTTTAGTCCGGTGTACGTCATCACGTACGAATCCGTCGGACTTTGGTGTGATCGTGTGTAGGCAAGTCCATTCGTTAGAAAGTCTGTCGACAGTCCGTCAAAAGTCCGTCGAAAGTCTAACGAGGCTTTGAACAAGAAGATCTGGATGCCGCACACTGGATAAAGTTGAAAACTTGTCTTTATTGTAAAGATGGGATCATCAAAAATACAAGACCATCATGCAGAAAGTACAGGATCAGCTGATGCGTTTCGCACTCGGAGCTGAGTGCTTACTCATAGCCGTCGAAAGTCTGTCAGAAAGACTGTCGGACCTTTGTTGCCGAAAAGTCCACCCGTGTATACAGGGCATAAGAATTGGTAAGTTGCAATAAATTGGTATAATAAATGTTTGATTTTGGGTTTATTACTGCTTTAAAGCCGTATTTAACCCAAAACCAGAAAATGTAATATATTGCAGCTTACTAGTCATTAGATGTGGTGGCTGCATTAGTTTTCTTTACATACAGCTTCGGGGCAGGAAATGCCACAGCTGCAGCTGACTGGGCCAGCAGCCTGCTATCATGTGACAGTTTCCTGTGTGTTCAGGGTGAACTGAGTTTGGCCTGAACCTTAGCTCATCCCTACTGGTGAACTTTAGGTAATTACTTTCCAACACTGACGGAGTCACTGCTACCACCTGCTGGACAGCCACTGCAAAACAAGTGTCACAATGAGGGGACCACAATGAGGCTGCATTCACACCTCGGCGTTTGGTATCGCGATTTCAAAACGCTCTGGTAAAATGACAAATCGCACAACACGAATTTCAGATGCCATTCATTTTGATGGCACCTAAAAACGTGGTGCGGCTCTGCCATGATTGTTGCATGATAAATTGAGATGCAATTATGGCAAACTGCATCGCCTGAAACTTGTCGGCCAAAAAAAAGTTCAGGAGCTACTTTTGGGCAACAAGCTTCACACGATGCGGTTTGCCGTGATTGCAGCGCGAGTTATCACGTGACAATCATGGTGGAATCGCACCGCAATTTTAGGTGGCATTAAAATGAATAGGATTTGAAATTCACTTTGTGCGATTTGTCATTTTACCAGAGCGTTGTGAAATTGCAGCCTGAGGGGGGAAAATAGAACCACACTGAGGGAACACACAGGGTATATAGCCCATCCTTTCCCCTACCAAATGACCCCTGATACATCACACATGCTTTTACCCTACATATAGTACTCGCTGTCATACCCTTTACACTTCTCTCCTGTACATGATACCCACTGTCATCCTCTTCGCTTTCCTTCCTTGTACATACTGGCAAAACTCATACCCTCTGTACTTCTCTCCTGCACATTCTGCTTGCTATCATACCCTTTGTCCTTATTTCCTGTACATGCTGCCCAATATTAAACCCTTTGCACTCCTGTACATATTGCCCACCATCATGCCCTTCTCACTTCTCTCCTGCACATACTATCTGCCGTCATACCACCCACACTTTTCTCCTGTACATCCTTCATTCCCTTCTTACTGCTCCCCTGCATAAAATGCTCCCTCTTATACCCTATACACTGCTTTTCTGAAATGACATTTCCTCCTTGTGTGATTGGTTAACTGGTTTTCCCAGAAGTCTGCACAAAAATACAAGTCATATTTTAAGAATCTCTTGCAACAAAAATGTCATTTTTGGTGAGATACTGTGAAAGGGAAAGCAAGTGTAATGGCCCGTACACACGATCTGAAAAATACCGCTTTCAGCACGATCATATGATAATCGGATCGTTAGTACAGAGCTTTTGAGAGCCGATCACGGCAGTTCATCCGATATTATTTGATTGGACAAGCACGAAAATGTTCCTCGTGCGATACCAGATCGTATGATTTTCATTTAGTCAGTACAGTGTTCGTCCGAAAATACAATACAGATACGCTACAACACATGACATCACTTACGATTTTTTTTCTGTCGTATGAGAATTTTTGTGACTTTAGTAGCCTTTTCAATTCCTACTTGCGACCAGTAAGTGAAAAAAGTCGGACGATCTGTTGTTCGATTTCGGATCGTGTGTATGGGGCATGAGGCTTAATTTTCACTGCTGCTGGTAAACAGACGTTTAGGAGCAGTTGGGCATTTTTTTCAGCTGCTCCTGAACTCTCCTCTGTTATCTTATCAGTACATAGGGTCGTTTATAGTCGTTTCTAGGCAGTTGAGTTTAGAAGCATTTTTTGGAAAGCAAAAAAATGCGTTCAGAACGGATGTTCAGAGGCATTTGAAACACCAAACGCCTGTATCAGCTTGTAAACGCGTGTAAATGTGGTAACTCGCTTTTAGCCGCATTTCGTTTACAGGCCTTTTTTAACTATTTGGAGGGAAAAAAACGCAAACGTGGCTAAATGCGGCATGTAAACGCGTCAAAAACTGACGTTTTTAAATGTCGGTCACTATCTGTCAAGTTAAATCGTTCAGGGGAGGTTGAAAAACGTCCCATGTACATTAAGCCTTAAAGGGATGCAGACTTTGCCACTTTCCTTGTTAGAGCCCTGCAAGTTCAGCAGCTGATTGATAATTATAAAATCACTCCCATACAGATTCCCTTTGCACATGGACACAGACAAACAGCTTTTCCTTCAGAATAACAAAAGGTAGGAATCTGCAACAAAGTTTGGAAAAATCTCTGCAATGTACATAGATCACCCAGTGAGAAATGTTTTTTTTTTTCAACAAAAGTTGAATTACTCTTTAAAAAGAGTTAAGTTCCAGACAGGAAGAAAAGTAATGACTAGCAGAGATACCAAGCCAGTGATCAGGATAAGTACTGACAATCTGGACACAAACACAGTCCAAACAATTCACAGAAGTAATGTAGGGCATTAAAAGAAGTTGAATGAAGAGCAAGAGGAGACAGACGTCACAGTTCCTGTTGTCACTCACTTAAAGGAGAAGTATAGCCAAAGCCCAATTGGCTGTACTTCTCCTATGGATCACAGGAGTGCAATTCGTTTTGCACTCCTGTGACCCGAACTTCATCCCGCTCTCTGCTGACATCACAGAAATCAGTCCGCGTCATCACGACAATGGAAGCCTGGACTGACACCCGGCTTAGCCTCTCAGCAAGCCGCTGAGAGGCTGAACCGGCCGCTCCCCGCCTCTCCACAGCCCAGCACTCCAGTGAGTGAGGAGGGGGCAGAGCAGAGAGCGGTGACTGACAGGCAGCAGTTCTCTGCTCGGGGAGCTGTGAGAACCGAGCTGATCAACGGTGTTTGATCGCTCGGTTCTCGGTGCAGAGGCACTGGGGGACAGATGCAGCATCAGACCAATTTTATAAACACATTTTCACACAAGTAGAGCTTTCTTTTGGTGGTATTTGATCACCACTGGGGGTTTTTTTCTTTGTTATGTAAACAAAAAAAGACCGTAAATTAAAAAAAAAAATTTCTACTTTCTGTTATGAAACATATCAAATAAAATATTTTTTTTTCATAAATTTAGGCCAAAGTGTATTGTGCTACATGTCTTTGGTAAAAAAAAAAAATCCAACCAAATGTGTATTAATTGGTTTGTGTGAAAGTTTGAAAATTGATCATTCCCAATTTACTGACGGCCTAACTCATTTTCATGTGGCCCTAAAAATGGCAGGACAGTACAAATACCCCCCAAATGACCTCTCTTTGGAAAGTAGACAGTCTAATGCCCCGTACACACGGTCGGACTTTGTTCGGACATTCCGACAACAAAATCCTCGGATTTTTTCTGACGGATGTTGGCTCAAACTTGTTTTGCCTACACACGGTCGCACAAAGTTGTCGGAATTTCCGATTGCCAACAACGCGGTGACGTCAAGCACGTACGACGAGACTAGAAAAGGCCAGTTCAGAACCAAGCGCGGCACCCTTTGGGCTCCTTTTGCTAATCTCGTGTTAGTAAAAGTTTGGTGAGAGACGATTCGCGCTTTTTCAGACTCGTGGCTTTCAGATCGTTTTCTGACGTTCAGTTTGTGCTTGTGGGTTTGTATCTGCTCTTCAGTGCGTGCAGTCAGTTCGTATTGGAGTTTTCTGTGCGATCTTGTCCGCTCGTTGCTGTTTTTCAGGTCGCTCTTCACAGGCCCTGCTGTTCTTCAGTGCGTTCTGTTACTTCGTTCTGAGCAGCCGACCGTTTTCTAGCCATGTTTCGTATGCGTACTCCTCGTAGAGTTCGTGCTGTGCGGGGGCTTGGTGTTGGGGTCCTGACCTTGACACAAGTCCAGTCCATGAACAGGGTAGGGAGGAGTTCATGGACCAAGAATTGGTTGCTTCAGCGTGACCAGTTCTGTCATATGCCTTTGCTCCGTGAGATCCGTGAGAATAATCCTGATGATTTCAGGAACTTTCTCCGGATGACGGACCCCGTGTTTCACCGTTTGTTGGCTTCGCTGACCCCCTATATCAGCAGGCAGGATACCTGCATGAGGCAAGCCATCACTCCGGAGCAGAGGCTGGTCGCTACCTTGCGGTATTTGGCCACAGGGAGAAGTCTGCAGGACTTGAAGTTCTCGACAGGCATCTCCCCCCAGGCTCTGGGTATCATTATCCCAGAGACCTGTTCTGCCATCATACAGGTCCTGCAGAAGGAGTATATGAAGGTAAGATTTTTATCCTTTTATATCACATTTTATTGTATTGAATGTTTGATAATATATTGTATTTCTTCCCTCATTCCATAATTACCATGATCGTAATATGCTGTGAATGTCCCCTTTGTTCTCATGCATGCTGGATTTTTATGTAATTATTATTTTAGGTCCTTCATACATATTTGCCCTTCAATAACCTCTCCAGCATGGTGTCTCCTGCCCTATATTCACCTCATGTAGTCACTTAACAATGTATTTTATCAGCTCCATAGTAGTGCTTTACCCCAAACACCCCCTAAAATGTTTGGAAATGTTATTTTTGATTTAAATTCAGGCAGAGTGGCAGAGGCTTTTTTTTGTGGTGTCCCCAAATTTTTTGTAACCCTCCCTCCCCCAACTGCTAAGTCAGCTGATCCCAATTCTCTATCTTCAATCATCTATCTGCTGACTTTGCCAAACCCATACACACTATACCCACCTCTTTAGTGCTCAGATTTATGGATGAATTCCCCAAAGCATGTAGTGCAAGGGCCTGCCTGTATACTTTCCAATGGTACTGTTTAAAGTTCTTGTATCCTATTATGATCTTGATAGGTAATAGCAGAATGTCCAAATGTGCTCAAATGTGTACAGTGTGTATTTATATCTTTGTATTATGACACTTCTTACCTGTCCAGTGGGCTGCCAATAGTGTAACTAAGGAGGGGCTGTTCCAAGTAATACCCTGTATTTAGGCATTCATCTCTCAATGAAGTGAAGAGGGTTACCTGTCCAAGAGTCCCCCCCCCCCCATAATGTTAGAAATGGCCCATGAGAGGGGGGAAGGGGGAATATGATAGGTGTACCTTATACTTTGTTGTTGTTAAATTCCCCTTAATAAATGCTATCTGGAGGTTGACCCATAATGTTTGTGTCTAATCTGCTTGCCATGTTTCTGTGAAAAAATAGTAATGTTTATTGTTTTTTCCTCAACAGTTTCCTTCCACGCCACAGGAATGGCAGACTGTGGCCTCCCACTTTGCCCAGCGGTGGGACTTTCCTAACTGCGGAGGGGCAATTGATGGGAAACACGTCCACATCGTCCCACCACCCAACTCGGGGTCGTACTATTATAATTACAAGGGGTTTAATAGTATAGTGATGTTGGCGGTGGTGTCGGCTAATTACGACTTCTTGTATGTGGACGTGGGGAAGAATGGCCGGATGTCCGATGGTGGAGTCATCGCCCAGACGGAGTTCTACAGGCGTCTCCAGAATGGCAGCTTGGACTTGCCACCTCCAGAGGACAATGTTGAAGGTCTCCCATTTGTGTTCGCTGCTGATGAAGCATTTGCGCTGGGGGACCACCTGATGCGGCCATTCCCGATGAGGACCCTCACCCCGGAACAGAGGGTTTTTAATTACCGGCTGGCCAGAGCCCGAAGAGTGGTGGAGAACACATTTGGAATCCTGGCCAGCCGGTTCCGATTATTTATGACACCCATCCATATGGCGGAGTATAAACTGAACCATATAATACTTGCCTGCTGTGTTCTCCATAATTTTCTACAAAAACATTCAGCCAACTATGCTGGCTCAGTTGGGCCTGAGGCCGGAATCCCAAATACATCAACAATGACGGCACTTGAAAGCGGCCGTCCTGGCTTGCCCTCCCTGAATGCCCGTGATGTCCGGTTACGATACCTGGAGTTCTTTGCGGGTAGGGGGGCTATCAATATGCCAGACAATCTGTGACACCTTTTTCAAATAAAAAACAACCAAAAGAAATTCTTGGTGGACATTTACTGCTTGTGTTTGTTTTAGCTGACCCTGACAGAAATGTGTTGAGTGCAGAAAATGTCGTGATTGGGTAACCTTATAAAAAACAGTGTTGGCTGGTACTTCCTAAATGCAAAAACACATTTCACTACAAGTGCACTTGCAACTGCACTGAACCTGCACTTGTAGTGCAAAGAGGATTTGCCCTTAGGAAATAACCCCCATTTGTGCATAAAACAACAATTACATCACCCCAAAAGTGTGGTAGTGTTGAGACAATAATCCACACATTCTTGAGTAAGGCACTTTTTTATAGCTGCACAATCACATGTGCATTTACCAAAGGTTTTTAAAACAAACCAACATGTTTGTTGTATAACAATGTTTGCAGTAGCATTATGAAAAATCAAAATATCCATTTCAGATAAAACAGGCCTGTGTAAAACCAACAAGAAAGCCAAAAAACTTGAACTTACAAAGTTCACATTAGGTAAAACCTGAAGGCTAGATCAGACATCAGTATTTAGGAACTGGGTTTGATCTAGCGTTCAGATGGGGGGAAATCACCCCTGGAAAAGCCAAATTTGGAAAATGCACACCAATTTACGAATGGCAACATGTGCTATCTGCCATCAGGGGGGATCAAGGGACGTGTTTTGGGGGAGAAAGCCCTTCCTCAATGCGACTTTATAATTGAGGAAGGTGTTGCACCCCCAAAACGCGTCCATTGATCTCCCGTGATGGCAGATAGCACATGTTGGCACACTGTGTGCATCCTCCAAATTTCGCTTTTCTAAACATTTTAAACATTTTTGGAAGATTGGACCACATTAATAAAACAGGTGATTTTGTGGGGTTTAAATTCGCCCCAAAACATCAATGATGTTATTATTTTTTTTAATAACATCACTGATTTGGTTCTGGATGTTTTGCAATTGGAGATTACACCCCATGATCTCCCCGATAAGTATCTGGGCACTTTCTGAAGTAAAGCGTTCAGGATCCCTCACATCACGATCACCTAAAAAGAGATAAAGAACAAAAAAAAGGTCTCAAAAATCTGCCAACATCCATCTCTTTTACCTGAGCCTGTGGTCGCAGACACTCACCTGTTGTGGTGCCAATCTCCACCACGTCTTCTTCTTCCTCCTGCTCTTCTTCTTCATTTGGGGGTATTTCACCTTCTTCCATAGGTGGGGGGTCTGTGGTCTCCTCGGATGAGGGGTGTCCTCCGAGTCTTTTCTCCCCTATGTAAAACAAAAATGGTATAATTAGCACACAGATATTTGAGGGCAGAACTAGAAATAGGAAACATTGCTTGGAAGTGGGGTACAATTGTCTATTTTAGCCGAGTTCCAAGATGTATATTTTTTTTTATTGCCCTTTGTCAAGCTGCAATACTTTACCTGTTTGGTACAAGCTTCACAGATGTAGCCCCCCCTATAGTATACACTGGAGCACTTGTGTGCCCCCCCTAATAAAAATGGTGTTCTTGTGTCCCACACTAGTGCTCCAGTGTCCAGATGTGAAAACAGCTGCTCAGTGTCCTCTCTTTACACACAATCTAGTTGTCATTTCATTCTAGTAACAAACCCATCTACACAAACAAATCTTTGTCATCCAAGTAGGCCCCAAAAAATGTGTGAAAATGCATATGGCCTAAACAATGGTGTTCTAGAGGCCGAAATAAAAATGTTTGATACGAACGAATAATGGGCCCATGAACATTAAAGTTGCCCTTTTAAACGTTACAATTAATAAAAGCATATGGAGCAGAACGAACGTAATAAAGACAGAAAGAATAGGAACACAGCACAACTACTTACTTTTTTGCAGCACTCTCCGGATCTTTCGGTACTGCTCTGGCTCTCTCAACTTCAGGTCCGACCACCGCTTCCTGAGCTGATCTTTAGACCTTCGTACCCCGAAATTCCGCTCTAGACTCCTGACCACTTTACCAATGATTTTTGCCTTTCGGATGTTGGGGTTGGGGTAAGGCCCATATTTTCCGTCATAGTCGGACTTCCTCATGATGTGTACCATCTCCAACATCTCCCCAAACGACATATTTGTGGCCTTAAAACGTCTCCTTCTGGATCGGGACGTGCCTGGATCCGGCCTTTCCTCCTCCTCCTCCTCGTTGCTATAATTAGCCCGCACCTGCTGTAACTCTGCCATCATGCTCTTCACCCACTGCGCCGAACGAAAAGGGGCGGGGAATACACTAGAAAGAACGTCAGGGGCGGGCAGAGTTACACGCATGCGCAGTGTGTATAAAGCGTAACACGCGTGCGTATTACGTACGATCTGTGAGCGGAGGAAGGAGCATTGGACGCGCCGATCGTAAGAACGAAGGTAAGAGACAAACTTGTGCCTATACTGCTTCTAGATTGAGGCCTATATTGTAACAAGATTAGGAGAGTTTTGTCTGACATTAGGCTTTGTCTTGTGTTGTGTCTTGCAGTGAACATGGATATCTTAATGAGAGATACTGACTTCATGTCACTATTCATTGATATGCTAAGTGAGCTGCCCTGTCTGTGGGAGATTACCCACCCCCATTTCAAGAACCAAACAAAGAGGAAGGCAGCACTGGAGCAATTGTGTGAAATTGTGAAGCAGGTGATCCCCACGGCAGACATCACTTATTTAAAGATTTTCATTGGTGGCCTGAGGAGCACATATCTGAGGGAGCGCAAGAAAGTCCTGGATTCACAGAGATCCGGAGCAGCAGATGACATCTATGTCCCCAGGATGTTGTACTATGACAGGCTGCACTTTCTGGCAGGTCAGACTGAACCCAGGTCATCCCTCTCCAGTCTTCCTTCCACACTTCCTTCCCCCCTGGCTGAGGCTTCTGACGCCCAACCTGGGCCTTCCAGGCCGCATGTGGAGGAGCCCAGATTGAGCCAGGTATAGCATTCCTCTAAATATTTCTGCTTGTCCAATCAATGATGTTAACTAGATGTTAGTTTGGAGTACTAATTTAGGATTGTGATTGATGATGCAAAACATTACAACTATGTCTCTTTTTCATACACAGGGAAGTCTCAGCCAGGAGGTGGCCGGGCCGAGCCGGCTGGCTGATCTGCAGGTCCCTCCACCCCCCCGAAAAGAGAAAGTGGCAGTAGGACGAGTGCCCTAGAGGAGGCGGCTATCAGATTCTTTTGGAGGGCTACAGAGGTCCTGGGAGCACCCCACACCAGGCAGGAGAATATTGCTGCCTTCATAGCATATAAAATGCAGAGGATGGAGGAGGGCCAAAAAGCCATGTGTGAGGCCCTCATATCAGAGGCTCTGGAGAAAGGTATGAGGGGCCAAATTACACCTCACACACAGCTTTGGGATGGTCCTCCTCCTCCTCCCTCTCCTCCAGGTCCTCCCAGTCCTCCTCCAGGTCCTCCCAGTCCTCCTCCAGGTCCCCCCAGTCCTCCTCCTCCTCCAGGTCCTACTCCTCCTCCTGCCACATCTCCAACTGCACAGCCACAGCCCGGAAGGAAGTGTGAAAGGAAGACCAGACAGTGAGGACCCTGGATCCAGTCTGGTCGGCCAAAAAATGCAGCCTCTTGTGGTACCACAGCCTGGGGACACAGATGTCATCTGCTGCTATCCAAGTCTCTGTGAATCCCGGACCAGACTGCCCTCCCTTACATATGGACTCCTCAGGCCACCAGTTTTGATGTTTAAGAATTGATGTCTGCCGTGGGGGTCCCAGGCTTCGCTAATTTCTCTTGTTGATCCAGTGTTGCCTTCCTCTTTGTTTGGTTCTGATCCCTTAATAAAGGATTTTTGTTTTGAATTATACTCTCCTATGTGTTTTACTTCAAAAAGGACAGTTTGTTTGTGAGGATTCAGGTACATTTCTAATATACAATGTGAAATGAACAAGGGACACCAACAACAAACAATCTCCTTGAGATTAAATAATAAAAGATATCAATGGTGTTGGGGTAACTTGCCACACAAAACACACACAAAAATATTCTGGAGTAAAAATAAAAATAACATTGAACAAAGATCAGCCTTGGAAAAAATCCAAACATTAAAGAAAAAAAAAGGCTTAAAAACAAAATAAAAAAAACATAAAAAATATAAAACTGTCAGATGTGACAACTAATAACAATATATTGAGGGAATCCCACTAAAAAAACACAAATAAAAGTTTGTGAGAAGTGTGTGTGAATATGAGCAGCAAAACTACTTAATTCTTGTCACATTATAAAGAAGAAGAGAGTGCGCTGTATTAAACCATTTTTTACATTGCAGCGTGACGAAAGTGCTGTATCCATTGCGAACGCTAAGTTTACCAGAACGAGCTGTCCCGTCTTGGAATTTCTTCTGAGCATGCGTGGCACTTTGTGCGTCGGAACAGGCCACACACGGTCGGAATTGACGCGATCGGATTTTGTTGTCGGAAAATTTTATCTCCTGCTGTCCAACTTTGTGTGTCGGAAAATCCGATGGAAAATGTCCGATGGCGCCCACACACGGTCGGAATTTCCGACAACACGCTCCGATCGGACATTGTCCATCGGAAAATCCGACCGTGTGTACGGGGCATAAGGCATTGAGTAAGAGGCACAGCAAGTTTTTTGAAGTAACACACCTCCTGTATTAGAGATTTTTTTTTACATACTCTCATCAGAGTAGTTCGGTGTCACCATAGTAACACTGTACTACTCTGGGTGGAGATCAGGGATTTTTTTTTTTTACACAGTTGGATTGCTGTTACAATGATGATTATTGAAAACAATGTTTTTAACTGTCATGAATGTGTTGCATTCATGAGAGCTGTGATTACTAGTGATCTGTGATTGGCTACAGCTAATTACATGGTACAGGGTGCTGTGATTGGCCCTGGTATCATTTGATAGCTGTGGACCAATCACAGCACCACTCTGCAGGAAACATAGCTGTTATGAATGAAATCAATTCATAACAGCTTTGTTGACATTGTGATCATGTGATTGCATAGCGACCACCTGATCCCCCAGCCACCTTCTGTGGTCTGGTGGACACAGCGGGAGCTGGAGCAGCATGTTTCGTGCCCCTAGCCAAGAACAGGCTGGATGGCGTACATGTACATGACCCAGCCTGCCCGTCCCAGCCGCACGGAGTAAATGTACCGCGGGCGGATGGCAAATGATTAACAACATCTTAATAAATAGTCCACAAAGTTCTAAAAGATTGTTTACAACTTCTGTCCTTTTCTCAAAGCACAAGCACTAGAATTATTTGGGCTTGGTTCCCACCTACAGGTTCTAACTGAGCATGCATGCGTTTCTGCGCACTCCACACATCATGTGTTGGGTCAGCCCTACGCGCAAGAAACATGGAAAAGACATCCCTGATTTTTTTCCAAAAATGCTGCCGCACCATGCAGTTTGGTGCGAGCATTAGGAGAAGCGTGAGGGTGCCATTAACAATTAATAGCACTGCCACATGTCTCCTAACGGGCAGCACAATTCTGTGCAAGTTGGGAAAGTGCTCATTTTTGTGCATATTCCTTACACGCAGTAGTGTAAACCTAGCCTGAAACAGTATATGTGGCTAGGCTCACACTAGTGTGTCTAGTCTAAGCTGTGGATTAACCCACATTTCATTTTCGTGGGTTGCGGAAATGACTTTTTTTAGTTGTTCTATCCTATGACAGGCAGCACAGCACAAATACACAGCTCTAACTCATTCAGCCAGCAGGAAGGCCGATATTCTTTGATCTTTGTGAACTATTTTAGCTCTGTTTGCAAAAGCTAGAGTGCAGAAACCGGAAATAAATGACAACGGTCTAGCAGAACAGGAAGAGATGTATGCACTTTACTCTGTCTGGAGCAACTAAAACTTGGCCACAAAAATAACACACACACATACACACTCATCCTAGTCTAGGGTATATGACTGGAGTAAACGTGCAAGGGGAAAACTGGGGGCTTAAAATATGAAAAGACCTGTTCATATTTGTCTTATATCCTAAAATAGAACAAAACGTAACTCAGGATTCTGGTAAAATGGACAAAAGTCAAATAATCCACCCCAAGTCCCTGCAGTGCATTTGTTTTAACATGCTACAATTTGAGTACATGAGAGTTCAGGCCCATTAAAATAAATTGCAATGTAATGTGATGACAACACCCTTTTGCGCAATGCGATTTGTCAACACTCACCTTCTGAAGAACTCTTCATAAAGTCAGCTTTGACAAACAGCGTTGAGTGGAAGAGTCACATATTTCCAGCAATCACGAATGCTACCTGGAAAGGAGGAGTTTATCTGTATGATCTTTATTGAGTGATTTTTAATAAATGGAATTACACTGTAAAGCACCCTTTGTTTAACCACTTGCTTACTGGGCACTTACTGTATACCCGATTCCTGACCAGACCAATTTTCAGCTTTCAGCACTTTGGATGATAATTGCGTGGTCATGGTCATGCAACACTGTACTCATATGAAATTTCTTTTGGTGGTTTTAATCACCACTGGATCTTTTATTTTTTGCTAAACAAACAAAAAAAAGACAGAAAATTTTGAAAAAAAAAAGTTTTCGTTTCTGTTATAAAATTTTGCAAATAAGTAATTTTTCTCCTTCACAGATGTGCGCTGATGAGGCTGCACTGATGGGCACTCATAGGCAGCACTGATGGGCACTAATTGGCACTGATGGGGCTGCACTGATTATGAATGCCCTGATTATCTGTGTAAGTGTCCCCTGCCAGGATTGCCGGTTACCGACTCTCCTCTCTTCACATTGTGACAGCGCGTGAGTAAAGGAGCGCAGATAACCAGCAACTCTGTTTACATTGTGATCAGCTGTGATTGGACACAGCTGATCACATGTTAAAGGGCCGCTGTGATTGGCCATTTACCATGATCTGTGATCAGCTGTATCTGTAGGACACAGTGATCACAGAGTGTGCCAGATGCATGCAACAGGGGGCGTGCAAGAGGCGTGGTTCTGGGAGGACGTCCATGGACTCCCTCCAAGAATAAGAAAGCCCCACTGTAGCCATCTTACGGTTATAGCATGGTAAGGAAGTGGTTAAATTATTTCTATAATTACAACAAACACTTTTGTTTTAGAACATCAGTTCAAATAATCTTTATTTTTGATAATCCAATATAATCTTACTTGAAAAATCTCCTTTCATGTTGCTATGCAGCTTCTCCTCTGCTGTTTATTTTACATTTCTAAAGACTACATATCCCATGGCACCTTTCAAGTGGTGATTCCAGTTCTGACTCTGCCTCTGGAAACTCCTCCTCTCAGCATAGTGTACATAGCACACCCTGAACCCTGGACCCTGTACATAGCACACCCTGGACTCTGTACATAGCACATCCTAAACCCTGGACTCTGTACATAGCACACCCTGGACTCTGTACATAGCACACCCTAAACCCTGGACTCTGTACATAGCACACCCTAAACCCTGGACTCTGTACATAGCACACCCTGGACTCTGTACATAGCACACCCTGAACTCTGTACATAGCACACCCTGAACCCTGGACTCTGTACATAGCACACCCTAAACCCTAGGTTCTGTACATAGCACACCTTGGACTCTGTACATAGCACACTCTGAACTCTGTACATAGCACACCCTGAACCCTGGACTCTGTACATAGCACACCCTGAACCCTGGACTCTGTACATAGCACACCCTGAACCCTGGAATCTGTACATAGTACACCCTGAACCCTGGACTCTGTAAATAAGCACACCCTGAACTCTGTACATAGCACACCCTGAATCCTGGACTCTGTACATAGCACACCCTAAACCCTGGACTCTGTACACAGCACACCCTAAACCCTGGACTCTGTACATAGCACACCCTGAACCCTGGACTCTGTAGGTAGCACACCCTGGACTCTGTACATAGCACGCCCTAAACCCTGGACTCTGTACATAGCACACCCTAAACCCTGGACTCTGTACATAGCACACCCTAAACCCTGCACTCTGTACATAACACACACCCTAAACCCTGGACTCTGTACATAGCACACCCTGAACCCTGGACTCTGTATATAGCACACCCTTAGCCCTGGACTCTGTACATAGCACACCCTGAATCCTGGACTCTGTAAATAGCACACCCTGAACCCTGGACTCTGTACATAGCACACCATGAACCCTGGACTCTGTACCTAGCACACCCTGAACCCTGAACTCTGTACATAGCACACCCTGAACCCTGGACTCTGTACATAGCACACCCTGAACCCTGGACTCTGTACATAGCACACCCTGAACCCTTTACTCTGTATGTAGCACACTCCTGAACTCTGAACTCTGTACATAGCACACCCTGAACCCTGGACTCTGTACATAGCACACTCTGAACCCTTCACTCTGTATGTAGCACAGTCCTGAACCATGCACTCTGTGCATAGTGCACCCTGAACTCTGTATGCAGCACACTCCTGAGCCATGCATTCTGTGCATAGTGGACCCTGAACTCAGCACGTAGCACACCCTGAACCCTTCACTCTGTATGTAATGCGCCCTGAACTCTGCACTCTGTACGTAGCACACCCTGAATTCTGTACATAGCACACCCTGAACCCTGGACTCTGTACATAGCACACCCTGAACCCTGGACTCTGTACATAGCACACCCTAAACCCTAGGCTCTGTACGTAGCACAACCTGGACTCTGTACATAGCACACTCTAAACTCTGTACATAGCACACCCTGAACCCTGGACTCTGTACATAGCACACCCTGAACCCTGGACTCTTTACATAGCACACCCTGGACTCTGTACATAGCACATCCTAAACCCTGGACTCTGTACATAGCACACCCTGGACTCTGTATATAGCACACCCTAAACCCTGGACTCTGTACATAGCACACCCTAAACCCTGGACTCTGTACATAGCACACCCTGGACTCTGTACATAGCACACCCTGAACTCTGTACATAGCACACCCTGAACCCTGGACTCTGTACATAGCACACCCTAAACCCTAGGCTCTGTACATAGCACACCTTGGACTCTGTACATAGCACACTCTGAACTCTGTACATAGCACACCCTGAACCCTGGACTCTGTACATAGCACACCCTGAACCCTGGACTCTGTACATAGCACACCCTGAACCCTGGAATCTGTACATAGTACACCCTGAACCCTGGACTCTGTAAATAAGCACACCCTGAACTCTGTACATAGCACATCCTGAACCCTGGACTCTGTACATAGCACACCCTGAACCCTGGACTCTGTACACAGCACACCCTAAACCCTGGACTCTGTACATAGCACACCCTGAACCCTGGACTCTGTAGGTAGCACACCCTGGACTCTGTACATAGCACGCCCTAAACCCTGGACTCTGTACATAGCACACCCTAAACCCTGGACTCTGTACATAGCACACCCTAAACCCTGGACTCTGTACATAACACACACCCTAAACCCTGGACTCTGTACATAGCACACCCTGAACCCTGGACTCTGTATATAGCACACCCTTAGCCCTGGACTCTGTACATAGCACACCCTGAATCCTGGACTCTGTAAATAGCACACCCTGAACCCTGGACTCTGTACATAGCACACCATGAACCCTGGACTCTGTACCTAGCACACCCTGAACCCTGGACTCTGTACATAGCACACCCTGAACCCTGGACTCTGTACATAGCACACCCTGAACCCTGGACTCTGTACATAGCACACCCTGAACCCTTTACTCTGTATGTAGCACACTCCTGAACTCTGAACTCTGTACATAGCACACCCTGAACCCTGGACTCTGTACATAGCACACTCTGAACCCTTCACTCTGTATGTAGCACAGTCCTGAACCATGCACTCTGTGCATAGTGCACCCTGAACTCTGTATGCAGCACACTCCTGAGCCATGCATTCTGTGCATAGTGGACCCTGAACTCAGCACGTAGCACACCCTGAACCCTTCACTCTGTACGTAATGCGCCCTGAACTCTGCACTCTGTACGAGGCACACCCTGAATTCTGTACATAGCACACCCTGAACCCTGGACTCTGTACATAGCACACCCTGAACCCTGGACTCTGTACATAGCACACCCTAAACCCTAGGCTCTGTACGTAGCACAACCTGGACTCTGTACATAGCACACTCTAAACTCTGTACATAGCACACCCTGAACCCTGGACTCTGTACATAGCACACCCTGAACCCTGGACTCTGTACATAGCACACCCTGAACCCTGGACTCTGTACATAACACACCCTGAACCCTGGAATCTGTACATAGCACACCCTGAACCCTGGACTCTGTACATAGCACACCCTGAACTCTGTACATAGCACACCCTGAACCCTGGACTCTGTACACAGCACACCCTAAACCCTGGACTCTGTACATAGCACACCCTGAACCCTGGACTCTGTAAGTAGCACACCCTGGACTCTGTACATAGCACACCCTAAACCCTGGACTCTGTACGTAGCATACCCTAAACCCTGGACTCTGTACATAGCACACCATAAACCCTGGACTCTGTACATAGCACACCCTAAACCCTGGACTCTGTACATAGCACACCCTGAACCCTGGACTCTGTATATAGCACACCCTTAACCCTGGACTCTGTACATAGCACACCCTGAATCCTGGACTCTGTAAATAGCACACCCTGAACCCTGGACTCTGTACATAGCACACCACGAACCCTGGACTCTGTACATAGCACACCCTGAACCCTGGACTCTGTACATAGCACACCCTGAACCCTTCACTCTGTATGTAGCACACTCCTGAACTCTAAACTCTGTACGTAGCACACTCCTGAACTCTAAACTCTGTACATAGCACACCCTGAACCCTGGACTCTGTACATAGCACACTCTGAACCCTTCACTCTGTATGTAGCACAGTCCTGAACCATGCACTTTGTGCATAGTGCACCCGGAACTCTGTATGTAGCACACTCCTGAACCATGCATTCTGTGCATAGTGCACCCTGAACTCTGCACGTAGCACACCCTGAACCCTTCACTCTGTACGTAATGCGCTCTATACTCTGCACTCTGTACGTAGCACACCCTGAATTCTGTACATAGCATGCCCTGAACCCTGGACTCTGTACATAGCACACCCTGAACCCTGGACTCTGTACACAGCACACCCTGGACTCTGTATATAGCACACCCTGAACCCTGGACTCTGTACATAGCACACCCTGGACTCTGTACATAGCACACCCTAAACCCTGGACTCTGTACATAGCACACCCTGAACCCTGGACTCTGTACATAGCACACCCTTAACCCTGGACTCTGTACATAGCACACCCTGAACCCTGGACTCTTTACATAGCACACCCTTAACCCTGGACTCTGTACATAGCACAGCCTGAACCATGGACTCTGTAAATAGCACACCCTGAACCCTGGACTCTGTACACAGCACACCATGAACCCTGGACTCTGTACCTAGCACACCCTGAACCCTGGACTCTGTACATAGCACACCCTGAAACCTGGACTCTGTACATAGCACACCCTCAACCCTTCACTCTGTATGTAGCACACTCCTGAACCCTGAACTCTGTACATAGCACACCCTGAACCCTGGACTCTGTACATAGCACACTCTGAACCCTTCACTCTGTATGTAGCACACTCCTTAACCATGCACTCTGTGCATAGTGCACCCTGAACACTGTATGTAGCACACTCCTGAACCATGCACTCTGTGCATAGTGCACCCTGAACTCTGCACGTAGCACACCCTGAACCCTTCACTCTGTACGTAATGCGCCCTGAACTCTGCACTCTGTACGTAGCACACCTTGAATTCTGTACATCGCACACCCTGAACCCTTCACTCTGTAGGTAACTGGGTACTCGTGGCTGAACCCCCCCTAGGAAAAAAAATTATCTACAGCCCTGATTACAGGTGCATAAATTCACTTACATATAAGAAAAGAGACTTCCAGCACATGTCCTCTTTAGTGTGGCGTCCGTCCAGCTCTGTTTTGCCTGATTACAGCTTGTCCATGTGAAGGGGAGTCCTGTCCAGCAGGATTTCTGGATGATCTAGGAGAGCTGGAATATATAGATTATTATATTCAGCCTTTGGCCCAAGGTATACAATCCTATATTAGAGATGGCACTCATTTGCTTGAACAACTTAAACCCTATTCCTGGAACAGCGACTATATATGGATGTCGCTAGATGTAAGTTCACTATATACATCAATTCCACATGCATTTGGACTAGCAGCCTTGGTTCATTTTCTGTTCCAGGATCAATACATGAATAATAGACAAGCCTCATTTATTTTAGAATGTACAGAATTTTGCCTTTTGCACAATTATTTTGTTTTTGAGGAACAATATTATGTGCAAGTCTAAGGCACTGTCATGGGAGCCAACTTTGCTCCCTCGTATGCCAATCTGTTAATAGGCTTATGGGAGCATAAGTACATATGGCACAACAATCCCTATTCCAAACATCTTATTCATTACAGCAGATATATAGATGATATTGTCATTATCTGGAATGGATCTACCCAAGCCATCCAAGATTTTATCAACCACTGTAATGATAATCCACATGGCCTGAGTTTTACCCATGTTTCAGATGCAGAAAAATTGGCTTTTCTTGATTTAGAGTTGTACCACGTTGGGGATGTAATCCATGCTGCCATTATCATAAGTGGAAAAATAATATCCCTAAAGGACAATTTTGCCAACTTAGGCGTAATTGTACCAATATCACTGACTTTACAGAACAAAGCAATGTACTCAGTAAAAAACTCAGAGAAAAAGGATATCCGGAATCGTTGATTCAAGAGGCCTACACATACTATACACAAGATACACCACTCCAGAGAGACAAAGGAGTTTTTGATCAATCAGTTCGGTTCACTACTAGATTCCATTATGATCACAAAAAAATGGAATCAATTCTAAAGAAACATTGGCCCATACTATTAGAAGATCTCCATTTAAAAACCTTACTGCCCAACATCCCCAAAGTTACATACAGAAGAGCACCCAATATAAAAAATAAAATTGCCCCCAGCAAGCTAAAACCCTGCCCTACTCAGTCTATACCACATATATATGCCTACTCCCACTGTTTGGTATGTTTCAATGCAAAAAATCCCTATGCAAAACATGCAGTTTTGTGCAACATGGTCAGAAACAATTCACCACCAAAGGAAAAACTTAATATCAATGAATTTTACAATTGTTCATCTGATTTTGTAGTTTATTGCCTTTGTTGCCCCTGTCACCAAATCTATGTAGGTTGTACCACTCGCACACTCCGACAGAGGTTTGGGGAGCACCGCAGAAAGATTGAGGAAGGTAAAGACAAACATAACGTTCCTCGTCATTTATCCAAATGTCACAAAGGCTCCACTGATGGCCTAAAGGTATGGGTAGTGGAACAAATGCCAAAAAATCTGTCTGAGGCAGAGAGGTTTTTCAGGCTGTGTGAACATGAAATATTCTGGATCTACTCCCTTGATGCCTTGTCACCTGGGGGTATGAACGAGGCATTAGAGATGTCTACGATTTTATAACAATAATTTGAATTTTGTTCTTTTTTCTTTTATCCTAGGTATTATTCTTGTCTTGATGATTATCATAATAATATAATCCTTGGGGTGGTGGGCGTATTGATTATTAGTAAGTAAACCCACATATTGTGTACTGTAATTAGGCCATAATTCTCTTATGTTTAATCAATTAATCTTTTCCCTTTCACTTAGTCTCCATACTACTTGAGGTATATGTCTATCCTCTGGATAAATGTGATATAGTTCACTTATTACCTTTTCCCCCTCCCCCCTAGTCCCTTCCCTCCCCTATTTGTTTGCCCTTGTCTTGGGGTGTTGAACACCCAAGCAGGGCTTCATTGTATTCATTATATATATTTTTTTCTTCTTAACCTGTACATTCCCTCACATGTTGAGTTAGATACCATACATCCTAGTAAGTTATATATACTAATCAATTGTATTTTTATCAGTATATTCTAGATTGATATAGCCAGTTCATTCATATATACATGTTTATGCTTATTTACTAATAGTCAAACATGTCTTTGGTCCCCACACAAAAAAGACATGGCCCTCCCTTTTTATCGGCCCCTTCCCCTCTTTCTTCTTGTTTTTACATTTCCAACCCGGACATTTTATCCCAGATCTATTAGTATTCTTACCCAATATATATGTGTGTATATGTTTTATATATATATGCATGAAATAATTTCTTACATGACATTTTTAACTACTGATACCTCACAACCCTTTTTCGCCACATTTATATTAATTCTTAACCTATTAATCCTTAATTGTAGTAAGTTTCTTGGTCAATTAATTTACCATTTTCTGATCAGATGCACATAGAATTTTATTATACCCTATTTATTTATCTCATGCAATGGTGACACCACAATTAATTAATGATCCATAATATATTTTAAATACGTATTGTCTATACATGGTTGTATTAATGTTAGCATTTTTTAAATAAAATTTGTGTATATCTATCCATATATTTTTACTGGCCCCCCCTCCCCTCCCATTTGATCTATTAGTATTCTTACCCAATATATATGTGTGTATATGTTTTATATATATGTGCATGAAATAATTTCTTACATGACATTTTTAATTACTGATACCTCACAACCCTTTTTCGCCACATTTATATTAATTCTTAACCTATTAATCCTTAATTGTAGTAAGTTTCTTGGTCAATTAATTTACCATTTTCTAATCAGATACACATAGAGTTTTATTATACCCTATTTATTTATCTCATGCAATGGTGACACCACAATTAATTAATGATCCATAATATATTTTAAATATGTATTGTCTATACATGATTGTATTAATGTTAGCATTTTATTTATAAAAATTGTGTATATCTATCCATATATTTTTACTGGCCCCCCTCCCCTCCCATTTGCCCTAGTTTCCATATTTCCATCTTTCCTCCTATTTTGTTATATTATTTCAGAATTTGCTGCTATTGTACAGTATGTCAGTGGACGTTCTTTACTGCATCCACTAGATGGCAGCAAATCTATGCACATATAAGGCTGTTCACAGCCTATGTACCCTATGCTTGAAAAAGGAGCGCGCCTGTTTGTCTATACAGAGCGCATGCTCCGAAACGTCGTCGCAACTGCCTGTGACTTCACTGCGCTCGACGCCTGCGTTCCACCACTGACCAGAGCCAAGCCTCAGTCCCAGCTCTCCTAGATCATCCGGAAATCATGCTGGACAGGACTCCCCTTCACATGGACAAGCTGTAATCAGGCAAAACAGCGCTGGACGGACACCACACTAAAGAGGACATGTGCTGGAAGTCTCTTTTCTTATATGTAAGTGGATTTATGCTTCTGTAATATATTAAATGCAACTGGCTCTAACCTGGAGATGCCTCTTCTGTTCTTTTTTACGCTATCACTGCTGACAGGACTTCCATCTTCACCTGGTCTCCGGGGAAGTCACGGCCGCGGCACGGCTCTCTCACTGGACGGCACCCCGTCCATTAAGAGCGTAGTGCGCATGCGCCATGACGTCACTGACTGCTAGTATAGTAAATATCTCCTAAATGGTGCACGTTGCCTACGTACCTTATTTTAGGCTTACCTGTAAGTACAAGTAAATAATGGGGCTTTACTAACACTTTAAAGCTAAGAGATTTTATATATTTTAGGCAACTAGGTTTCACAATGTTGATGTTGAAGGCATAGGCGTCGCCAGGGGGTGGCTATCGAGGCTGTAGCCCCGAATCTGGAGCCCATAGCCCCAAATCTCTTGCCGCAGGGTCGCGGCTGCGGCAGGCGGGCTGCATTAGAGGTGGAGGAGAGAGACGAGCGGGCGGACGAGCAGGGATGACATCATCTCTCTCAGCCCGCTCCACGTCACCACTCTTCCGCTCTCACAGCCTGGCCACTTCAATGTGGGAGCGATGTGCGGCGGGGAGCAGAGAGACGACATCATCTCTCACTGCCTGCCACACATCTGTGCTCTTCCGCCCTCACAGCGTGGGCCTCTTCAATGTCGGAGGTGCGGCTGGGAGCAGAGAGATTACATCATCTCTCACTGCCCGCCCCGTATCTCCGCTCTCCTGTCCTCACTAAATGGACCAGTGCTGCCAGCCTGCCACCAATGCAGCGACAATGCACATTTGGTGGCACTGGCTGGCATGGCAAGTGACAATCCACATCAGTTGTCAAGTGACAACCCACATCTAGTGGCAGGTGACGTGGCAAGTGACAATCTGCTAATGGTGGCAGGTGACGTGGCAAGTGACAGTCTGCAAATGATGGCAGCTGACGTGGCAAGTGACAATCTGCAAATGGTGGCAGGTGATGTGGCAAGTGATAATCTGCAAATGGTGGCAGGTGAAGTGGCAATCTGCAAATGATGGCAGGTGATGTGGCAATTGACAATCCACATCTGGTGGCAGGCGACATGGCAAGTGACAATCCACATCTAGTGGCAAGTTAAAAAGCTGCATCTGGTGACACGCCCAGGGCTCCCACTGATTCTGCATTATGGTGAGTTGAACCACTTCATTATATATTCCCTTCCCTGATACTTTGTGAGACCTTTTCCATGGGGATATCTTTGGATATGTGATGAACTTCGATCTTTTAGGTGTGTATATCCGCCCCTCCTTTTTCCTATACCCAAACAGCAATGTATATCTATGTGGTATAATCAGGAGACATATCAGTCATTATTATTATGTTATCCCTATACTTACCTAGATCATGTCAGTTCTGGTGTTTTTGGGGTCATCGCTTTGGACCTTTGTTGCAATACATACCATGCTTGTGGGGTGTCTAGCCTTCAAGATCTGTCTGCCCAGTCTCTCTGTTTTTTGGGGGGCCCTCTAGGTCTCTCTTCCCCTTTTTACTCTTCACACAAACAATTGATTCAATCGGTATTTCTATCAATATTTGCCGGAAGTGTTGTTTCTTTCAACCTATGTTTATTGTCTTTTTAAATATATATATGTTTTTTCAATAGACATTTGAGCTCTGTTTGTAACATAACCTCTGAAGAAAGGCATGTAGCCAGAAATGTCGGGTTCATCAGAGATGTAACTGAATGTCTGTATATGCATCAATTGTTTATCTTTCATATATTATCATGTTTTCTATGTCCACTGTAACAATTTTAACAAATGTTTACATTTATAATAAATATAATTTTTGAGCATATTTGGTGTATTGGTCACTTTTAAAGTCCCATTTTCCAAGGGGGTTCTTCTTCTTTTAACCAATCGGGGTGTGGTAACCAAAAACACCTTTATTCTCTTGGTGTTGGAAGGTTTGTTGAGTTACAGAGAAGGGCTAGAATTATTGCTCTCGCTCTAACGATTGCGGCGATACCTCACATGTGTGGTTTACCCACCGTTTTCATATGCTCACTTATGCGTTTGCTTCTGCACGAGCTCGACGGGACAGGGCGCTTTCAATTTTTTAAAATTTTATTTTACTTTCAATTTTTTATTTTGACACTGTCCTGTAAAAAAAAAAAAAAAAAATGTTGGTTCACTTTTTCTCCTATTACAAGGAATGTAAACATAGCTTGTAATAGAAAAAAAAAGCAGCATGACAGGGCCTTTTAAATTTGAGATCTGGGGTCAAAAAGACCTCAGATGTCATATTTACACTAAAATGCAATAATAAAAAAAAATTCTTCTTTAAGAGCATTGGGCGGAAGTGAAGTTTGACGTCGCTTCCGCCAGTCAATGCTATGGGGCCAAGTGGGGGCCATCTTCCCCTCACTCGGCAGCCAGCCAAACAGGAGAGAGGACCTGATAGTCTCCGCCGCTACCAGCAGCACCGGTAAGTGGTGGAGACCACCGGAGCGCGGCGGGAGGGGGGGCCTCTCCCACCCCCGATAAAAGTGATCTCGCTGCAAATCCGCCGCTGAGACCACCTTTATCTGAAAGTGGACTGCCCGCTGAAGAAGAGGATACTGGGTTTATGGCAGCCATCTGCTGCCATAACAACTGTAGACCTCTTCAAACAGCTGACGTATAACAACACCGGGCGGTCCGTAAGTGGTTAAAGTCAATCTATAAAAATCAGAGGCCCTCAACATTTCTCTAATGCTTCACTCCCTTGCTCACCTCAGTAGCAACTTCCCTTTTCGTTGGGCCTCTCAAGCCATCCAATACCTGGGAACCAAAATACCTTCTAATCTTCACTTAATTTTTTAATACAACTTCCAACCTTTATTAAGTATCTTCTCTGTGGACTTGGAGAAATGGAAAGCGCTGACTATCTCTTGGTTTGGTGGAGGCAACGCTCTCAAAGTGAATATCATGCCGCGTCACCTGTATCTTTTGCAGACTTTGCCAGTTAAGATACCTCAGGGATGATTCTTTTGTACGCTTTGGAAAAGCTTCTGTCTTAAACGCACACTCCTATAACAACCCAAGCTCAGGAGGACGGTTGGTCTTTCTGACCCCGCCTTATACTGTACGGCGGTTCACATGACTAGAGTGGTCGACTCATACAGACACTCCTCTCACAAATTATGAGTATCCCCGGAAGCTGTACCAGCCCTCTTAGCCGGTCTTCAGTGGAAAGGGGTTAGATACTCCTGACTCTCGTCTCCAAATCCCTTGATCAAACCCACTTTACTTGAACTCCGTAGGTACTGTAGGATAGCCAAGACATCTGGCTTCCTCTAGCCCTGACGCCTATTTTTGGCACTCAGACTTTGCTCTGTGTATCACTGATAAAGCCTTTCAGCTGCAGCCAGACCAGAACCTAATTAGAGCTTCTGCCTTTGTTGGTCCTTCAGGATGGGTCCGTCCATCGGTCCTGTATGGGCCACTCAACCCCTGTATGGGCCAATTAACTGTTCTAGGCAGGTGGAAGATTTTGCAACTGTCAATTCCTCTGGTCCCTCCCAGACCATACCTGTTTCTGCAGACAGCCTACTTCATTTGAAGATCTTTGTCTGGGAGATGAGCCCTTACAGAAATTTCTCTCCTCTTCTTACTGTGTCTTATTTCAAGT
The DNA here is from genome assembly GCF_042186555.1 of Aquarana catesbeiana. Classification (NCBI taxonomy): domain Eukaryota; kingdom Metazoa; phylum Chordata; class Amphibia; order Anura; family Ranidae; genus Aquarana; species Aquarana catesbeiana. The sequence continues at coordinate 568,772,341 of NC_133324.1, forward strand.
TACATCCCAGTACGATCCTCCATATTTACACAAATGGCAAAGAGCCCTCAACACTACGTTCTCGGAGGACCAAAAGAATTGGATACTCCTAGACCACATATAACCTTGTGGCTCCCAGGCTAGCACATTACTCCATATCTTCTGTGACTGTCCAAAGCTCCACCCTTTTTGGCAACAGGTCCTGCAGATCATTTACAAACTTTCGGACATTTCTTGTTTTGACAACCTAGCTGCAGTGCTCCTTAGCTTAACTCCCATGTCCAGTAAGACATACCGTAAGTCATTGTTGAAATATCTTCTGAATGCCGCCAGGGCATGCATCCCCAGCATGTGGAAACAACAATCCCCACCTACTGTGTTGCAATGGTTTTCAGAGTGACCGCTGCCCTCAGGGACAAGACGAAGGGACACAACACACGTTGGCTATATTGGGATTTGTTCTATTTCTTAGATGAATATTTGACCTACTCTTAAACTGAAATTTCTCCTCTATGGGAAACAAACTTCTTGAGCCCTCGACCCCACCGATGCTCCCCACCTTCCATTGCCCTACACCATATAAGGTTTCTATTTACCCCCCCCCCCCACCTCATAGTAGTTATGTGTCTACCAGTCTGCACCATCTTCTCGGTGTGTACGTCTGTCATGTTCTGTTATATGACTTCCACCACAATGCAGAATATACTCCCCGTGGAGTTTATGTGTTATTGTGAAAGAACTTAGTCTATTGCTTTTAATACTGTCTTTTGACCCCTTGTTTGTACATATTTAATATATTTCTGTTGATGGTCATCATTGAGAACAGACTGTCATGGCATACTATATTGTCTTGTTGCATACCTTAAAGGATAAGTTCACCTTTTGTAACATGTTACATTTTGGCTTGGTGGCCGTGTCATTCATTCACAGAGTTCTGTGAATGGAAAACTACAAGGTCTGGCATCTTTTGCAGCAGTCGGCTTGTAGTTCTCAATGAACTACCACGGCACTGTTGAGAACATTGGTAGTTCATTGATACTTCCTGTTAGCGTGTAACTGCTTGGCCGTACGATGTACGCCCAGACAGCTTACACACAGAGTCTGCAAGAGCCCTGCATTGCACCCATGATGGTGATCGTGGGTGCAAAACTTTCCAGACTCACAATAAAAAAAATAATGAATGCACCTTTCTGTTACCTGCAAAAAGATGTCCATTTATTATTATTTTTAAATAGGTGAATTTATCCTTAAATATAGAATTAAAAGAAAAAGAGGGGGGAATAATATGCAACTCTTACAAGAACTGTTCCTTTATATTGGAGATTGAACACTGTTGAGGTTCACTAGGAAAGCCACCAATGGTTGTGTGATTGTATTAACCTTTAAGACACAAAGCCCATAGCTGGAAGCTGCACCAAACAGAATATTTCAAGTGCTGTGGATCCTATGTGGTTGTCCTGCAGGAACCAGAAGCTCTATGTTGGAATGCTTTGTGCCCACTCTGAGAAGACGTATGACAATTTGTGTGGTGCATGGTGCCTCCAACACCTCACCAACCCTTCCAGACCCCCATAGTAACACCAAACCTGCTGCAGTGGTATTGTTTTTTCCCACTGACCAATGATGTAAATGTGTTCTTGAGACATTTTTTCCTACTTACACCAGGGCATGGTTTACTCCCACTGATCACTGATGCTCAGGTATTTATTCTTCACACAGACTCCAGGCCACTTTTCCTTCCATTGACCACTGATGCCAGGGCATTTTTTTCTCCTCCTGACCATTATCTTTTTTGCCTTGTCTCTTGGTTTAAGGCTATGAACTATGTTCTCTATGTTCTGTACACCATTCTGCATTATACATAATCTGAACCACTGTATTCTCCACATTGTGCTGAGTATTACATACTGTAGACCACTGCACACTTTTAGCTGTTTTGTAAGTTACATGCTGTTTTCTGTATATTTTTTGCTCCACTATGTTCAAGCAATTTGTGTAAGAGGCCTACACCCCCCCCCCCCTCCATTCCCGAACATGATGGTGTTAGTAGGGCAGAGGTTGGAAATAGTAGGGCAGTGGACAGTGTCAGTTTTTAAATTATTTATTTTTAATGATCTTTTTACAATTTTATTCTTTTTTTTACAATATTCTTTTTTATAATTTTTTTAGAAGCCCTTTTGGGTAGCTTTGGTGCAATATCAGGGGTCTAAAAAGACCTCTGATTCCTCACTTTTGAGAGCAGAAAGGGATTGAGGACAGATTCCCCAGTTCCTTTCTCTGCAGCTTAAGGGGCATCAGTCAGGTATAGTACACACATAGTTACATTGGTCCAAGCTGGAACAATGTAACTACGTATAATATAGCCTATGGCTGGAATTATTTTTTAAATTGCCCAGGGATGTATGGTACTGCAGCTATTGCCACGGCTTGGATTCTGGGACATGCAAGTAGATCAGGACAAAGCAGCTGCATGACCGATGTCTTGAAAATGGGACCCCCCGGCCAGAAGCGTATCTAGTGCAAATGGCGCCTATGGCAAGAACTGAAACTGTGCCCCTGTCAAAACATTTGAAACCTATCTTTCAGATAACCTTAACAAAAAAAACATTGACCACTGATGCCAGGGCATTTTTTCTCCTCCTGACCATTATCTTTTTTGCCTTGTCTCTTGGTTTAAGGCTATGAACTATGTTCTCTATGTTCTGTACACCATTCTGCATTATACATAATCTGAACCACTGTATTCTCCACATTGTGCTGAGTATTACATACTGTAGACCACTGCACACTTTTAGCTGTTTTGTAAGTTACATGCTGTTTTCTGTATATTTTTTGCTCCACTATGTTCAAGCAATTTGTGTAAGAGGCCTACACCCCCCCCCCTCCATTCCCGAACATGATGGTGTTAGTAGGGCAGAGGTTGGAAATAGTAGGGCAGTGGACAGTGTCAGTTTTTAAATTATTTATTTTTAATGATCTTTTTACAATTTTATTCTTTTTTTTACAATATTCTTTTTTATAATTTTTTTAGAAGCCCTTTTGGGTAGCTTTGGTGCAATATCAGGGGTCTAAAAAGACCTCTGATTCCTCACTTTTGAGAGCAGAAAGGGATTGAGGACAGATTCCCCAGTTCCTTTCTCTGCAGCTTAAGGGGCATCAGTCAGGTATAGTACACACATAGTTACATTGGTCCAAGCTGGAACAATGTAACTACGTATAATATAGCCTATGGCTGGAATTATTTTTTAAATTGCCCAGGGATGTATGGTACTGCAGCTATTGCCACGGCTTGGATTCTGGGACATGCAAGTAGATCAGGACAAAGCAGCTGCATGACCGATGTCTTGAAAATGGGACCCCCCGGCCAGAAGCGTATCTAGTGAAAATGGCGCCTATGGCAAGAACTGAAACTGTGCCCCTGTCAAAACATTTGAAACCTATCTTTCAGATAACCTTAACAAAAAAAACAGCTATCAAAACTACAAGTCAAACTTTTTTATCCTCCAATTAACAAATTATGGATTGGCACTACATAAAAATTACAACTGCACCTCCCTTGCTTTCACTGATGCAAACTGGTCTATGATGTGCTCAAAGTCAGTTTTTTCTGTTTCTTCTCTTTCTACACTCAGCAGAGCAAGATCACAGAGTCTGTCTTGACCCATGGAGGCTCTCAAATACGAAAGTATTAGTTTTAACTTGCTAAATGATCTCTCACAGTTGGTGATGGAAACTGCAATAGTTAGCATTATCTGAATAGCAATGCGAAGATTGGGGAAGACACTCTCATCTCCATATTGAACAATAAATTCAAGAAGCTCTTTAGGTCTTGATATTCTCATGTTGGCCCGACTTAATAGCAACATTCTGCAATCCAAAATTTCTTCATATAGCTGCTGTGCATCAACATCAGAGCTGTAGAATTCGCCCAAATGTTCACACTTCTTTTTTAGGTCATTATTGTAGGCGCCGTAACAGTCCCTCGACATCGAGAAGGAACCCAAACTTGGCGTCAGTGTCATCCAAACGGGTGAACCTTTCATCCATTTCTCTGTGAAGACGGTCGAGTGTTCCCTTCATGATTCTTTCCATCTCCTCCTTGGCTGATAACCCAGCATCTCTTGAGTTCTCACCAGGCATTAGTTTCCTTTGTCTCTGACGTCTTTCAACTTCTTGACAGAGACTGAATCCTTCTTTGAGTGACTCACTGACTAACACTTCTCTGTCATCATCAAAATGATCTCGGAGGGCTTTCAAATCCAGGGCAGCATCGTGGAAGTTCATGCTAGGATCCTGCAGCCTCTTTTGAATACGGTCAATGCGAATGAGCACTTTGTTCCAAAATCCTAGCAAAGTCAGAAAATCGTAACTCAACATGCGGTTATACAGCTGTCTTGCATCACTTCTTGTCTCACTGGTCTCGTTTTCATTGTCTGTCATGTCCTGGAGAACTTGAACTATCTGCTCAAAGTAGTTGTTGATGGGCTTCACTGCTTCTGTCTTTGCACTCCACCTTGTTTCGGACTCTGACTTAAGAACCATAGGCACAGCATTTTTGAGTTTTTCCCAGCGCTGTGTTGAACGAGAGAAGAACACATAGAGAGCTTCGATGGTGCCAAAAACGTGACCATCACTGTATCCTGCTTGGCTGCATGTACACCCACCAAGTTGAGAGAGTGATTGTTGCAATTCACAAACACTGCCAGGTTGTTTTTTTCACTTATTCTATGATGAACACCACTTTTGTGTCCAGCCATCACGGCAGCATTGTCATAGCACTGTGACCGACAATCTTGTAGCTCCATTCCGTCCTTCTCTAGCTGTTTCAAGATGTCTTCAACTAAGCTCTCAGCATCCTTCTGGCTTATCTTTTTAAATCCAAGGAAGGACTCTTTAACACGGGCCGTTTTCCTCTCAAAATCAACTTCCATGTACCTCACTACTTCTGACATCTGCTCACGGTGTGCCTTTATCAGGAGTTGAGTCAAACATGAGACCATAGTACTTGGCCTTACGAATGCTTCTCAGTAAATTCTGGCGAACAGTAGATGCCATCATGTGAATGAATTCATTCTGAACACCTGGTGAAAGATAAGACGTGGATCCAGGATGACTTTCCACATGACTGAGGTGTTCTTTCATGACAGGGTCAAAGATGGCCAGTAGTTTCAGTAGGCCAAGGAAATTTCCCACATTGGAGTCATCATCCAGCTGAAGTGACTCCCTATGTCCTCGCAAAGCCAGGTTCTGAGTCGCAAGGAATTTTATGCAATGAAGGATTCTCCTCAAGATATCACGCCACTTCTGCTTTTCCTTCTCAATCTGTGACTGAAGTTCCACGTCAATAACTCCTCTGTTTTCAGCTAAATTTCTTTCCATTCCTTTCCACTGTGTAAAGCACTCCCGATGGTTCTTAGCATTTTCATGAACACTAATCCTTTCAGGTGCTTTCCATTGGAGGAATCCACTTTCCTGCTCCAATGAGGATTGATGGTCTGACCGGGAATAGAGAAGACAACAGATACAAAATGCAGACTTTTTAAAAGGGGAATAGACCAGCCAAGAGCGAGACACTTCCTCACCACGACCATTTCCCAATTTCCTCTTGAACCAAGTTTTGTTCATTGAGCGGTTATTTGTTGGTAGGAAAGGCCCCTCAATGTTCTGGAAACACTTTGAACCCAGCTTTATTATTTTCGTTCTCAATGCGTCAGGCAGAATTGCTTTTCCAGATTTCTTGTCGAACTTCAGAAGTCCAATGTCATGCTGTTCAATAACTTCTGGTAAGACAGTTTGAGGCTCTTCAACACCATCCAATTCACCAGGTTCAGCATCGCCGGGTTCATTCTCATCAATAAACACAGCATCGCCGCCACCATCGTCTTCCCCTCCTGTCATGTTCAAGTTCTCTCTGCCCTCCTCACTTCTAATCTCTTCATACTCAGATTTATCTGACTTGACTTCCTCCTCGGCTTGTGATGCATTTGTACTTGATCCACCTTCAGATTCTAATAAACTTGTAGCAGGTGCAGGGGACTCCATGGAAGGTGTCAAACAACTTGTTCCAGGCTTTTCAAAGAAGAACATGAAGAACTTACTTGACTTCTTGGCTTCCTCTGCCTCCAACTTTTGTCTCTTCCGTCCTTCAGCTCCACTTTCCTTCTTCTTCATCAAGAAAGGTTTCATGGTTTTGCCATACACCTGAAGATTGATAGAAGTGGGCTGTCAGGCCTGGTGCTCTCCAATTTTGTCGCTGGGCTCTCCAATTTTTTCTTTAGCCATTTTAAAGAAGAACACACATACATACATACATACACAAATTATATATATCTATATCTATATCTATTATATATATATATATATATATATATATCTATATATATATAGATATATCTATATATATATAGATATATATATATATATATCTATATATATATATATATATAGATATATATATATATATATCTATATATATATATATATATATATATATAGATATATATATATATATATATATATATATAGATCTATATATATATATATATATATATATATAGATATATATATCTATATATATATATATAGATATATATATCTATATATATAGATATATATATCTATATATATATATATATATATATATATATATAGATATATATATATCTATATATATATATATATATATATATATATATAGATATATATATATCTATATATATCTATATATATATATAGATATATATATATACACACACACACACACACATACACACACATAATTATTATACTCAAAGACATACACTTTCACTGACAATGACCCATACACTCAAATGGCCCGCGGGCACACACTGATACAAAAATCACTGATGATGACAACCCACTGGCACACTCACACACATTAAAATACATTGGTGCACACAGTAACTTATACAAAAACAATGACACACACTAACACACAATCGAGGGACACTGGAGACAGACAGAGAGGGACGCAGTGCGTTACATCAGCACCTATAAATACAGTAAAATCAGCACCCATAAATACAGTAACATCAGCACCCATAAATGCAGTAACATCAGCACCCATTAGTATAGTAACATCAGCACCCATTAATACAGTAACATCAGCACCCATAAATGCAGTAACATCAGCACCCATAAATGCAGTAACATCAGCATCCATAAATGCAGTAACATCAGCACCCATAAATACAGTAACATTAGCACCCATAAATGCAGTAAAATCAGCACCCATAAATACAGTAACATCAGCACCCACAAATGCAGTAACATCAGCACCCATAAATACAGTAACATCAGTACCCATAAATGCAGTAGCATCAGCACCCATAAATGCAGTAACATCAGCACCCATAAATACAGTAACATTAGCACCCATAAATGCAGTAACATCAGCACCCATAAATGCGGCCTAACCAGCACCCAAAAATGAACCCATAAATGCGGCCTTACCAGCACCCATAAATGCAGTAACATCAGCACCCATAAATACAGTAACCTCAGCACCCATAAATGCGGCCTTACCAGCACCCATAAATGCAGTAACATCAGCACCCATAAATACAGTAACATCAGCACCCATAAATGCAGCCTCACCAGCACCCATAAATGCAGTAACATCAGTACCCATAAATATAGTAACATCAGCACCCATAAATGCGGCCTTACCAGCACCCAAAAATCCACCCATAAATGTGGCCTCACCAGCACCTATAAATACAGTAAAATCAGCACCCATAAATACAGTAACATCAGCACCCATAAATGCAGTAACATCAGCACCCATTAGTATAGTAACATCAGCACCCATTAATACAGTAACATCAGCACCCATAAATGCAGTAACATCAGCACCCATAAATGCAGTAACATCAGCATCCATAAATGCAGTAACATCAGCACCCATAAATACAGTAACATTAGCACCCATAAATGCAGTAAAATCAGCACCCATAAATACAGTAACATCAGCACCCACAAATGCAGTAACATCAGCACCCATAAATACAGTAACATCAGTACCCATAAATGCAGTAGCATCAGCACCCATAAATGCAGTAACATCAGCACCCATAAATACAGTAACATTAGCACCCATAAATGCAGTAACATCAGCACCCATAAATGCGGCCTAACCAGCACCCAAAAATGAACCCATAAATGCGGCCTTACCAGCACCCATAAATGCAGTAACATCAGCACCCATAAATACAGTAACCTCAGCACCCATAAATGCGGCCTTACCAGCACCCATAAATGCAGTAACATCAGCACCCATAAATACAGTAACATCAGCACCCATAAATGCAGCCTCACCAGCACCCATAAATGCAGTAACATCAGTACCCATAAATATAGTAACATCAGCACCCATAAATGCGGCCTTACCAGCACCCAAAAATCCACCCATAAATGTGGCCTCACCAGCACCCATAAATGCAGTAACATCAGCACCCATAAATGCTGTAACATCAGCACCCATAAATGCTGTAACATCAGCACCCATAAAAACAGTAAAATCAGCACCCATAAATGCGGCCTAACCAGCACCCAAAAATACAGTAACATCAGCACCCATAAATGCAGCCTTACCAGCACCCAAAAATACAGTAACATCAGCACCCATAAATGCTGCCTAACCAGCACCCAAAAATACAGTAACATCAGCACCCATAAATGCTGCCTAACCAACACCCAAAAATACAGTAACATCAGCACCCATAAATGCGGCCTAACCAGCACCCAAAAATACAGTAACATCAGCACCCATAAATGCAGCCTAACCAGCACCCAAAAATACAGTAACATCAGCACCCATAAATGCAGCCTAACCAGCACCCAAAAATACAGTAACATCAGCACCCATAAACGCGGCCTAACCAGCACCCAAAAATACAGTAACATCACCGCTCCTCCACTGCTCCTGCCCATTGAAAACAATGGGGCAGCGCCGCCATACCGCCGGCAAAGCGCTGCTGCAGCGGCATTTTGCGGGTGGATTTACCCTCTTTTTGGCCTGCCAACGGGGGGTTAAAACAGCCCCGTTTGTGGCCGAATAGCGCTGCTAAAACAACGGTAAAGCACCCGGGGCGGCTCAGTGTGAAAGGGGTCTAAGTCATCATCATGTGCGATTGTGTGTGTGTGCCAGGCCCAAGCAGAAGCAAGTAGCCAATCAAATATAGTGCTCAATATGGATTAAATAAATATGCTTAGCCATAGCTATCATAAATAAAGTGTAATAAAGTGATTTGTGCAACAGCAGGTACTACTAACACAAATCACTTTTTTACACTTTATGATATCTATGGCTAAGCATATTTATTTAATCCAAATTGTTTGAGCACTAGATTGCTTGCTTTGCAGTTGGTGCTGGTTACTGGTACACTGTACACATGCACATGATGATCAATATCGTGTTGACAAGTGCTGTACAGTACTAGTACCTGCTGCTGCTGCTGCCTGGGGGGGGGGGGGGGGGGTTCCAATTGTTTTTCTTCTCTCCGACGTCTCTCTCTTCTCCTGGTCTCCAGCCTCCATGTTCGTGTGTCAGCACGTCACACAGACCCAGCCTGAGAGACCCACCAGAAGAGAAGCTGAAGCAGCTGCGCAGAGGAGGGTAGGCGGAGCATTAGGCTCCACCTCCCCCAGTTACTGTATCTCAACGTAGACGTCCCGGGCGCTCGCTCTGTGCCCAGACCAACTCATCGGCTGTCATGGGGGGCGCCTGTCGCTGGCTTCACTCCTGACTTCCTCACTTGCTCATTTGCTGTGCCAGCGCCGCGCTCCAGCAGGCCGGTCGTGCCGCCGGGGACAAGATTAGAGCGGGAGGCGGCTGCGAGAGGACGGGTGGGACTTTATTTTTTGTGCGGGGGGCGGCTTTTTTGACGCCCCCCCGTATGGCGCCCATGGCACTTGCCATGGCTGCCATACCTTAGATACGCCTCTGCCCCCGGCAGATCTGGGACACTTGGCAGCTATGGGTATAGCTTTCCTTGGCTCTGAAATTTACTGTTTAAGGCTGGGTTCACACTGGTGCAAACACAGACATCACATGTGATTTGCACTGCATTGCTGTGCAGATTACATGCGATGTCTGTGCGATGCAAATTCATCCATACCGTTTGTATGCTTAATTTGCATCGCATTCGGACCAAAATGGACCAAAACTCTTTTTAGGTCCGCATTGGAATGGGATCGCATGGGTGTTCACACCCATGGGATCTAATTCCTGTCCAATTTCAAAGTTTGCACTGCGATCTGCAAACTGATTTGGGGGAGCAGTGAACTGTCTGTGAGTGAGATGCAATGTGGGAACTCGTGCTAGAACCTCGCTGGTTCCCGCATCGCACCAGTGTAAGCTGAGCCTTAGGCCCCATACACACTATTACATTTTCTGCAGATTTTTGTCTTCAGATTTACCAAAACCATGTAGAGCAAGGGCCTGCCTGATTGCATACAAATTGAAACTCTTAAGGTTTGACCTCATATTATATGGTTTTGGTAAACCAGAAAACAAAAATCTGCAGAAAATCTAATAGTGTGTACGGGCCTTAAAGAGGAAGTAAACCCTGATGGGTTTTACTTCCTCTTTTGCTCCCTTCAAAGCCTGCAAATTAAAAGCATAATGGGCTAGTATGCATCGCATACTAGCCCATTATGTGACACTTACCTGCAAACGAATCCATCGCTGTCCCCTGTGCAGGCTGCATCCATCTTCGCCCCTCTTCCTTCTGGGGGTCGCGGACTTCAGGTTTGTGACTGGCTGGAGCCGCGTGACGTCACTCCCACACATGGGCGCAGGAGTCATCAGTAACGACACACGCTGGGGAAGAAACGGCACACGATTACATCATCGGCGCACTACAAGTGAAATATCTCCTAAACGGCGCACGCTTAGGAGATATTTCCACTACCTATAGGTAAGCCTTATTCTAGGCTTACCTATAGTTAAAAGTCAGGAGGGAGGGTTTACAACCACCCTTTCACACAAAGAGTCTGATCAGGTCTGCCTGTCAGTTTTTCAGGTGGACTGGACTGGAGCCTTAATTCACCCCTATGGACAGGTGGGTGTAAATAAACTTGTGTCCATCTCCAATCCAGTCCTCATAAAAAAAAAAAAAAATGAAGGGGGACTTGTCCCCCTCCATTTGGGGAGATGGGATCGGAGGGCAGTTGGATGTAATTGGACAGTTGGTCTGTTTACTCCCAGCTGCCCATAGAGCAGAGCAGGCTGTGTCCATGTCCACTCTGCATAAACTGAGCAGACACGGACCTGCTATCTGCCCGCTTTGCTCCGTCCAGCAGGGGATCAGCGGAAAAATCTCCTCCTCAGCAAAGCGGATTCCACCCCATGTGGAAGGAGACAGGTGACAAGCGGCTGGGTAAGATGCTGCTGTGGTGTCAGTGATCACAGTACAAGGCACCTGGGGCAACCACCAGGGATTCAGTGCATGCTACTACATGTATCTATTATTATTGTCATTAGGACATTAGGTTGCTATTGGAGATATCATCATAACGTGTATGAAGAAATGGAAAGTTACTAAAGTGACCATATGCACTGTGAATGTGCTTTTATATTTATTTATTGGTAATATGAACATGTGGCTATATGGATTCATTATTATAAACTATATTAATAAATCCAAATAAATATCTACAAGTTCATATTACCAATAAATACATATAAAAGCACATTTACAGTCCATGTGGTCACTTTAGCAACCTTTCATGTCTTTATACATATTATGATGATAGTAGCAGCCGGCGGAGGCCGCCATTTTCAAGAAGACCGTAGAAGTAGGCTGGCCAGATGGCTACAATAGAGATTGAGCTGTGGCGCCGCCCACCCCTCTGCCCTGCTGCCAGTCTCTGTGATCTGTTATGGAAAGGGGCGGGGATAGGCCGCGCCGCAGCTCAATCTTTATTGTAACCAAGCGGCTCCGCTTGACCAACTTTAGGGCCGTCTAGCCTGGATGTCACAGAGGGGGGCTGTATAGTCTGGATGTCACAGGGGGGGGCAGTCTGGATGTCACGGGGGGCTGTATAGTCTGGATGTCACAGGGAGGGCCGTATAGTCTGGATGTCACAGGGGGAGCCATATAGTCTGGATGTCACGGGGGGGCTGTATAGTCTGGATGTCGCGGGGGGGCTGTATAGTCTGGATGTCACGGGGGGGCAGTCTGGATGTCACAGGGGGGCAGTCTGGATGTCACGGGGGGGCTGTATAGTCTGAATGTCACAGGGGGGGCTGTATAGTCTGGATTTTACGGGGGGGCCAGTCTGGATGTCATGGGGGGGCCGTATAGTCTGGCTGTCACAGGAAGGGCTGTATAGTCTGGATGTCACGGGGGGGCCAGTCTGGATGTCACAAGGGGGGCGTGTAGTCTGGATGTCACAGGGGGGAGCTGTATAGTCTGGATGTCACAGGGGGGCCGTATAGTTTGGATGTCACGGGGGGGCTGTATAGTCTGTATGTCATGGGGGGTCAGTCTGGATGTCACAGGGGGGTCAGTCTGGATGTCACAGGGAGGGCCGTATAGTCTGGATGTCACGGGGGGCCATATAGTCTGGATGTCACAGGGGGGGGGCCAGTCTGGATGTCACGGGGAGGCCGTTTAGTCTGGATGTCACAGAGGGGCACCAGAAGTAAGGAGGACTGATGGGGACACAGATGTAAGGAGGACTGATGGGGACACCACGGGCATGTAAGGAGGACAGATGGGGACACCACGACATGTAAGGAGGACTGATGGGGACACAGATGTAAGGAGGACTGATGGGGACACCATGACATGTAAGGAGGACTGATGGGGACACAGATGTAAGGAGGACTGATGGGGACACCACAACATGTAAGGAGGACTGATGGGGACACCACGACATGTAAGGAGGAATGATGGGGACACAGATGACATGTAAGGAGGACTGATGGGGACACAGATGTAAGGAGGACTGATGGGGACACAGATGTAAGGAGGACTGATGGGGACACCACGACATGTAAGGAGGACTGATGGGGACACAGATGTAAAGAGGACTGATGGGGACACCACGACATGTAAGGAGGACTGATGGGGACACAAATGTAAGGAGGACTGATGGGGACACAGATGTAAGGAGGACTGATGGGGACACAGATGTAAGGAGGACTGATGGGGACACCACGACATGTAAGGATGACTGATGGGGACACAGATGTAAGGAGGACTCTTCTGATGGGGACACAGATGTGAGGAAGGCCCTGCTGATGGGGCACCTGATGTAAGGAGGGGCTCTGCTGGGGACACCTGATGGCATCAGGTGGCAGGCAACGTGGCAGGTGACACGCTCAGGGCTCCCACCAATTCTGCATTATGGTGAGTTGAATGATTTCATTTTATATTACAATGTAATAATAGAAATAATGCGCTTCAATCATCCTGACACCATAACAATCATGGCGCCAGGATGATTGAAGCGCTAACACCAGGTGTTTGGAGTATCTTTATCTGCTGATTGTTAAACTCTGGAATACACATATTGCTATTGTGGTGTAGGATCTGGGGCTGCTGTCCCTCCATCCATGTCCCCCCTCCCTGTCCCCCCCTTTCCCTCTCCATCCCTCATTCATCTCAGACTCTACCCACACCCCCTTTGAGCCACGGCCATTTAAGCCATGCCCACTTTTCCACATAAACCACGCCCATTTTTCGGCACAGCGCATTTTTTATTTCAACTATTTCACGCCCACAAATGCATGCCCCCCAATTATAATGTGACTCCGCCTACAACCAAAAAAGTGTCCCTAAAAATATTTTTACAATGTTGGCAACTATGACATGGATGTTTGCAACCTTCACTTAAGGTTGACAAGAAAACAAAAAGCTTTTCATTAAAAATCAGACCTTTAGATGTCTGTGACTACGTCGGATTCTTCTGCACTGTGTGCCCCAGACAGCAGCCACCTGGGCTCTTCCTTCCATGCAGTGCCTCTCTCTCTGGCAGGAAAAGATGCCCGCCCCTCTCCCCAGCAGCTGTGTCCTCCATGCAGAGCTCTCACTGCAAGCGAGGTGAAGAGGGGGGAAGGGGAAAGGAGCTGTTGGCTTTAACAGCCTCTGAGTTTCAGCAAGGGAGGCAAACTCTTCCCGGGGATGGAGCCTGACATGAAAACATCCAGGGGACAAACAGCAAACTCGCAAGACTACTGGCATGCAATCCGCACTTCCTCCCGATTCTCTCCTCCTCCCTCCCAGGGCTGAGATGACAGATGCCCCTTTCACTAATTCTGCCAGTGGGCGGCGCCCCTCTCAGTGCAGCGCCCGGGGCAGGTGTCCCCCTGCACCCCCCCCCCCCCTTAGTTTCGGCCCTGGTTTTGATTCACATTTGGTAAGTATGATCATAATCTAGCTAATTTTATAATGTTGTAAGTCTTGGTAAACATATCCTAGAGCTTTAAAGTGGTTGTAAAAGTAAAAGTTTTTTTTACCTTAATGCATTCTCTGCATAAAGGTGAAAATAAACTTTTAATAGTAGCTCCCCCGCCACCCCCCTAAATATTTACCTGAAGCTGATCTCTATCCAGTGCTGTGCATGTTTGCTGCAGCTCTTCTCCCCTCTCCCTGCACACACAGGCTTGGCTGAGAGCAGTGGGAACCATTGCCTGGATACTGAAGGAATTTATGTGGAACACTCCTTATTTAGTGTTTTGGTATACAAAAGCACTTATGCCACGTACACACGATTGGAATTTTCGACGGGAAATGTTCGATGTGAGCTTTTTGTCGGAAAATCCGACTGTGTGTATGCTCCATCGAACATTTGCTGTCAGAATTTCTACACACAAATGTTTGAGAGCAGGTTCTCAAATTTTCCGCCAACTTCACTTGTTGTCAGAAAGTCAGATCGTGTGTACACAAGTCCGTTGCACAAAAGCTCACGCATGCTCGGAATCAAGCAGGAGCCGCACTGGCTATTGAATTTCCTTTTTCTTGGCTCGTCGTACGTCTTGTACGTCACCGCGTTCTTACGTTCGGAATTTCCGGCAACACTTGTGTGACTGTGTGTATGCAAGACAAGTTTGAGCCAACATCCTTTGGAAAAAAATCCACGGTTTTGTTGTCGGAAATTCCAATCGTGTGTACGCGGCATTACAAAGTCCAAATAACATTAAAAATATTGGTACTGACGGTTAGTGAACTGTGGGTATTTGAAAGCTGTGGAGGTTTCTGTTTACTTGCTTTTCTGTTAAGCAAGCCTGATTTCCATATCAACCCTATGAGCATCTTCTAATTTGTTACTGGTGCTCAGTTTATACTATTATATATAATGCTAAACATTATTGTACTGCTAGCATGCAATCCAGCACCTCTATGAGTGTTATAATGGGCAGCTAACAGTGGCAGATTTGCACAGATCTGCAAGATATTTATCACTGTAAATGACACAGATTTTCACTTTAAATGGACCAACAATTAAGAAGTTGTAAGGGCAGGGTTTATTTTGTCACAGTACTATTATGGAGCCGCAGAAGGTTAGAGTTTGTCACATAATCTCTTTCACTGCTTTCTGGGAGTTATCTGCATTGCCTCTCTAGGATTCTTAGCAATGCTGTCTCATAAAATTTCATCCCCTGTACTACATACATACAACCACTGGAGGGTACAATTACAGCATGATGTGGCTTCTTAGGGGATACACTGTAGGTGCAGAATCCTTAGCTACAAGCTGCATGAAGAGCTATTCAGAATTGATTTCAGTGTGAAAAAAAAGTTTTCATTCTTAAATCTAAGCTTATAACAATGTTGTAAGAATAATTATAATTGTCAGAGCCAGCTAAAACATGTTTAAAAAAACAACGCTAAAAGCACCCAAAAAAAGCTAACCCTAAAAGCACACAAAAACAATTCCAAACATAGCCCTAAAATAGCCAAAATAGTTAGACCCCTTTCAAACTGGGGCGGTTTGCAGGCGTTATTGCGCTAAAAATAGCGCCTGCAAACCGCCCCTAAACAGCCTCCGCTGTTTGTTCAGTGTGAAAGCCGAGGGCTTTCACACTGAAGCGGTGCGCTGGCAGCCGCTTCTTTGAAGCGGTGAAGGAGCGGTGTATTCACCGCTCCTAAACCGCTCCTGCCCATTGAAATCAATGGGACAGCGTGGCTATACCGCGGTAATACTGCGGCTATAGCCGCGCTATACGAGGGGTTTTAACCCTTTTTCAGCCGCCAGTGGGGGGTTAAAACCGCACCGCTAGCGGCCGAATACCGCGGTAAAACAGCGCTAAATATAGCGCTGTTTTACCGCCGACGCCCCCTACCGCCCCAGTGTGAAAGGGGCCTTAGGGTGTGCATCCCAAACCCAACATACATGTATATCCATGGACATTTACAGACAAGAGAAAAGTGCCTTTGTTTCATGGCTGTTGCCAGAATTATACCCTCTGTTGCTTTCTGTGGGCACAGCACCTGCTGAAGGTGACCAATTAAAATGATTGGGGTTGCTTTGCAAGCACCCCACGACTGGTTGCAATGCACGTGGTTGCAGTTCGCTGGGTTGTAGGGGTTAAACCAGGGGGTGAGGAGGTGATACAATGCTTCCTCACTGGCTGCCAAAAGCTCTCTGAAGAGTGATCTGACTGCAAATCACTTTTCAGAGACCAAAGCACATATGAACAAGTCCCAAAAGGGATGCTGGGACTGGGCAGGAAGGGGTTAAAACAGAAGCATCACAAACTTGTGAGCAAAAACCCCATCAGTTTATCCAACTTGTCAGCCAACTCCCAATAGTTGTCCCTGAGTGTTAACTGGACATGGACAGAGAGGGGGAGGAAGACTGGGGAGATCCAGATCCTCATCTAGACCCAGCGATGTTGCACGATGCCGCACGGGACTCTCCCTCCTTATTGGATGCGACATCAGCGAAGCGCCATTGGCTCTGGCTGCTGTCAATGGCCGGGCCACGGCTCCATGTCTGAATGGAGACAGAGAGCTGTGGCTCAGCTTGGGTGCCCCCATAGCAAGCTGCTTGCTGTGGGGGCACTCAACAGGAGGGAGGGGCCAGGAGCACCAAAGAGGGACCCCAGAAGAGGAGGATCTGGCCAGGAGCACCAAAGAGGGACCCAAGAAGAGGAGGATCTGGCCAGGAGCACTGAAGAGGGACATGAGAAAAGGAGGATCTGGCCAGGAGCACCAAAGAGGGACCCAAGAAGAGGAGCATCTGGGCTGCTCTGTGCAAAACCAACTGCACAGAGGCGGTAAGTATAACATGTTTGTTATTTTAAAAAAAAATACCTGAGACTTTTGTTTACCTGCGTGCCGACCAGCCGCCGTCATTATATGGCAAACAGGTTGGCTCTCCTGCGCAAATTGCAGTAGTTGTACGTCGGCTCGCGCAGGTGCAGTTGGAGTGTGCCCGTGGGTCGAGTGGACTCGATGTCCGCCGATGACCCGCGATCGCCTAGTACAGAGGCAGAACAGGGAGCTGCCTTTGTAAACAAGGCGAATCCCCGTTCTGACAGGGGACATGTCAGAGATCTACTGTTCCCAGTGATCTGGAACAGTAATCTCTGTCATGTCCCAGGCAGCCCATCCCCCCTACAGTTAGCGCACACCTAGGAAACACAGTTAACCCCTTGATCACCTCCACAGTAACCCCTTTCCCGCCAGTATAATTTTTACATTGATCAGTGCATTTTTATAGCACTGATCAATGTAATAATTTCACTGGTCCCCAAAAAGTGTCATTTGGGGTCAGATTTGTCAGTCGCAATGTCACAGTCCTGCTAAAAATCACAGATCACCACCATTACAAGTAAAAACAATAAAAAACAATAAAAGTCCCTAAATCTATTCCATAGTTTGTAGACGTGATAACTTTTGTGCAAACCAATCAATATACACCTATTGGGATTTTTTTTTACCAAAAATATGTAGAAGAATATATATCGGCCTAAACGGATAAATACATTTGTGGGTTTTTTTGGATATGTATTATAGCAAAAAGTAAAAAAAAATATATATTTTTTTTTTTTTCCAAATTGGCACTCTTTGTTTATAGCGCAAAAAATAAAAACCGCAGAGGTGATCAAATATCACCAAAAGAAAGCTCTATTTGTGGGAAAAAAAGGACGTCAATTTTGTTTGGGTACAGCGTCGCACAACAGCACAATTGTCAGCTAAAGTGGCGCAGTGCCAAATCGCAAAAAATGGCTTGGTCATTAAGGGGGCAAATCCTTCTGGGGCTGAAGTGGTTAGATTAAAAGGGGCATTGATCGCCATGGATTGGATGAAAGCACAAGGTGACCAGCATTCCACAGAATTGGGAGCTTGTTGTTACCTTATTAAAAAAAGAGCTCAAAGAGAGAGCAGAAACTCACAGGATCAACAGTCTTTTGTAAAACATTTACTCGCACCAGTATAAAAAACTTTATGTTATGCAACTATATGTACAAAGCAAAGAGGGAACTTTAATATTTGGGTTTGCATACATTTTAGGGCTTGTTCACACCAGCAGTGTTAGGTCCTACCATAAGAAAAATGATTTTTCTTTGTCCTATGTCTTTAGGACAGGCCCTGAAAAAACAAATTTAAAATTTAGTGTTCAGAATTTCAAGTTCCAATTTCCAAGTTCCAAATTCAAACTTCCAAGTTCCAAATTCAAACTTCCAAACTCTGTGTTCCGAATTTCAAGTTCTGTGTTTCAAATTCCAAATTCCCTGTTCCGAATCCAAAATTCCATGTTCAGAATTCCAAATTCTGTGTTTCGAATTCCAAATTCCATGCTACGAATTCCAAATAACGTGTTCTGAATTTCGTAGTCCATGTTCCAAATTCCAAATTCCGTGCTCTGAATGCCATGTTCCGTGTTCCAGATGCCAAATTCCAAGTTCCGTGTTCCAAATGTCTTGTTCCGAGTCCCAAATTCCGTGTTCTGAATTCCAAAATCTTGTTCTGAATTCCAAATTCCGTGTTCTGAATTCCAAAATCTTGTTCTGAATTCCAAATTCTGTGTTCCGAATTCCAAATTCCGTGTTCCGAATTCCAAATTCCGTGTTCCGAATTCCAAATTCCGTGTTCCAAATTCCAAGCTCCGTATTCCGAATTCCAAATTACCGAGTTCTGCGTTCCATATTCCGTGTTCTGAATTCCGTGTTCCTATTTCCAAATTCCGTGTTCCGAATTCCAAATTTTGTGTTCCGAATTCCAAATTTCGTGTTCCGAATTCCAAGTTCTGAGTTCCAATTTTCAAGTTCCAAATTGGAACTTCCAAATTCCATATTCCAAGTTTCGAATTTCAAATTCCGAGTTCCGTGTTCCGAATTCCAAATTCCGTGTTCCGAATTCCAGATTACATGTTCCGAATTCCAAATTCCGAGTTCTGCGTTCCATATTCCGTGTTCTGAATTCCGTGTTCCCAATTCCAAATTCCGAGTTCCAAATTCCGAGTTCTGTGTTCAAAATTCTGTGTTCCAAATTCCAAATTTTGTGTTCTGAATTCCAAGTTCTGGGTTCCAATTTCCAAGTTCCAAATTCGAACCTCCAAATTCCATATTCCAAGTTCCGAATTTCAAATTCCGAGTTCCGTGTTCCGAATTCCAAATTCCATGTTCCGAATTCCAAATTCCGAATTCCAAATTCCGTGTTCCAAATTCTAAGTTCTGAGTTCCAAATTTCATGTTCCGAATTCCAAATTCTGTGTTCCAAATTCCAAATTCCGAGTACCAAATTCCAAGTTCCGAGTTCTGTGTTCATAATTCCAAATTCCGTGTTCCAAATTCCGAGTTCCGAGTTCTGTGTTCAGAATTCCAAATTCCAGGTTCCGAATTCCAAATTCCGTGTTCTGAATTCCAAATTTCGTGTTCCAAATGTCTTTTTCCGAGTTCCAAATTCCGTGTTCTGAATTCCAAAATCTTGTTCTGAATTCCAAATTCTGTGTTCCGAATTCCAAATTCCGTGTTCTGAATTCCAAATTCCGTGTTCCAAATTCCAAGCTCCGTATTCCAAATTCCGAGTTCTACGTTCCATATTCCGTGTTCTGAATTCTGTGTTCCCAATTCCAAATTCTGTGTTCCAAATTCCAAATTTCGTGTTCCGAATTCCAAATTTAGTGTTCCAAATTCCAAGTTCTGAGTTCCAATTTCCAAGTTCCAAATTGGAACTTCCAAATTACATATTCCAAGTTCCAAATTTCAAATTCCGAGTTCCGTGTTCCGAATTCCAAATTCCGTGTTCCAAATTCCGTGTTTTCCGAATTCCAAGTTTCGTAGTCCAAATTCCATGTTCCGAATTCCAAATTCCGAGTTCTGCGTTCCATATTCCGTGTTCTGAATTCAGTGTTCCCAATTCCAAATTCCGAGTTCCAAATTCCAAGTTCTGCGTTCCAAATTCCGTGTTCCGAATTCCAAATTTCATGTTCTGAATTCCAAGTTCTGGGTTCCAATTTTCAAGTTCCAAATTCGAACCTCCAAAGTCCATATTCCAAGTTCCGAATTTCAAATTCCGAGTTCTGAATTCCAAATTCCATGTTCCGAGTTCCAAATTCCAAGTTCCGAGTTCCAAATTTCATGTTCCGAATTCCAAATTCCAAGTTCCGAGTACCAAATTCCAAGTTCTGTGTTCAGAATTCCAAATTCCAAGTTCCGAATTCCAAATTCCAAGTTCCAAATTCCGAGTTCCAAATTCCAAGTTCCGAGTTCTGTGTTCCGAATTCCAAATTCCAGGTTCCGAATTCCAAATTCCATGTTCCAAATGTCTTGTTCCGAGTTCCAAATTCCGTGTTCTGAATTCCAAAATCTTGTTCTGAATTCCAAATTCTGTGTTCCGAATTCCAAATTCCGTGTTCCGAATTCCAAATTCCATGTTCCAAGTTCCATATTCCGAATTCCGAGTCCTGCGTTCTATAGTCCATGTTCTGAATTCCGTGTTCCCAATTCCAAATTCCATGTTCCAAATTCCGAGTTCCAAATTCCAAGTTCTGCGTTCCAAATTCCGGGTTTCTGAATTCCAAATTTCATGTTCCGAATTCCAAATTTAGTGTTCCGAATTCCAAGTTTTGAGTTCCAATTTCCAAGTTCCAAATTTGAACTTCCAAATTCCATAGTCCAAGTTCCGAATTTCAAATTCCGAGTTTTGTGTTCCGAATTCCAAATTCCGTGTTCCGAATTCCAAATTCCGTGTTCCAAATTCCAAGTTCCGTATTCCGAATTCCAAATTCCGTGTTCCGAATTCCAAATTCTGAGTTCTGCGTTCTATATTCTGTGTTCTGAATTCTGTGTTCCCAATTCCAAATTCTGTGTTCCAAATTCCGAGTTCCAAATTCCGAGTTCTGCGTTCCAAATTCTGTGTTCCGAATTCCAAATTTCGTGTTCTGAATTCCAAGTTCTGAGTTCCAATTTCCAAGTTCCAAATTCGAACTTCCAAATTCCATATTCCGAATTTCAAATTCTGAGTTCCGTGTTCCGAATTCCAAATTCCGTGTTCCAAATTCCAAGTTCCGAGTTCCAAATTTCATGTTCTGAATTCCAAGTTCCAAGTACCAAATTCCAAGTTCCGAGTACCAAATTCCAAGTTCCGAGTTCTGTGTTCAGAATTCCAAATCCCAGGTTCCGAATTCCAAATTCTGTGTTCCAAATTCCGAGTTCCAAATTCCAAGTTCCGAGTTTAGAATTCTAAATTCCAGGTTCCGAATTCCAAATTCCGTGTTCTGAATTCCAAATTTTGTGTTCCAAATGTCTTGTTCCGAGTTCCAAATTCCGTGTTCTGGATTCCAAAATCTTGTTCTGAATTCCAAATGCTGTGTTCCGAATTCCAAATTCCGTGTTCCGAATTTCAAATTTTGTGTTCCGAATTCCAAGTTCCGTATTCCGAATTCCAAATTCCATGTTCCAAATTTCAAGTTCCGTATTCCGTGTTCCAAATTCCAAGTTCCGTATTCTGAATTCCAAGTCCTGCGTTCCATACTCTGTGCTCTGAATTCCGTGTTCCCAATTCCAAATTCCGTGTTCTAAATTCCGAGTTCCAAATTCTGAGTTCTGCGTTCCATATTCCAGGTTCCGAATTCCAAATTTAGTGTTCCGAATTCCAAGTTCCAATTTCAAACTTCCAAATTCCATATTCCAAGTTCCGAATTTCAAATTCCGAGTTCCGAGTTCCGTGTTCCGAATTCCAAATTCTGTGTTCCGAATTCCAAATTCTGTGTTCCGAGTTCCAAATTCCATGTTCCGAGTTCTGTGTTCAGAATTCCAAATTCCAGGTTCCGAATTCCAAATTCCGTGTTCCAAATTCCGAGTTCCGAATTCTGTGACCAGAATTCCAAATTCCAGGTTTCGAATTCCAAATTCCGTGTTCCGAATTCCAAATCCTGTGTTCCAAATGTCTTGTTCCGAGTTCCAAATTCCGTGTTCTGAACTCCAAAATCTTGTTCTGAATTCCAAATTCTGTGTTCCGAATTCCAAGTTCCAAATTCCGAGTTCTGCGTTCCAAATTCCGTGTTCTGAATTCCAAATTTCGTGTTCTGAACTCCAAGTTCTGAGTTCCAATTTCCAAGTTCCAAATTCGAACTTCCAAATTCCATATTCCAAGTTCCGAATTTCAAATTCCGAGTTCCGTGTTCCGAATTCCAAATTCCATGTTCCGAATACCAAATTCTGTGTTCCGAATTCCTAATTCCAAGTTCCGAGTACCAAATTCCAAGTTCCGAGTTCTGTGTTCAGAATTCCAAATCCCAGGTTCCGAATTCCAAATTCTGTGTTCCAAATTCCGAGTTCCAAGTTCTGTGTTCAGAATTCCAAACTCCAGTTTCCGAATTCCAAATTCCGTGTTCTGAATTCCAAATTTCATGTTCCAAATGTCTTGTTCTGAGTTCCAAATTCCGTGTTCTGAATTCCAAAATCTTGTTCTGAATTCCAAATTCCGTGTTCCGAATTCCAAAATCTTGTTCTGAATTCCAAATTCTGTGTTCCGAATTCCAAATTCCGTGTTCCGAATTCCAAATTCCGTGTTCCGAATTCCAAATTCCGTGTTCCAAATTCCAAGCTCCGTATTCCGAATTCCAAATTACCGAGTTCTGCGTTCCATATTCCGTGTTCTGAATTCCGTGTTCCTATTTCCAAATTCCGTGTTCCGAATTCCAAATTTTGTGTTCCGAATTCCAAGTTCTGAGTTCCAATTTTCAAGTTCCAAATTGGAACTTCCAAATTCCATATTCCAAGTTTCGAATTTCAAATTCCGAGTTCCGTGTTCCGAATTCCAAATTCCGTGTTCCGAATTCCAGATTACATGTTCCGAATTCCAAATTCCGAGTTCTGCGTTCCATATTCTGTGCTCTGAATTCCGTGTTCCCAATTCTAAATTCCGTGTTCTAAATTCCGAGTTCCAAATTCCGAGTTCTGCGTTCCAAATTCCGGGTTCCGAATTCCAAATTTCGTGTTCCGAATTCCAAATTTCGTGTTCCGAATTCCAAATTTAATGTTCCGAATTCCAAGTTCTGAGTTCCAATTTCCAAGTTCCAAATTCAAACTTCCAAATTCCAAGTTCCGTATTCCGAATTCCATATTCCGTGTTCCAAATTCCAAGTTCCATATTCCGATTTTCAAATTCCGAGTCCTGCGTTCCATATTCTGTGCTCTGAATTCCGTGTTCCCAATTCCAAATTCTGTGTTCTAAATTCCGAGTTCCAAATTCCGAGTTCTGTGTGCTCTGAATTCCGTGTTCCGAATTCCAAATTTCGTGTTCCGAATTCCAAATTTAGTGTTCCGAATTCCAAGTTCTGAGTTCCAATTTCCAAGTTCCAAATTCAAACTTCCAAATTCCATATTCCAAGTTCCGAATTTCAAATTCCGAGTTCTGTGGTCCGAATTCCAAATTCTGTGTTCCGAGGTCCAAATTCCATGTTCCGAGTTCTGTGTTCAGAATTCCAAATTCCAGATTCCGAATTCCAAATTTCGTGTTCCAAATTCCGAGTTCCAAATTCCAAGTTCCGAGTTCTGTGTTCAGAATTCCAAATTCCAGGTTCCGAATTCCAAATTCCGTGTTCCGAATTCCAAATTCCGTGCTCCAAATGGCTTGTTCCGAGTTCCAAATTCCGTGTTCTGAATTCCAAAATCTTGTTCTGAATTCCAAATTCCGTGTTCCAAATTCCAGATTCTGAGTTCCGTGTTCTGAATTCCTTATTCCGAATTTCAAATTCCGTATTCTGAATTTTCCGAAATTCAAATCCCAAGTTCCATTTTCCGAATTTCAAATTCCAAGTTCCGATTTCCAAATTCCGTGTTCTGAATTCCATATTCCAAGTTCCAACTTCCAAATTCCAAGTTCCAACTTCCAAAATCCATGTACCAAATTCTGTATTCCAAATTCTGTGTTCCAAATTCCAAATTCTGTGTTCCAAATTCCGTATTCCAAATTCCGTGCTCAGAATTCCAAATTCCGTGTTTTGAATTCCAAATTCCATGTTCCAAATTCCAAATTCCGTGTTCTAAATTCCCTATTCCAAATTCCGTGTTCCAAATTTCAAATTCCAAGTTCCGTGCTCCAAATTCCAAATTCCATGTTCCTAATGTCAAATTCCAAGTTCCATGTTCCGAGTTCCGTATTCCAAATTTCAAATTCCAAATTCCATGTTCCGAATTCCAAATTCCGTTTTCTAACAATAAAACATTACAGTGAAGCATAAAATACAGTAAAACAGAGCAGAACAATAGAGAGAGAACAATAGCGAGAGAAGAACAATAAACAATAAAACAACAACTATTTTTGGCTTATTTATTTAAATTTTTTTATTTTTTATGTTTTTTCTTTTCTTTTTTTTTACAATTTTTTTATAACTTTGAACATTCCAGGTTAGGGTCTCTCAAAATGCGATAGCCATCTAACATCTATCGAGACCCTGTGTAAGTGTGTCTTAGGACTGTGCCGTGCTGTACCCTATGCTAATACTCAACTAGTGTATGGTAGCGACAGAAACAATCACCGATGTAAAGACCAGGTTGGTAAGGAAGGACAATAATAGCGGGTGTGACAATAATAGCGGGCGTGACGCCTATATCCACATTTTTTGTAGACACCACATTTTCTTTGGGGTGTTCTTTGGGTAAAGGTTCCACAGAGGACTTCTGAAAAGTGCCTGTGTTTTATTGTGTTTGCTTTGCAGGTATGTCCTACTGTTATACTGTAATGTTACTTTGTTCTATTGTTAACCATTATTTGCTTTGCAGGTACACCATTCAACTGCAGTATGGATTTATTATTTTGACAGCAACAGGGTTTGGTTTCACGATGCGTAAATCTGTGACTCCAGCGCTGTAGGAGGTGATTTCACCACCACAGTTATAAAAAGAGCATATATGCCGAAGCATAGGGGTAGGGGTGGACATAAGGGCGGATCGCGGATAACTTATGCGCAAACCAATAAATATACACATATTGAATTTTTTTTTTTACCCAAGACATGTGGCTGAATACATTTTGGCCTAAATGTATAACTAAAATTGGGTTTATTGGATTTTTTTAATAACAAAAAGTAGAAAATTTTTATAGTCTGGGTGGTTCAGGAAAGCCGGTCCACTGGAGCTCCAACATGGATCCCACTGGGAGCTAGAGCATAAGATTCCCCAGGGCACAGAGTCTAAGAGCCAGCAGGTGTTCACCAGAGCCTCTAGTGGTGAGGATGGACTGCGCTGCAACTGGCTCTAGGTCACGGCCCCCAGGGTCTCCCAGCACATGCTAATGGTGGGCTACTGGAGGATAGAGAGGAAGCAGCAGTTCAGGACAACAAGGGATAGTCAGGAGATAAGCCAAAGATCGGGGCAACTAGCAGACAAGGATAGACAAAGAACACACCAAAGGTCGGGGTAACAAGCAGGCAGGGATCGTCACAGAACAAGCCAAGATCAGTAAACAGAAACAGACTTAAAGCACACGGCAAGAAGCACACAGAAAGCCAAACACACAATATTGCTCGTGCAAGGCAGGTCTGGACAGCACAGTGTTAAATAGTGTATCCTGTAGGGGCTAGGGTGGAGCCACACTGAGGAAAGATTACTTAACCATGCAGGTGTGAGTGTGCAGGCCCTAAGGCTGATACACAGACCAGAGGTAAGCAGACAGACAGGTCATGAAGGTATTCCTGGCTATTCATGACAGTACCCCCCCTCTTACGAGGCCTCCCCCTCCCCACCTTGGCACCAGGCTTGGAGGAGAACTTCAAATGGAACTTCCTCAGAAGACGAGGTGCGAAGATTTCAGATGCAGGAATCCAAGACCTCTCCTCAGGATCAAAACCTTTCCAATTCACAAGATATTTAAGAACACCTTTGCAGAAGCGAGAATCCAAAATTTGACTAACCTCATACTCCTGATCATCCTCATAGACTGGAGTCAAGGTAGGGAGAGGACAGGAGAACTTATTGAGGACTAAAGGTTTCAGAAGGGATACATGAAAGGAGCTTGAGATCCTGAGGCTGTTAGGGATCTGGAGTTTAAAACAAAGAGGATTCAGCTTTGAAATTATATTGTAAGGAGCAATGAATCTCGGGGCAAATTTCAGAGAAGGAACCCGGAGTCTGATGTTTCTGGTGGAAAGCCAGACTTTATCTCCTGGCTGTAGAGGAGGCGGCTTACGCCTGCGGTGGTCAGCAAAACCCTTGAATTTGTTGGCAGCTGTCTGGAGGGAATCATGAACGTCAACCCACATGGAATCGAATGATTCCTGAATGCTAGCCAAAGCTGGGATGTCGGGAGAACAGGTCATATAGGAAGAGGGAGCTGAGGATGTCTTCCATAAACTGTGACAAAGGGTGTCTTCTGAGAACTGACGTTAAGATGATTATTGTGAGAGAACTCTGCCTACGGGAGTAGTGATGCCCAATCATCGTGATGAGCCAAAACCAAGGTACAGAGAAAGACCTCTTATGCCGCGTACACAGGATCGGACTTTACGGCATACTTGGTCCGGCGGACCGGAGTCCGTCGGACAATTCGATCGTGTGTGGGCTCCAGCAGACTTTTTTTCCCCAAAAGTTCGACGGACCTAGAAATGAAACATGTTTCAAATCTTTCCGACGGACTCGAGTCCGGTTGAAAAGTCCGCTCGTCTGTATGCTAGTCCGACGGACAAAAACCGACGCTAGGGCAGCTATTGGCTACTGGTTATGAACTTCCTTGTTTTAGTCCAGTCGTACGTCATCATGTACGAATCCGTTGGACTTTGGTTGATCGTGTGTAGGCAAGTCCGTTCACTCGGAAAGTCCGTCGTAAAGTCCGTCGAAAAGTCCGCCGGACAAAGTCTGCCGTAAAGTCCGCTCGTGTGTACACGGCATAACTCCTAATTAACCCTCTCAGTCTGACCATTGGATTGAGGATGGTAAGAAGAGGTAAAATCCAAGGTAAAGTGGAGGGATTTGCAAAAGGCGGTCAGGAGTGCAGTTGGAGGCCAAGGTGCTGAGAGGGCAGCGGCTGAGTGCAGTGCAACCCTGAAGGTGAAACAAGGAATGCAGTGCCAGAGAAGCACAGTTTGCCAATGGCCATGGTTGAAGGCTTGATCACTGTGGGGGCGACTGGAACAAGCGAGATGCTCTGTATGGCAGGCGTGCCTGTGGAGAGCCAGCAGCGGCATGCGGTTGGGTGATCCAGAAGGATTGTCAGAAGCCAGGCCAGGTATCATACACATCAAGATCGGTCAATAGCAGGTTAGGGATTTAGGCAGTAATACTGGAACAAGCCGGGGTTGGAAATTGTTAAGACAAGCAGAAGCAGAGTCGGTGAGCCAAGCCGGGATCAAGTAGTGGAGCAGGCAGAGGCAGGTCAGGATACAAGCTAGGGGTCAAACCGGGAAGACAGGATAAGTGGGTAGAGGAAGCTGGGTCAGTAATGGGAAGTCCAAGATCAGAATAGGTTTAGATAGGCCAGGAGGCGCCATCGCATATCTGCGTACGCTCATTAGCTCTGTTGCGTATTTGCGTACGCCTGTTAGCGCATCGCTCATCTACATACTCCTGTTCGGGCAGCCATGCATCTGCGTAAGCCAATACGCACAGGAGCACGCCTGATGCGGCCATGATGGGTGTTGGCAAGATTGCCAGTTCTTTGGCCATTTCCCTGACAGTGCCCCCCCCCAAGGGGCAGCCTCCGGATACCCAAACGAGCCCATCTTTCAGGATACCTATTGCAAAATAGCTGTAGAAGCCTAGGAGCATGTATATTGCTTGCAGGTTCCCATGAATTCTCTTCTGCTGAATACCCCTTCCATTTAATAAGTAATTGATTTTGCCTACCTCTCCTCCGGCAGTCCACGATGGCTTCAACTTCAAATTCCATTTCATTCCCGACCAACACTGGAGGTGGGGGTGATTCTTCTCTACCAGGAAATAGGCTGGGTACAGCTGGTTTGAGCAGAGACGTGGAACTCTGCGTGAATCTTGTATGAGTCGGGTAGTGCAAGTTCAAATGCCACCGGGTTAATCCTAATCTCCCTCTTGACTTCAAATGGACCAATAAATCTTGGCCCAAATTTCCTGGAAGGACAAGAAAGTTTGAGGTTAGTAGAACCAAAGCCATACCTTGTCTCTGGCTTTAATGATAGGATCCGCTCTTCTCCTCTTATATTGCTTCTTGTAGTCTTGCTGGGCTTTTAGCACGGCTTTGCGGAGTACTTGGTAGTTTGTGTGGATGAAGGTTATTCTATCCTGGACAGCCGGGACTGAGGCTTCGGGAATCGTGTTGGGTAAAAATGAGGGATGGAACCCATAGTTGGCCCAGAACAGTGATTGATTGGTTGCAGCATGCATTGAGTTATTGTATGCAAACTCCTCACACGGGAGGAAGGAAATCCAGCCATCTTGAGAAAAGGAGCAGAAGCATCGTAGGTACTGTTCTAGAGTTTGATTCGTTCTTTCTGTTTGGCCCTTACTTTGTGGATGATACGCAGAGGATAGGCACACTTCAATGTCTAAAATCTTGCAAAGGTTTCTCCAAAATATGGAAGTAAATTGTACCCCTCTATCCGAGATTATATCGTTTGGTAGACCGTGCTATTTCCTTTATGGACATATTTGCAGTGTCCATGGCGGAGGGTGTGCCTATCATAGACAAAAAGTGTGCCATCTTGTAAAATCGATCCACAACTACTAAGATGGTCGTGAATCTATCTGAGGGGGGCAAGTCCACTATAAAATCCATTGATATCTTCTGCCAAGGTAGCTCCAGAATGGGTAGTGGTCTTAACAAGCCCCAAGATCTAGTGTTAGACCCCTTATTTCGCTGGCAGGTAGTGCAGGAGTTAATATAAATTTTACAGTCAAGTTTCAAGGTGGGCCACCATAAGGATCATTGGATGAGTTTGGACGTTTTCTGTACTCCAAAGTGCCCAGTAAGTTTATGATCATGGAAGATTTTCAGGACCTGAAGTCTGGCTTGCTGAGGAACAAAGATCTTGTCCTGGTGCCATAGGAATCCCTCTTGACTTTTAGTGAAGATGCCTCTGGCTCCATACACTGAACTGACGCCTGTTCAATTGAAGCTCTTAGATCAGGTTGAATTAATACGAAGTTCTGTGCTGACAGAATTGTACTGGGCATCGTTTCCACAGGAGTATCGGGAAACATTCGAGATAATGCGTCGACCTTCCCATTCTTGGACCCCGGGCGATAGGTGATGTGGAAATTAAACCTGGAAAAGAACAAGGCCCATCAAGCTTGGCGGGGTCTTAAGCGCTGTAAAGATCATTATAGGATGGGTGGCCCCTTCTAAAAGATATCTCCATTCTTCTAGAGCAGTTTTTATAGCCAACAGTTCCTGGTACTAGATACTCAAAGTGTCCAAACCATGTCCGGAGCGATGTTTTCTATTCGTCCTCCTCTCGAATGCGGACATGGTTGTAGGCACCTCGCAGATCTAGTTTGGTGAAAATCTGAGCCCTACAAAATCTTTGGAAGAGTTCAGGAACAAGTGAAAGTGGGTAGCAATATTTTATGGTAATTTTATTAAGCTTAGCAGCACTAAACAATCACATGAAAGGATTGATATAATAATGTCCAATTTAAAAATTTTGTGAATAATGGATTGTCCATCAGAAAAGTTCATACGGGGTTAAATCTAGCTGAATACCGTCACCACACCGCGTGTGCAACAATCCCCTAAAGTAATGTACTTACCAGACAACCATAGGTATTACGCTTGTGTTTTAAACAATCTCTGTCAGCAGGCACTGCGTCTCTCCATCTAGGTATTGCTCACAGCAAGCAAAAGAAAAAATTGCACATAGAATAATCCAGTAAAATGTATTAATGATAAAATTATCCCCCTTAGAAATGCGCACTTACAATATTTAAAATACAAAAAGGCATGTAACAGGCATAAAAACTTTCAAATCTCTCGTCTCTATCATATGTCCACCTCTCACTGCTCAGCTGATTTCTCATAAATTGGTGTTCCCGGGCTGGGTAAACAGATAGTCCAACTGTGTAGGATACTGCGTGGTCACGCTCTGACGCGTTTCGTCATCACTTCGTCAGAGGGCGTGGCCACACAGTGCAGCTTCCATCCTTATATGCATCTACGAGCACCAGGGTATTACCCCTGCATGCGCTCATTCCTACTGATCTGCTGCGCAGCATCCGCCACATCACATCCAAAAAGCTTATGCAATCTAACACAACACTATATTGTCAATCCAGCAGTGCGTGGTAAACCCACAATACCTGGGTGATGAAATATACACCCATCATAGACTGCGGGTAGGTATGCTAAGCTCCCACTATATGTATTTATATTCGATCAGTGAAATCGCACTTGTTTTCAACCGATCGTTCCATGTATGGTGACACTATAAAGAGACACTAATCGATGATGAGACTGAGTATTAAAATTCAAGTCACAGTTCATTCCATCATCAATCTTGTGCTCACCATAGCCCTGTTATTATTTTGATTCAACATATACATAATATTCAACTTAGATTCCAATATATGTTAAAATCATATTAGACATTACTTAATGAGTCTGATACATCAAATTCACATTTTTAAAAGAGACTTTCATCCCATACATATATCACAACAACATCATAGCATAAGAATATCTAAAATGTGTGATCAATCACAAAAAAACTTTTACATATATAAAAAAAATATATAAAAATTATAAAATTTGATTATAAAATCAATCGAAATTCAATAATTACTGATAAAACAATTTAAATCCAACTCACCATTCATTCCCTTGGGACATAGAGTGTCAGTTAAATAAATCCATTTGGTCTTGCACTTTGATAGATCTCTTACCCTATTGCTCCCTCTCCATTCTGGGTACATTTTTTCCACTCCCCAAAAAGTGCATAGATACACTGTGATCTTTAAAACCGATCTTAATGTTGTTTATGTGCTCCGATACACGCTTACCCAAAGTGCGTTTAGTGCGACCGATGTACATCAGGCCGCATGGGCACTGGAGCGCATATACAACATAAGTCGAATTGCACAAAATGAAATCTTTTATTTTAAACACTTTAGAATTGGCAGTGGATCGGAACTCCATTAAACCTTATTCATGTATTTACTTGTCAGCATGATATACATCTGCGACATGCATAGAATCCGGGCCTGTCCCAAAACATAGAAGGTCTAATTGGTGAGTCCAATATTTTTTTGACAACTTTATCACCAAACGATTGCCCTTTTCTATAGATGAATAATGGATACTCCGGAATGACTTTCATCAGGATTTTATCCGTACTCAATACTGACCAATATTTCCTAAAAATCATTATGACTTCTTTATTTTGTGCATGGTACCCACTAATTCATGCTTCATGTCTATTTGTTTTACTTTGTCCATAAGGCATCTACTTAGTGGGATTTGATTTATTTAATCAATAGCATTATCCAAAACTGCTGGTTTATAGCCCTTTTCTACAAATCTCTTTTTTATTATTTGTGCTTGTAATAGGTAATCATCGTCACTTGAGCAGTTTCTCCTAATTCTTGTGAATCGCCCCTTTGGTATGTTTTTTAGTGATATAGGGTGGTGGCCACTATGAATAGGTAAATAGCTATTCCGGTCCATCGGTTTAAAAAAACCTTTTGTGACCAGTTAGCGATTAATTAGCATTACTGTAACATCTAAATAATTTATTGATACCCTGCTCCATTGATATTCTAATTTAATACTATTATTATTCTAATTG
This sequence comes from Aquarana catesbeiana, assembly GCF_042186555.1. Taxonomy (NCBI): domain Eukaryota; kingdom Metazoa; phylum Chordata; class Amphibia; order Anura; family Ranidae; genus Aquarana; species Aquarana catesbeiana. The sequence goes on from NC_133324.1 coordinate 568,804,495, forward strand.
AGCTCCTCAATAAATAATATTAAAGTTGATTCTGTACCTACCCAGTGGTACCGCCCTGTGCTCTACTGGCCACAGGGCGAAGCGACGTTACATAACATCGTTTCGCCCAGCCGTGCCATTCTGCCGCAGTACAACTGTGGCGGCTGGTCTGCAAGTGGTTAAATTGTTTTATCAGTAATTATTGAATTTCGATTTTTATAATGGGACTTTCTAATCAAATTTTATCATTTTTATATATTTTTTTTATATTTGTAAAAGGTTTTTGAGATTGATCACATAATTTTAGATATTCTTATGCAATGATGTTGTTGCAATATATGTATGGGATGAAAGTCCCTTTTAAAAATGTGAATTTCATGTATCAGACTGATTAAGTAATGTCTAATATGATTTTAACAGACTGTATATTGGAATCTAAGATGAATATTATATATGTGTTGAATAAAAATAATACTAGGGCTACAGTGAGCACAAGATTGACAGTGGAATGAACGGAATGACTTGAATTTTAATACTCAGTCTCATCATCGATTAGTGTCTCTTTATAGTGTCACCATGCATGGAACAATGGGTTGAAAACAAGTGTGATTTCACCGATCGAATATAAATACATATGGTGGGAGCTTAGCATACCTACCCGCAGTCTATGATGGGTGTATATTTCGTCACCCAGGGATTGTTGGTTTACCACGCACTGCTGGATTGACATTATAGTGTTGTTAGATTGCATAAGCTTTCTGGATGTGATGCGGCGAATGCTGCGCATCAGATCAGTAAGAACGAGCGCATGCAGGGGTAATACCCTGGCGCTCGTAGGTTCACATAAGGATGCATAAGCCCTCTGGATGGGATGCAGCGGATCCTACGCATCAGATCAGTAGGAACGAGCGCATGCAGGGTTAATACCCTGGCGCTCGTAGGTGTCACATATCAGCTGCGGAGCTGATCTGTGTCTCACCTTTACTGCTGTAGGCCGGCTGGCACCTGTTCCACTAGCTTGTGTTCAGCTCTACTGCACTCTGCAGCTATGGGTGTCGCCGGCTTCACCTGTTGCTTAATATATGATTCCTTCCTGCTACTTCCTGTCCAGCCCCTCATGTGCTTCTCTATTTAAATCCCTCTCAGACCAGTTCTGGTTGCTTGAGCAACATTTGTTTCTGAGCTCCCTTCGTGTAACTTGCCTTAACCTGACCTCTCGTGAACTGATCCTTTGTGTACCGATTTGGCTTGTTCTGATTACGTTGTCTGCAGTCTGCCCTGACCTTGGCTCGCTATCTGGCTCTCCTTTGCTTCATCAATCCATCCTTGTCTGACAGTGTCTCCTGGTACTTCCCTAGCGAGCAGGGTGAACCCAGGGGTCGTGACCTGGGGTCAGCAAGCAGCTAAGCCCAAACCCTCGTGAGGGGGTCCCTGGCAGAATACCAGCTGGCCCTTAGACTCCACGCCCTGGTGGATCCCATGTCACCTGCTCACCTGTGGGCTCACTGTAAGTAGTACCGTGACAGTAGGTGTATAAAAGGATGGGAGCTGCGCTGTGTGGCCATGCTCTCTGACGAAGTGATGGCGAAACACGTCAGTGTGTGACCACGCAGCATCCTACACCATCGAACTATCTGTTTACCCAGCCCGGGAACACTGCTTTATGAGAAATCAGCTGAGCGGTGAGAGGTGGACATATGTTAGAGATGAGAGATTTGAAAGTATTTATGCCTGTTAAATGCCTTTTTGTATTTTAAACATTGTAGGTGCGCTGTCACGGGTAGTACTTATCGAGGCCGAGATACCGAGAGCGGCTCGCCCTTGTGACCACGCGCACCCCGTCTCCTGAAGGTGATACAGGGAACAGGTGGCACGCGGAGGCATGGGCTACCAGCAGGAGTGAGTTCCTTGGAAAGGCTGAAGAGCTGTATGGAGGATTAGCTGAGGTTCAGGAACTGGCTGAGGGTCTGGTGCAGGACAGAGGAATCGGGCACCAGAGGAAGTAAACAAGTCCATGAAACAGGCCAGAGGTCAAATCCGGGTAAGGCAGGTAAGCAAGTCCGTTAGGCAGGCCGAGGGTCAAACACTAGTAGGCAGTTCAAGCAAAGTCCGTTAGGCAGGCTGAGGGTCAAACACTGGTAGGCAGATCAAGCAAAGTCCATTAAGCAAGCCGAGGGTCAGATCAAGGAGAGCAGCAGCGTAGTCAGGAACAGTCCGGGTCACAGCAGGTAGTCAGGTATAGAAAACTAGAAACAGGCACAAACAGGAAGCTGACGACAAACCAGCAACCCGTCTGGGCACCAGAGCCGTCTGAAATAGCCCCGCCATAGCGTGCGCCCCGGCGTGCGCCATTACACACAACGCATGCGCAACCGTGCACACTCGCGAGCTACTGCGCGCACATGCGAGCTGTTGTGCACACGCACGCGCCGCACCATCGGGCCGCTCACGTGTGTGCGCCGGAGCGCCAATCTGCTGCGCAGGAGCATGGCGAGCAAGGGTAGTAAAAATCCTTCTCTGACAGTGCCCCCCCTAGGGGCGGACACTGGACGCCCAAACTGGACATTAGTTCTGGATGTTCCCGGTTTAAGGCTTGAATTAACCGTGGGGCATGCAGATTCCTAGCGGGCTCCCAGGAATTGTCCTCAGGACGGTATCCTTTCCATTGGATTAGGTACTGAAGTTGCCTGCCCCTCTTTCTGCAATTCAAAATGGACTCCACTTTGAACTCGTTCTCCCCGTCTACTTTGACTGGTGGGGGAGGAAGTTCCCTTCTCCCGGGAAAAAATAGCCGGACACAACAGGTTTAAGCAAGGATGCGTGAAAAACTGGGTGTATTCTATAAGAGTTCGGTAATGCCAGCTCAAATGCCACAGGGTTGATCATACTCTTAATTTGAAAGGGCCCAATTAACCTTGGTCCAAGCTTCGGTGAGGGCAGGGGTAGCTTAAGATTTGTAGTTGACAACCAGACCTCCTCGCCAACATTGAAGATTGGGTTCTCCTTTCTCCCTTGGTCATACTGTCTCTTATAGCTATCCTGAGTTTTCTGTAAAGTATCCTGAATCTTTTGAAAGTTGGACTGTATGGAAGTTATCCAGTCTTGAACGGCAGGAAAGGACATTTCAGGGATGTTGTTAGAGAGGAAGGTGGGGTGGAAACCAAAGTTTGCCCAGAAGGGTGTTTGATTAGTGGCTGAATGGATAGAGTTACTGTAAGTGAACTCGGCATACGGGAGGAGAGTCGCCCACTCATCTTGAGAGCCAGAACAGAAGCAACGGAGGTACTGCTCCAAGGTTTGATCTGTCCTCTCCGTCTGGCCGTTGCTCTGGGGATGATACGCTGAGGAGAGGCAAATCTTAATGTCCAACGTTTGGCAGAGCTCTTTCCAAAACTTGGAAGTAAATTGAACGCCCCTATCTATCACGATACTTTTAGGCACACCATGGAGTCTGATTATTTCCTTAAGAAAAATATTGGCTGTATCAGAGTCAGAAGGGGTGCCCATCATGGGCAAAAAGTGAGCGGTGAACCATTGGTGATGAACCTTTCTGAGGCAGGTAAGTCCACAATGAAATCCATGGACGCTTCTGCCCATGGTCGCTCCGGGATGGGCAAGGGTTTGAGTAGACCCCAGGATTTGATGTTTTGACCCTTGTTACGCTGGCAAAGGGGGCAGGAAGAGACATAATCCTTACAATCTCGTCTCCACCCTGGCCACCAGAAAGAACGGGAGATCAGCTCAGCAGTCTTTCTTGTTCTGAAGTGACCTGCCAATTTATGATCATGAAAAGTCTTGAGAGCCAAAGGCCGTGTTTCATGTGGTACAAAACTTTTTCCCCGGGCCCAGAGCAGATCATCATGTTTCTCTAAGGTATGTATTTCTGAGTCGGAGCAGTGACTGGATGAGGACCTGATGGAAGTTATTAAGTCCGCTTGGGTGAGTCCAAGGAAGTTTTGTGAAGAGAGGATAGTACTGGGTTCAGCCATTTGGGGATCTGCAGAGAACATCCAAGAAAGTGCGTCTACCTTTCCATTTTCTGAACCTGGTCTATAGGATATGTGAAAATTAAATCTAGAGAAAAAGAGAGCCCAGCGGACTTGTCTGGGCTTCAAGTGTTTTGCTGTCCTGAGGTATTCTAAATTTTTATGATTGATAAAGATCATAACCGGATGGGGTGCACCTTCCAATAAGTACCTCCATTCTTCTAGGGCGAACTTGATGGCCAGCAGCTCCCTATCACCTACATCGTAATTTAGTTCTGGCGGGCTGAGCTTCCAGGATGCAAAGGCTATAGGATGTAGAATGGCCTTGTGTCCATGTCTCTGGCAGAGAATGGCCCCCGTAGCGGTCTCTGACGCGTCCACTTTCAATACAAATGGTAGGGTTGGATCAGGGTGTCGTAAAATTGGTGTGGAGGTGAATAAAGCTTTTAGCTTGGTAAAGGCTTCCTGTGCTTCTTGAGACCATTGAAAATGGCTGTGTTGGCATGTCAACTGAGTAATGGGTGCCACAATAGAAAAAAATCCAACAATAAATCTCCTATAGAAGTTGGCAAACCCTATAAATCGTTGCACCCCCTTCTTATCCAATGGGGCTGGCCATTCCTGAATTGCTTTGACCTTTTGTGGGTCCATTGCGACCCCGTTGGTAGAAATAATGAATCCCAGGAATTGCACAACAGACTTCTCGAACTCACATTTCTCGGCTTTGAGGTATAACTTATGCTGCCTGAGTATGGTGAGAACCTTTTTAACATGCCCTCGGTGCAGTTTAATGGTGGCGGAGAAAATGAGAATGTCGTCCAGGTAGACGACTAAGAAGTTGTCAAGGTATTCCTGAAAAATGTCGTTCACCAGATGTTGAAAGGTGGCCGGGGCATTGCAGAGCCCAAACTGCATCACCAGGTATTCAAAATGTCCGAACCTGCACCTAAAGACAGTTTTCCACTCATCCCCAGCTCGAATCCTGATGAGATTATAAGCACCCCTGAGATCCAACTTGAAGATTCGGGCCGATCGGAACCGTTGGAATAACTCTGGAATGAGTGGCAACGGGTATCTGTTCTTGATAGTTATGTTATTAAGTTGTCTGTAGTCCACACACGGCCTAAGGGACCCATCTTTTTTTCCCACAAAAAAGATACCAGTTCCGGCTAGTGAAGAGGGGCAGATGAAGCCTTTTTCAAGGTTTTCATCAATGTACTGCTTGAGGGCTTTTAGCTCAGTTTCTTATAGTGGAAAGATGCGACCGAACTGAACTTCCGAGCCGGGCAGGAGGTCGATAGGGCAGTCATACGGCCGATGTGGTGGTAAGCAGTCGGCCTTTTGTTTATCAAACACATCCTGGATCCCAAGGTATACAGAAGGAACATGTTGCAGGTTGTCAGGCGTGGTTGTGATGGTTGAGCAGACACTAGGAGCTGGGGAGAGGCAGTGCTGGGAGCAGTATTGAGACGAGAAAGATACTTCCTTTGTACTCCAGTTTATCTGAGGGTCGTGCGTCTGGAGCCAGGGCAGACCTAGTATAATAGGAAAGACTGGAGAATGGATGAGATCTAATCGCAGGAACTCCTGATGGCCAGAGTCCGTGGTAGCAAAAATGGGTTGGGTCTCCCGGGTGATGGGTCCAGAGTGGGGAAGAGACCCGTCAGGCAGATGTATTTAGAGACTCCGTGCCTTGGTTTGAAGAGGGATATGTAGACTGTGAGCCAGGGTAACATCTAGGAAACAGCTTCAAGCTCCAGAGTCAATTATAGCGGGCAGGCGAGTTTCCCCTCCCATTAGCTGTAAGGAGACAAACAGAATAACGTAAGTCTTAGACACATCACTGGCTTGATAGTTCACAGAGTTTTGTGGGTAGGACTTACTAGGCCTTACTGGACAGCTGCGTAGAAAATGTCCGGTACCCCCGCAGTATAAGCACAGGTTGGATTGGCGTCTGCGTTGCCTTTCCTCAGGGATCAGAGGAGCACGGACCAAACCTAGCTGCATATGCTCAACCTCAGGAGCTGAAGAGGTGACTGCAGCCGGAGATGGTACATGGGTCGGAATTGGCCTGGATGATGTCCAAGCCGGACATGACCCCTGGAAATGCTCTAAACGTCGCTCACGCAAGCGCCTACCCAGCTTGGTGGCTGATTGGATCAACTCCTCTAGAGAAGCTGGGGTTTCCATCCTGGCTAATTCATCCTTAAGGACCTCAGACAGGCCTTGACGGTAGTGGTATTTTAGGGCAGGCTCATTCCAGCCAGTATCAGCTGCCCACTTACGGAATTCCACCGTATAGACCTCTATTGGTCTTCTTCCTTGTGACAGCTATGCAAGGTTGCTTCAGCTGTGGCCGTGCGCTGCGGGTCATGATAGAGTTGAGACATACTCTCAAAAGAAGAATCGATTGAGTTCAGAACAGGGCTCCTTTGTTCCATCAGGCTGTGGGCCCAAGCTTGGGGTTCCTTAGCCAGAAGGGAGATCACAAAACCCACTTTTACAATTTCTGAAGAAAAAGTCCTGGGCTGAAGGTCTAAATAGAGGGAACAGGCGTTTTTAAAAGCCCTGTACTTCTTGCGATCTCCTGCAAAGCGCTCAGGTGTGGGGACCCTAGGCTCCGGGAGCGCCATTACTACAGTAGGGTTAGTGGTAGCCTGAGAGGAGGAGACCCCACTGGTAGGTGCGGGAGCTGCGGCTGCAGATAAAGGTGGTCCCGTGAGTTGCTGAATCAATCTAAGTATATCCTTCTTGAAGCTTTTGGAGGGTATCAGTAAGAGCTGAGACCTGCTGGCACAAGATCTCCAGAGGAGAGCGCGCTCTGTCGGCGTCTGACATCTGGCTGGTTTGTACTGTCACGGGTAGTACTTACTCAGGCCGAGATGCCGAGAGCGGCTCGCCCTTGCTACCACGCGCACCCCGTCCCCCGTAAGTGATACAGGGAACAGGTGGCACACGGAGGCACAGGCCACCAGCAGGGGTGAGTTCCTTGGAAAGACTGAAGAGCTGTATGGAGAATTAGCTGAGGTTCAGGAACTGGCTGAGGGTCTGGTGCAGGACAGAGGAATAGGGTACCAGAGGAAGTTAACAAGTCTGTGAAACAGGCCAGAGGTCAATTCCGGGTAAGGCAGGTAAGCAAGTCCGTTAGGCAGGCCGAGGGTCAAACACTAGTATACATTTCAAGCAAAGTTCGTTAGGCAGGCTGAGGGTCAAACACTGGTAGGCAGATCAAGCAAAGTCCATTAAGCAAGCCGAGGGTCAGATCAAGGAGAGCAGCAGCGTAGTCAGGTATAGCAAACTGGAAACAGGCACAAACAGGAAGCTGACGACAAATCAGCAACCCTCCTGGGCACCAGAGCCGTCTGAAATAGCCCCGCCATAGCGTGCGCCCTGGCGTGCGCCATTACGCACAACGCATGCGCTACCGTGCACACTCACGAGCTACTGCGCGCACACGCAAGCTGTTGTGCACACGCCGCACCATCGGGCCGCGCACGTGTGTGCGCAGGAGCATGGCGAGCAAGGGTAGAAAAAGTCCTTCTCTGACATGCGCAATTGTAAGGGAGATAATTTTATCAATAATACATTTTATTGGATTACGCTATGTGCACTTTTTTCTTTTGCTTGCTGTGACCAATACCTAGATGGAGAGACGCAGTGCCTGCTGACAGAAATTGTTTAAAACACAAGCGTAATACCTATGGTTGTCTAGTAAGTTCATTACCTTAGGGGATTGTTGCACACGCGGTGTGGTGACGGTTATCAGCTGGATTTAACCCCTATGAACTTTTCTGATGGACAATCCATTATTCGCGAAATTTTTAAATTGGACATTATCATTTCAATCCTTTCATGTGATTGTTTAGCGCTGCTAATGTTATAGTTTTTCTGTGGCATATTTTTGTGATTATCGATTTATTGTTATAGTGGCTGCTTATGTTGTTTTGAAACATCATTTTGTGATTTCATGAGCGCTAGGGGGGAGGTATCAACCTTTTATGCTTGACTATTTCTCATTTATTAGATAATTTTATTAAGCTCCCTGTAGTCCACACATGGTCTTAGTGTTTTATCTTTTTTTTCAACAAAGAATATGCCCTCACCAGCAGGAGAGGAGGAAGGGCAACTGAACCCTTTTTCTAGATTTTCCTTAATTTATTGCTTTAATGTCTCAAGCTCCATCTCGGAAAGTGGAAATATGTGGCCAAAGGGAATCTCAGAACCTGGAAGCAGCTCAATTGGGCAATCATAAGGCCGGTGAGGTGGGAGGACATCGGCCCCTTTCTTGTTGAAAACATCCAGGGATTCCTGATAAACAGATGGTATGTCCGGATGATTGTTAGTCATTGGTTAGATAGTAAGGCAGCTTGTGGAATTTCTGGATTCAGGAACAAAACAGTGCTGCAGACAGTAAGGAGAGGTGAAGAGAACTTCTTTCTTGCCCCAATTGATCTGTGGGTTATGCGCCTGCAGCCATGGGGTTCCCAAGATGACCGGGAACATGGGTGAACATAAAACATCAAAGCGTAAATGTTCCTGGTAGCCAGAGTCAGTAGAAGTAACGATGGGTACAGTCTCATGTGTGAGGAGCCCTGAACTGGGCATGGAGCAATTGGCTAGATGTACTTTCAAGGTATGCTCTTTACGGTAAAGGTGAATGCCGAGTTTCTTTGCCAAAGTTAGGTCCATGAAGCAGCTACATGCCCCAGAGTAAATTATGACCAGAAGCCAGACCTCCTATTCCACCACTTGCAACGAGATAGGGAGGACAAGATGAGATGAGAAAGATCCAGAGACTTGGAAGTATACAGGGATACACGAGGAGGACTTACTGGGTCTTATGGGGCAGTTGCAAATGAAATGTCCGGTTCCACCACAATAGAGGCATAGGTTGGCCTGTCGGAAACTAAGTCATTCATCAGGGGTTAAAGCAGGACGGACCAAGCCAGTTTGCATGGGTTCAGTCTCAGGCATAGTTGCAGTAGAAGGCACCGATGCTGATGAAGCGGAAACCTGGGGCATCATCCAGGTGGGTCTAAAAGTTTGGAATCAGACAGACCGACATTCCCACAGGCGTCTGCCAAGTTGTACAGTCAATTGAATGATACCCTCTAGTGAGGCAGGAGTCTGCACTCTGGCCAACTCGTCTTTGAGTGCTTTGGATAGTCCCAACCGAAATTGGTACCTTAGGGCTGCTTCGTTCCACCCTGTGTTGGCAGACCATTTGCGGAACTCAACAGTGTAGTCCTCCACTGGGCGCCGACCCTGCTGTAAAGTATGGAGAATGGCTTACACGGTCGCCACCTGGCTTAAAAAAAATGAGTCTACTGCATTAATGATAGGACTCTTCTGTTCCAACAAATTGTGGGCCCAAGCCTGGGGTTCATCAAAGAGCAAGGAAATAATGATTCTGCCTTTAACCGTCTCTATAGAGAAAGTTCTTGGCTGCAAAGCCAAATACAGCAGGCAGGCATTTTTGAAGGCTCTAAATTTTTTCCGATCTCCGGAAAATCGCTCGGGAGTCAGCACCCATGGCTTTGGTGGAGGAACCAACACGGTACATGTAGAAGTGGTGCGTTTCTGGGGTTTAAGTTGTGGAAGCAGAGCTGCCAGCGGAAGGATCATGATCTGTGGATGCTGGTGTCACTGACGAATGTTGTAGGCGACATTCCAGCTGGAAGTAACCTTCCTGTAGTCTCTGTACGGCCTGGGTGAGAGCAGTGACCTGTTGGCACGGAGCCTCTATAGGGGAAGCACCTAGAGCTGCACGATTAATCGTTAACGCAATTTTTTCCCCCTTGCGATCTTGACAAAGTATTTTCCCGATTCCTTCTCTGCTGAAGCCGTCAGCCGTCAAAAGAAAAAAAAACTAAAAAAAAAACCCAAAAAAAACTATTTGTCCTTTAGATCAAAGAAATACACTTTGCTGTGTAAATGAGGGAAGTTTAACCATTTAAACACTAAAACTTTTTCTGACATTTGTTGGTTTCAAGTAAAAGTATTTTTTTTTGCTAGAAAATCACTTAGAAACCCCAAACATTATATACATATATTTTTTTTTAGCAGAGACCCTAGAGAATAAAATGGTGGTTGTTGCAATATTTTATGTCACACTGTATTTGCGCAGCAGTCTTTCAAATGCAATTTTTTTGGGAAAAAAAATACACTTTCTAAGCAAAAAAAACGTGATTCTTATTTTGGCCAGAATCGTGCAGCTCTAGAAGCACCTCCGTTTGCCTCTGACATTGTGGCTGGATTATGCTGTCAGGAGTCCAGTTGAAAGCCCAGGTGCTGAGAGGGCTCCCCTTACGGATGAGTGCAGTGCAACCCTGAAGGTGAAACAGGGAATGCAGTGCCCAGAGAAGCACGGTTTGCCAGTGGCCGTGGTTGAAGGCTTGATCCCTGTGGTGCCACTGGAACAAGCGAGATTCTCTGTATGACAGGCATGCCTGTGGAGAGCCAGCAGCGGCAGATGATTGGGTGATCCAGAAGAAGTATCAGAAGCCAGGTCAGTGGTCATACACAGCAAGATCGGTCAATTGCAGGTTTGGGATTCAGGCAGTAATACTGGAAGAAGCCGGGGTCGGTAATTGGTAAGACAGACAGAAGCAGAGTCGGTGAGCCAAGCCGGGATCAAGTAGTGGAGCAGGCAGAGGCAGGTCAGGATACAAGCAAGGGGTCAAACTGGAAAGACAGGATAAGTGGGTAGTGGAAGCTGGGTCGGTAACGGGAAGTCCAAGATCAAAATACAGGAGCACAAGGAACACAGGGGACCTGACGATAATCCAGCAACTCAAGGATCTCAGCAGCAGGTTTATATAGGCCAGGAGGCGCCATCATTGTCAGGGGCGTCAGTGATGATGAAACGCGTAGGAAGGAGCCGTGACACGTGACGTGACTTGTGTGCTGGGACGCAGCGGCCATTTTGCTGGTTGGAAACACTGGACATTTCCTTTGTTTGCCTATTATACCTTACTGAAATGTGAGTGCAACCATTTTTTAAACTTATCAATAAAATATGACTAGGATGTCTGCACTATGAAGTGTTTTCTCTCTCCATTGGGTATTACATGTGGCAGAGGAGCTGTTACATTTATTCCCATGCGGTTGTGGAGCTGACATTGAAAGGCATCTAGGCTTGCTTTTATCTATCTGAAGGAGCTGCAGTTCTATCCCCATGCTGCTGAGGAGCGGATATTGAGAAATACCTAGGCTTGTTTAATCAACCTGAAGGTAAGAGGCAGAGTGTTTGGGTGATGGTGGCGGTGTCATCACAAGTGGATTTTGTAAGATTTACTACTGTTGTTATTATGGACTTTTAAGTGGAGTTGATTCATAATCTATTCAATGCACTGAAAGTTCATGCTGGACTATAATACAGTTCCTATTAGCGCTACACCATCCAATACATATTCTTTAAGTACTGCAGATTTTTATGGTCTGTGAAAATTGTTATGGAGTGCGGGGAATCCACTCCTTCAATGCCAAATTCATCGCAAGAGGTTCCCAATCACCAATAGCATAATTTTTTCTCTGCCTGAGAATTTTTTGGGGAGAAAAAAGCGCCCCAGTCGAGGAAGCATCCACTTCAATAAAAAAATCGATCCCCAGGGTTAGGTCACATCAACAAAGGTCCAGAAACAAAGGCCTGTTTCAAGTCATGAAACACAGAGACAGCTTCAGGGAGCCACTCCTTCGCATTTGCACCCTTCTTGGTCAAGGTGATAATAGACGCAGCGATTGGAAGAGTAATTCCTAATGAACGGCCTGTAATAATTAGTGAACCCAAGAAAGCGCTGTGTGGCCTTGAGGCTTGCAGGAAGAGGCCAGTTGGTAATGACCGAGACCTTTCCAGGATCCATACGAAGGCGCAATGTAAGAGTCCAGGGCTTACTACGCATGCACCAATGGCGCGTTGCCTCAAGAGGAAATCTGTGCCAACTGAGCATGCGCCAAAGACGCCTCACTGCGGCAACCCGCACCTGCGCAGAAAAACTGATGGAAAAAGGCAGGAAAATGCCCAGGGGGCGTACAGGAAGTGAAGTCAACCTGTTGGAAAAAGGTGGGAAAATACCCAAGAGGCGCACAGGAAATTACCTCAGCCTGATGGAAAAAGGCACGAAAATGCCCAGGAGGCGCACAGGAAATGACCTCAAACTTCCCTATATAAGCCCAGCCCAGAAACTGCCAAATTGCTGGATTATCTTCAGTCCCCCCTTGTTCCTGTGCTAGTGTGTGATCTGTCTGAACTTGTTGTGACCTGGAAACCTATTTGACTACTCTTGTTTGCTGCTTGCCATTGACCTTGGATTTGTACCTTGACCATTCTACTTCTTTGCCCCTTTTGTACTTAGCTGCCAGATTGGAACCGACCCCGGCTTGGATCTCGACCATTCTTCTTCTGATTAACTCTTTTATACTTTGTTGCCAAACTGGACTGGACCTCGGCTCAGATCTTGGACTAAGGCTAACACGGTGCTCCACACTGCTGGCACCCGTGCCACTCGGTGTCCACCAAGTCTCTGTCTCCATCTCCAGAGGCTTCAAGGACCCGTGGTGCAAGGGAGGCCTCCCCACTACTTCGGTCTCACCTCAGGTACGTGGCTCTCCTGACAGAATAATCCAGCCACAGATTGATTGGTCCACTGAAGTTGTGTCTTTCTGCTCACCCCATTGCTTACACCGTTTTCCACAACGAGCCTGTTTGACGGTTCAACCCCTTTCCACAGATGACAACACTCTTCTCCCCCAGGTGTACAGAGACTTCCTCGATGTCTTCAACAAGAAGGGGGCTGAATCCCTACCGCCTCACCGGCCGTATGATTGCCCCATTAAGCTTCTTCCTGGTTCTACAATACCATTTCGGAGTATCTACCCACTCTCTGAGCCTGAATTTAAAGTCCTCCGAAAATACATTGATGACAATCTTAGGAAAGGGTTCATCTGACCCTCTACCTCTCCTGCTGGCACTGGACTCTTCTTTGTGGAAAACAAGGACCATTCTTTAAGACCATGTATCGACTACAGAGAACAGTATCACAATCAAGAATCGATACCCATTGCCTCTAGTCCCTGAGCTCATTCAGAGGTTCTTCACCGCCAAGGTCTTCTCAAAATTGGACCTACGGAGGGCCTACAATTTAAAATGGATAAGAGAGGGCGATGAATGGAAAACTGCCTTTCGTACTAGGTTTGGCCATTTTGAGCATCTGGTCATGCCATTTGGGCTGTGTAACGCCCCAGCAACTTTCCAACACTTGGTGAACGACATCTTTCGGGATTTTCTTGACCTCTTTATGGTAGTGTACTTAGATGACATCCTTGTTTTTTCACCTTCCCTCGAGGCACATCACATCCACATGCAAAAAGTTGTTTTCTGCCTCCGAGCCTGTCAGGGAAGTCATCCGCAGGATACAGCTAATGCTCGCAAGCATACACTTGTGCGCAGGCGCCGGCAAGGGATTCACAGGACAACTACGGGCGCATCAACGAATGCGCGTTCGCGCGTGCGCGCACGCACGCGCACGCCTGTCATCAGAACTGGCGCCAGACGGCCTATTTAAACACAGACTTAGTACTGGCTGGTTGCTGCTTGGTCTACAGCGTGTACCTGAATTCTTGCTACCTGTGTTGACTTCCGATCATCGTTCCGGCCTGCTACCTGACTTCTCTCCTGCCTGCTGTTTGTACCTGATCTGCCTACCTGCTGCCGAATCTGCCTGTGACCTGACCTCTCTCCTGCCTGCTGTTTGTACACTGATCTGCCTACCTGCTGCCGAACCTGCCTGTGACCTGACCTCTCTCCTGCCTGCTGTTTGTACCTGATCTGCCTACCTGCTGCCGAACCTGCCTGTGACCTGACTTCTCTCCTGCCTGCTGTTGTACCTGATCTGCCTAGCCGTTGCCTAATTGTCTGTGACCTGACCACGTTCCTGCCAGCCGAGTCATCTGATCTGTCTCTCTGCTGCCGAGACCTGCCAGTGATCCAGAGACTCTCCTGTCTGCTTCCAGTCAAGTCCAGCCGTCCACCTGTGTGTTCCGGCAACTTCCTGCTCAGACTTCGGGACTTCCATAGGCACTCTTACTCCGCCGTGCTCCAGCGCCAGCTGTTCCACTACCAGCGGCCCTTGAGCCGGAGTTGTACGGGAGGCCTTCCTCTACACGTCAGGCTTGCCATCAGGTACGTGACAGAGCCCATAATCTCTACGCCAAGCTTGAAAAATGTGGGTTTGAGAAAGATACCATACAATTCCTTGGCCTCATTATTTCCTTTCTTCTTCTCCCCTCTTCTCCCTTTCTTTCCTTCTCACTTTCCTCCCCTTTCCACCTCTCATTCCCTTTCACCAAGTGGCTGGTGGGTTTGCGGCTATTATCAAAGCCCGTCTCTTTCTTTAACTCACTACAAGGCCCTTCTGTAGGTTATAATGTGCTGAATCTTCACCCTATACCAGAAACCTGTTTTTATAAAGTCCTCAAAGTCCTTCAAATAATTATCAAATCTACGATAAGTTAGATATATTTTAGATAACACAGCTTGAGCATTAACTCTCATTAACTTGGGCTGTTTATAGGATCATTTTCAAATGTGTTGATACATTATGATCTTCAAAGTCCTTCCATAATCGTACCTGTTTCTCCGGAGTTGTCCTGAACGCTGTATAATATTTTGTCTAGGTGGCTTTCCCTTCGGTCTTTTAATATTGGCCTCAGAGTTCTCCGGGATCCTCCTGATCACTGCTGTTCGTTCATGAGGTCACCGCCGGAGGGCGTATCCTAAAGCGAGCGGCCTCTGCTGTCTGCTTTCGCCGACACACAGAAGCTCCCGCCTGGACACGCTCGCTGTCTCCTGGCTCCGTCCTCGGCTACGATCCACGGCACCCCACAGGCTTGATCCCCCACGATCCTCCCAATCATCGCCAGCCGCCTCCACACACTCCGGACGAAGGTAAGGTAATCGGGATATCAAGAGAAGCAGGCAATATTGTGAGGTTAGATATGTCCACTGTCCAAACGAACCTCCTGCGTCTGCAGCATGCCAGCCTCACGATCTTACGGAGCGGCCATCTTGGTCATCAGCTCCTCCCCCCTCTCCTAGTGAGTCTTGGCCTCATTATTTAGACTTATGGCATATCCATGGACCCCCAGAAGGTAACTGCAGTGGGATTCGCCAATTTTTACAGAAGATTCATCAAAGGCTTCTCGTCAATAATTTGACCTATCAAACAACTCACCAAGAAAAACATCCGTTTTCTGTGGTCCCCCTCAGCACAAATGGCTTTCGAAGCAATTCACCTCTGCCCCGGTCCTTCGTCATCACGACCCAGCCCTGCCTTACATGTTGGAGGTCGATGCTTCAGAGATTGCGGTTGGGGCAGTCCTTTCTCAGCGTCACAAAACCACAGCCATGTTGCATTATGTTGCCTTCTTTTCCAAGAAGTTGTCCTCAGCCGAAAGGAACTATGATGAAGGGGACCGGGAACTCCTTGCTATTAAACTGGCCCTGGAAGAATGGCGATATCTATTGGAAGGAGCCTCGCACCCTATACTTATCTTCACTGATCATAGCAATTTGGAATACCTCCATACAGCTAAACGTCTCAGACCTAGATAAGCCAGATGGGCTCTCTTCTTCACCCGATTTCAAATGCATATCACGTACCGTCCGGGCTCCAAAATTGTAAACCTGATGCTCTATCCTGCATGTATCCCACATCAGATAACTGGACGCAATACTCCCTGCCTATAATTTCTTCCTACTTACGGATGACCTCTTGTCCAGGATTAAACTGGCCTCCTCTCTACACCAACTGCCCTCTGGAGAACCTCTGCAAGAAAAGGATGGACTTTTCTTCCATGACCATGCTGTGTTTGTGCCCCTTCAACTGAGAGTTCCTGTGCTCAAACTCTGCCATGACAACAAGTTAGCAGGGCATTTTGGGGTGACCAAAACCACCCATCTGCTTTTGAAAACCTTTTGGTGGCCTACCCTCAAGGCAAACTGCATCCTGTTGAAGACTTTGCAGTCGAAACGCGTAGGGATGGCGTATCAGCTTCCCACATTGCCATTTTACTTGCTTGTGATCACTTTTTATCCTGTAAGGTTTTTTTCATTAAAACTTCCCATTTTTGACTTACCCCATGTGGAGTCCTTTTCTTCTTTTCCTCCATGGTTCCATCTTCAAATAGTTCCTCTTGACCCTTCCGTTCCGGAACTGGAGAGTGGGCGTGACAGCGGACCAACTTCCACCCAGAATAACCACCTCTCATCGGTGATCACGATCCACGGGATACCATCTGGGTGGATATTACGGGAAGTCACCCCCTTATGCCTAAACAGACGTACTTCTATACGGCAGATATGTCCTACAGGATCCGGTAAGAGTACCCAATCTTTTCTTTGATAATGTTTGTTGCGTGTTAACTGTGGTTGCCTTACATCTGAGTATCAACTCACCGTCCAGTGTTCCAGTGCCTTCCTTTTTGAGAAGACCACCATTAATCCCATGTTTATGGACTCTGGTCCCATATTATACCACATTTTCACTTGAGACATTTTGGTTTATTTTTCACTGTGTTAATTTAAGAACGTTTACTTTTCATATTTTTTGTTTCTGAATTTTGCACAGATACACACATGTTTCATTCATGTTCCTAGTCCACACTGGGGACTTTAGCGCTGCACTTTAGTTGTATATATATATATATATATATATAAATCACCATTCTACGCCAACCTGGGGTACCACCCTTCTTTTTCTCCTGTCCTACACGCTTCCGCTTCGGTCCCGGCTGTCTGGAACAGAGTGGAGTTTCTACACAACAACTTAGAGCTCCTAAAGAATACCATGGCCAAGGCACAGCTGGATTACAAGACCATCTATGATCGAAGGTGGCGGGGGGGACCTGGATCTTCAACCGGGAGACAAGGTTTGGCTGTCTACCAGGCATTTGAAGTTGGCCTGTCCCTCCAAGAAACTGGGCCCTAAGTTCATTGGGCCCTTCCCTGTCCTGTCCTAATTCAACCCTGTTGTTTACAAACTCAAACTGCCCTCAACTTACTGGATCCACCCTGTCTTCCATGCCTCCCTCCTGAAGCCCGTGGCCCCGAACCCCTTTGGGAAACGTGGGGCCCCTCCTCCGTCTCCCTCTATGATTAAAGGAATTGAAGAGTGCAAGGTGGAGGCCATCCTGGACTGCCATAGAAGGGGCCGCGGACGCCAATTTCTGGTACAGTGGAGGGGTTACGGCCCTGAAGAGAATTCCTGGGAACCCGAGTCGCATATCCATGCTTCAGATCTTCTCTGGTGGTTCTTTCAGCGAGCTTCATCCCGGACAGGCGTTCAGGGGCCACCTCTTTCGTGGGGGCTCTGTAAGAGTCCAGGGCTTACTACGCATGCACCAATGGCACGTTGGCGCAAGAGGAAATCTGTGCCAACTGAGGAATTGCATGACTTGGGTCTGATTAGACTCCTGTGTCTCGAGTCTGCAGACTACGCCCTGCAGCTGATCAAAGGTAGCGGCACATCAGCCGGGTCCATGGCCCGAACAAACTGTCAGACCACCTGAGGCCAGGTGACAGATGCACACCATTGGGTCAGGAGTGCACCGCTAAGGTAGTGAACCCTATGGCTGACTGCTGCGGATGGAACTCTGGGTGGTTCAGGAAAGTAGGTCCACTGGAGCACCAACACGGATCCCACTGGGAGCTAGAGCATAATATTCCCCAGGGCACGGAGTCTATGAGCCAACAGGTGTTCACCAAAGCCTCTAGTGGTGAGGATGGACTGCGCTGCAACTGGCTCAAGGTCACGTCCCCCAGGGTCTCCCAGCTCACGATCACGGTAGGCTACTGGAGGATAGAGAGGAAGCAGCAGTCCAGGACAACAAGGGATAGTCAGGAGATAAGCCAAAGGTCGGGGCAACTAGCAGACAAGGATAGACAAAACACACTAAAGGTCGGGGTAACAAGTAGGCAGAGATAGTCACAGAACAAGCCAAGATCGGTAAACAGAAACAGATGTAGGACAAATGGTAAGAAGCACACAGAAAGCCAAATACACAATATTGCTCGGGCAAGGCAGGCTTGGACAGCACTGTGTTTAATAGTGTATCCTGTAGAGGCTAGGGTGGAGCCACACTGAAGGAAGATTACTTAACCATGCAGGTGTGAGAGTGCAGGCCCTGAGGCTGATACACAGACCAGAGGTAAGCAGACAGACAGGGCATGAAGGTATTACTGGCGATTCCTGACAGCGAGCATGGGCTGCCTCGGAGAGGGGGGGGAGCGCCGCTGGCAGGTGGGCTTGAATGGGAGCCATTCTCACAGCGATCGCCCAGAGGAAGAGAGAGGAGAAGGAGAGCCGGCCAGATCATCACAGAGCAGGGACTGTAGCTGTAACAGCTTTCATTTGAATTGCCCAGTCTTCCCGGCGCTCACAGTCACACACAGTCCTGCCTCCTGGCCTGGCTCCTTTGATAGATGTCACATGTCCTGTCATTGGACCGGTGTTCTGTATATCAAAGTACCCGGGCCAGGAGGCAGGACTGTGTGTGACTGCGAGCGCCGGGAACACTGGAAAATTCAAATGAAAGGTGCTACAGCGACATTCTTCGCTCTGTGATGATCCAGGCAGGTCTCCTCTTCCTCTCTCTTCCCCTGCACTGGTGAAGCAGCACTGATGGGCATTGTCAAGCGACACTGATGGGCACAGGTGAGGCTGCACTGATGGGTACTGGTGAAGTGGCATTGATGGACACTGGTGAGGCTGCATTGATGGGCACAGGTGAAGCGGCATTGATGGGCACAGGTGAAGTGACATTGATGGGCACAGGTGAGGCTGCATTGATGGGAACAGGTGAGGCTGCATTGATGGACACTGGTGAAGCGGCATTGATGAGCACTGGTGAAGCGGCATTGATGGGTACTGGTGAAGTGGCATTGATGGGCACAGGTGAAGCTGCATTGATGGGCACAGGTACGGCTGCATTGATGGGCACTGGTGAAGTGGCATTGATGGGCACAGGTGAGGCTGCATTGATAGACACAGGTGAAGCTGCAGTGATGGGCACAGGTGAGACTGCACTGATGGGCACAGGTGAGGCTGCATTGATGAGCACAGGTAAGGCTGCATTGATGGGCACAGGTGAGGCTGTATTGATGGGCACAGGTGAGGTTGCACTGATGGGCACAGGTGAGGCTGCATTGATGGGCACAGGTGAGGCTGCATTGATGGGCACAGGTGAGTCTGCACTGATGGGCATTGGTGAGGCTCCATTGATAGGAACAGGTGAGGCTGCACTGATGGGAACAGGTGAGGCTGCATTGATGGCCACCGGTAAAGCGGCATTGATGGGCACAGGTGAGGCTGCATTGAAGAGCACAGGTGATGCTGTGCTGATGGGCACTGGTGAGGCTGCACC
Source organism: Aquarana catesbeiana (assembly GCF_042186555.1). Classification (NCBI taxonomy): domain Eukaryota; kingdom Metazoa; phylum Chordata; class Amphibia; order Anura; family Ranidae; genus Aquarana; species Aquarana catesbeiana. Next base: position 568,823,880 of record NC_133324.1, read on the forward strand.
GATGGGCACTGATAAAGTTGTTGTTAATATTTATTTTGTAACTTAATTCTGCATAAAACATTTAAGTGTCATTTCATGAGATAATTTAGTTTCAGGGCGGAATTAGGGGCGGGGCAGGGTAGGGGTTGGGTGGGGCAACTGGTGGAGAGTAACGCTGGCTAATAGCTCAGGACTTGACATTTTGAGCCTTGATGTAAATAATATATATTAATCACTTCAATACTGGGCATTTTCACTCACTTTCACTCCAGACCAATTTTCAGCTTTTAGCACACTCGCACTTTGACGATTGCGGTTATGCAACACTGTAAAATATGACATTTTAATATTTTTTTTCACACAAATAGAGCTTTCTTTTGTTTGTATTTATTCACCACTTGGCTTTCTATTTTTTGCTAAATAAACTAAAACAAACCAAAAATTTTGATAAAAAAAAAATATGTTTTTCTTTGTTTCTGTTATAAAATTTTGCAAATAAATTATCTTTCTTCATAAATTTAGGCCAATCTGTATTCTGCTACATTTCTTTGGTGAAAATAACCAAAATTAGTGTTTATTATTTAGTCTATAGGAAAGTTATAGAGTCCACAAACTATGGTATATATATCTGAAAATTTAAAAAGTAAAACAATAATTCACTCACGCTAAATTGAAATGATAATAAGCTTGTTGCTGCTGTTCGTGACAACAGTCAATATGTGTTTCCTGTCGCATCATGGCAGCATACACTTTGGGTTGTGACTCCGCTCCCACACCCTGAAAGGACCACATAGCTATAAATTGACGAGAAGGCACCCGCCCCAGTATTCTCTTATATTTCCTCACCTGTCAGGACCGCACGGATCAGCATCCCCTTACCGCTTCGCCCCAGCCAGGTTCTAGCCTCTCCTGGGTGGAAGTCCTTTCCTGTACAGCCTCTAAATGAGCTAAATGGAAGGAGTCCCACTCTGGTGATCTCAGGGGCATTTTTTTCCTTACTGGCCGTAATATAAGCCTTAAACAGGCTTAGTTATGTGCAGCGGTCTCCCCCCTTTCCTTCACCTTTCTTCCAGTGCTCCTGTGCTCTGTTGTCCCTCAGCAGGGTTCCCTATGTGCGCCGAGTGTCCTCGGTGCTTTCGCGCATGCGCAGTGCGCAGTGGCAGGGCATTCTCTGCCTGTGCCAGGTTCCAAGATGGCCCCGAGTGTCGCGCGGCGCTACTGCGCATGCACGAGCGCTCGGCGGTCATGGCGCCAAATTTAAAAAGCCCCAGGGACAGTTTTTCACTGCCTCTGCTGTATTTTTGCCAAGAAATTGATTTTACTATTTAAAATCTCCCTACAGAGGTAAGTGGCTATCCTCTGTCTAACTCCTCTTCCTGCCTGCTATTTCCTGCATGTCTCAATCTTTCTGTAACTACAGGTTCCACCACTCCTTCACTATGGAGGCCGCTGCCCCAGCAGATCACCGTCAGCCTAATAGGTAAGGGGGGGAAGACATGGTAAGTAGTGAAGACTGAAAAAGAGAGCAGGATACTACTAACGCTGCCTAAATTGGTCAGCCCTATCAGGTCCTCAAGAACGTCTGGTTCAAGACACAGAGAGACCTCACACAGAAGAAGCCGCTCCGGACACAGACGGAGCCGCTCAAATCGCAGGAGAAGTCGCTCGGGCCACAGGGGGAGTCGCAGAAGGAGCCGGTCCAGATCTTATTCATGACACAGCCGCTCCCACCATAGAAGATCACCTTCGCGCAGACCCCGGTCTCCAGCGCGCCACTCCCGTCCCTCTGGAAACGCCTGCTGGATATGCAGTGTGGTTGCCCTCCCAGACAAACTGGCCTGTCGCAGGTGCCTCGAGGAGGCCACCAAAGAAAAGGATCCGGATACCAGAGAATCCGCTCGAGTTTCAGTTCCACAGGCTTTGATTCCGGAGACAGAGTTTTCAACCCATAGTGCCTCTCCCGCTCCTGCTAGTACATCAAGAGAGCAGGACTCCCTGTCTGATAACGAGGGATTGGAAGCATCGGCTGGCTTCAACTTCTCTCTAATAGATATGCAAGAAGGGGATTCCTAGTTCAACCCCTCAATATCCTCAACCCCTGAGGATATACGTATACTACATTAGTTTATTATTTTTTTTTTTCTCAAACTGTTCCACATAGCGAAGTGGGTATCGGTTGCGTAGTTTGAATAGCCTCCCCAATCACTGGGTTGTACCACTGGCACCCGGGAGACCGTTTTTCCTTTATGGGGGACCTCCTGGGATCACCAGTTTAGATTATACATATTGTAAAGATTTATTTTGTTGGATATACAATATGTATAGTCATACTGTTAAAGATCTTCCTTTTTTATATGTATATTTAACAGAACTACCTCTAGCTCCTGAGGAAGCGTTGTATAACGCAAAACATGTTGAGTGCGAGTTCATAAACACATAAAGAACATCAACAAGTGAACTATCAGACCTGCAATCCAAACCCATCTACGCCTCTACAGTCACAACGTCTACGTATTGGGGAAGGTTTCTCTCCTCTCTATAATCAAATGTTAGACTGTACATGTTATGTATAGGGTTAGAGATGGTACAGGCAAGGAAATATCCACTTGATATGTTCGCAACATTGCTGTTACATGTATGATGTATTGCTTTTAGAGTATAATGTATAACCTTGTAATTTTAAGTCAATAAAATTTAGAATACAATTTCTACTTTTTCATAGTATTACTATCTATGGGCCCTCAAAGTCCCATTTTTGTGTGGTTTTCTAATTCTCTCTAATAGAGCCTTTTGTCAAGTCAGTCAAGGAGGCAATAAACTTGGAGGAACCCCAAGAGGTCCTGCAAAAACAAAGGAAATATTTCCCGAATCTTAAGAGAGACCCAGAGTCTTTCCCATTCATTGAGGAGCTGGACGAGCTAATCAAAGAGGAATGGCAAAGACCTGAGAAAAAATCCAGTCTAAATAATAGACTTGCCAAGCTGTACCCGCTCAAGGAGCCTAAAGTAACCCCCCTGGTTTCCCCCCCCCCTGTGGTGGACGCATCCTTGATGCGCCTAGCCAGGCACGTTACACTCCCTATAGAGGACGCATTAACGTTCAGGGACGTGCTCGATAGGAAGATTGACACAGACCCTAAAAGGGCCTACCTATCGGCAGGAGACGCTTGCAGACCGGCTGTAGCGCTTGCAGCAGTGGGTAGAGCTATTTCCAGCTGGTCCGCAAACACCGAAAAACTCATATCGGAGGGCGCAGACCAGGAGAGGATAATAAAAGCCCTGCAAGAACTAAGCCTTGCGGGGACTTTGTGGCAGAGGCCTCTGTTGATGCAATCAGGTCTGCATCTAAGGCTATGCTGGCCTCTGTAATGGCCAGAAGGGCACTATGGCTAAAGCCCTGGGCAGGGGATCCCGCCTCCAAATCCAACTGGTGCCGAATCCTGTTTGATGAGGAGAACCTCTTTGGGGCAAAGTTGGACTCAGCCATCTCAAAGGTGACTAGCGGTAAGTCCGGACTTATCGCTTCGGATAAAAGACCAAAGCAAGAGAGACCTCCTCCCTTTAAACGGAATCTCCCGGAGAGGTACAGAGACGCAAAAGATTACAGACCTGGGAAGGAATACAGAAGGAGCTGGAAAAATCCTCAGACGTCCTTCATGAAATTTCAGAAGCCCAAGACTCCCGCTTCCAGTGACCAAAAATCCTTTTGAAGGTGCGTCTGTCCAGCCAGCAGTGGTGGGAGCCAGACTCTCAAAATTCAGACTGGTCTGGGCGGAAATTGTAAAGGACCCTTGGACGGTGGCCACCGTTCGATTCGGGCACAGGTGGTCATTCAAAAGTTGACCCCCAAAGGATCAGTTTTGCCTAACCCATCTTCCTCCATCTCAGGAAAAAAAGATGTCGCTAATCAATTACATTCAGGACCTTCTCCAAAAGCGGGCGATAGTGGAGGTTCCCCCAGCACAGAGAGGCAATGGGTTTTATTCCCCACTATTCCTGGTTAAGAAAAAATCAGGGGATCTGCGCCCGGTTCTAGATCTAAAGAATCTCAACCGATCCATCCGGGTAGAGTCATTCAAAATGGATAGCCTGCAGTCAATCCTCCAAACCATAAATCTGGGAGACTGGATGCTTTCCATAGACCTCCAGGACGCCTACCTGCATATCCCGATTCTTACTGCTTTTCAAAGATTTCTGCGATTCTCAGTAAATCATGGCCACTTCCAATTTCAAAGTCTCCCGTTCGGGATCTCGACTGCCCCCAGAATGTTTACGAAGGTCTTATTGCCAGTGATAGCCTCCTTGAGAGAAAAAGGTCTAAGGGTCCACCACTACCTGGACGACATCCTCCTTCTCTCAAACAGCCAGGAGTCCCTTGTACAACACTGGGAAATCCTAGTTTCCATGCTACAGAGCTTGGGTTGGCTAATACATTGGGAAAAGAGCAACATCCAGCCCACCCAAAGGATGGTCTTCCTAGGGGCCGAACTGGATACCCGAGCAAATACAGTAGAACTGCCACTGGAGAAGATACCTCCATTGATCTAGAGAGTGAAAAAGTCAATCTCAGCAGCATCCTTACCAGCCAGAGCATGCCTCAGTCTTCTAGGCTCTCTGTCAGCAACCATCCCAATGGTCCGGTGGGCGCAATGGAATTCGAGACCCCTTCAAACCTCCTTTTTGCGCCAGTGGGACAGTTTGTCTATGTCCCAACCGATTTATATCTCGGAGGAGGTCAGGCTATCACTACAGTGGTGGATGCGGCCTTGCAACCTCAGGAGATGCAAACAAATAGTCACCCCTATCAAGAAGTAGTCACTTCAGATGCCAGCCTGGAGGGTTGGGGGGCGCATTATCAACATTACGCGGCTCAAGGCCGCTGGCCTTTCAGGACCGAGGACTCTGTCTCAAACGTGCTGGAAATGAAGGCAACCTTTCAGGCCCTCTTGGCCTTCAGCCCTCATTTGAGGGAGAAACAAGTTCTCCTAAAAATGGGCAACAGAATGGCAGTAGCCTACATCAACAGGCAGGGGGGCACCAGTAGCATCTCCATGATGCAGGAGGTCCGCCCGGTGATGCAATGGGCACAACTGAACCTCCTGGATCTGAGGGTGGCTTGCATTCGGGGCGTTAAGAATCTCCTAGCCGATTCACTCAGCAGAAGCTTTATTTCCAACAACGAGTGGTCTCTGAGTCCCCAAGCGTTCACCCTCATATCTCAGACCTGGGGCCCTCCGGACATAGACCTTGCAGCGACACCAGCCAACACAAAGTGACAGAGATTTTTGTCAGTGGAGGGAACGGATTGTCTCCAACACCCCTGGAACTTTCGCCTCGGCTACATCTTTCCACCGACTCCCCTCATAGCGAGGTTCCTTCTGAGGCTCAAACATTCTGCAGCACTGGTGGTGGCTGTGATTCCCTTTTGGCCGAGGAGGCCATGGTTCACTACCCTCCTATAGAACACGGCAGACCCACTTCCTCTCCCGGTATCGGCAGACTTACTGTCTCAGGACCAGCTACTTCACCCAAACCCGGAGAAGTTACATCTAACGGCCTGGAGGCTGAGATTACTAGATTCCTAGACCAAGGCTGTTCCCAGAAGGTAGTAGATACATTACTCTAGGCTAGAAAGCCTACCAACAACACCTACAGGAGGATCTGGGAAAAGTTTGTTGCCTTCGCACATGAGCAAGGTTGGGACTCATCTTCTCCATCAGTGTTACAAGTTCTGGAGTTCCTCCAATCAGGCCTGGAGAAAGGTCTTGGGTCCAGCACCCTAAAGGTGCAAGTGTCAGCCATTTCCACCTTGACAGGAGTCAAGTGGGCTGACAACCCCCTTGTTATACAGTTTCAAAAGGCCTGCCTAAAACTAAGCCCCCCAGGAAGCCTTCATTCCCGGTCTGGGACCTCTCAATTGTCTTGGAAGCCTTATCTAAAGAGCCTTTCTTCCTGCTCGAAAGCATCTCCCTCTGGGACCTGATGCTAAAAGTCTCCTTTTTAATTGCCATAACATCAGCAAAGACAGTCTCAGAGATGCAAGCCCTGCTAGCCAAAGAGCCATACCTGATCATCTACCCGGACAGACTAGTCTTGAAATCTTCGGATCGCTTTATCCCGAAAGTTTCCTCTTCCTTCCACTTTAATCAGGAGATCGATCTTCCGGCCCTTGTCACGGATCAGGGCGACCCTCATCCACTGGATGTCAAGGGCAACATTTTGCAATATCTATGGGCAACCAAGCCTTTTAGGAAATCGGAAAACCTCCTAATCATCCCACACGGCTTTAAAAGAGGCCAGTCGGCGTCAGCCCGTACCGCCCCATGGCTGGTAAAGACTATCAAGAAGGCCTACTAGCTGAGCACCTTACAGATTCCGGAGGGCTTGAGGGCGCACTCTACCAGGGCAGTGGCTACTTCGTGGGCAGCCTACTGTAGTGTCTTGGCGGAAACCATTTGTAGAGCGGCCACCTGGTCTTCCAAAAACACCTTTATATCCCATTATAAGGTGGACGCTGCGCGCCTATCAACAGTGGATTTCGGGAAAGCCGTTATCCAGGCCAACTCTTCTATTCCTTGTTAATAAACTTATTTTACATTCCCACCCAGTTTGGCGAGTTATTCCCCAAAGTGTATGCTGCCATGATGCGACAGGAAAATGGAAAATTGTATACTCACCTTTCTGTAATTTTCCTTTCCTGTCGCATCTTCATGGCAGCATACAACTGCCCACCCTTCTGAGGTGATTTATACATACAGAGAATACTGGGGCGGGTGCCTTCTCGTCAATTTATAGCTATGTGGTCCTATCAGGTTGTGGGGGCGGAGTCACAACCCAAAGTGTATGCTGCCATGAAGATGTTCTTCCTCAGTTTAGGCCAATATGTTATCTTCTTCATATTTTTGGTAAAAAAAAAATCGCAATAAGCGTATATTGATTGGTTTGCGCAAAAGTTATATCGTCTACAAAAAAGGGGATAGATTTATGGCATATTTATTATTCTTTTTTTTTTTTACTAGTAATGGCGGTGATCTGCGATTTTTATCGGAACTGCGACATTGCGGCGGACAGATCGGGCACTTTTGACACTTTTTTGGGACCATTGACACTTATACAGCGATCAGAGCTAAAAATAGCCACTGATTACTGTATAAATGTAATCGGCAGGGAAGGGGTTAACACTACAGGGCGATGAAGGGGTTAAATGTGTGTCCTAGGGAGTGTTTCGAACTGTAGGGGGATGGGACTGCCTGGGGGAGGAGACCAATTGTTGTTCCTAAGCATTAAGAACAACTGATCAGTCTCCTCACCCCTGACATAAAGGAGATCTGTCTATTTATATTGACAGAACTTCGTTCTGTCTCTGTGAGGAGCGATCACATCGGCTCAGTCATCCCGCCCCTAGTGGTCTTAAAGCGGCCGAAGTACAGCTGCGATGGCCCGCCCAGGGGAGCCAACCTACCACAGTATAACTGCGGTGGCTGGTCGGGAAGCAGTTAAACTGGTGAGCAAGGTGATGAAACGCCAAATCCAAGGTGTAGTTCTTCCTGCGATGTTATACTCTAACAGAAAGGTAGTCCACATAGTACAGTATGTCTTGATTTATTCAGTAAAACACTTGTTTACAAAGTTCCATAGTAAAACAAAGGATAAAACATCAAGAGCGGTCCATTCACCATCTGCATTCCACCGCTCATCGGATGTGATATCACTGGGGTGCCAGTCAGTACTGACGCGTTTCACCCCTCCCACAGGGTGTTATCAAAGACAGAGACTCACAGCATCACAGCTGAATATATAGACCATGATGTAATTTCCCCCCCCCCAGGGTGTACTCAGCCTCAAGGTACACCCAAGCAAGGAAATGTCCTCTTTCCCCTCATTAACATAGTGACATCCTCTTTAGAGCCCCCGCTCATGTGAGGGGGTTGGGTCCGCGCATGTCCATGGCTCTAAAGAGAATGTCACTATGCTAATGAGGGGAAAGAGAAAGTTTCCTTGCTTGGGTGTACCTTGAGGCTGAGTACACCCGGGGGGGGGGGGGTGAATGACGTCATGGTCTATATATTCAGCTGTGATGCCGTGAGTCTCTGTATTTGATAACGCCCTGTGGGAGAGGCGAAACGTATCAGTACTGACTCTGGCACCCCAGTGACATCACGTCCGATGGAAGGTGGAATGCAGGCGAGGTTGTGAGAGAACTCAGCTGCTTCCTGTAACAAATGGACCCCTCTTGATGTTTTATCCTTTGTTTTACTATGGAACTTTGTAAACAAGTGTTTTACTGAATAAATCAAGACATACTGCACTATGTGGACTCCCTTTCTGTTAGAGTATAACATCGCAGGAAGAACTACACCTTGGATTTGGCGTCTCAACACCCTGCTCACCAGTTTAAGCCTGTTTGACCGACACGCAGTACTGCCTGAGGGGTCCATCTCATCTGGTGAGTCAAACCACTTGGGGGGTGGGGTGGAGCACAGATTACCTGTGTGGATATTAGAGCACTTCAGTACTTTGGCTTTTTTTATGAACAGCAGCATATCTGCAATTAGAACTTTCTGTTTATTTGCCCCCGTTGCACTTTCACTGGCCACATGCTTGGTAATTTTTTAATTAATATTTGTATTTATTATTGTTCACTTATTTTCATTGTTGTGCACTAGTACTGTGTATTAGGTTTTAGTATTTGAGTTTGTTTGCACTGTGGTTTATTGACCTCTTTTCTCATATATCTGAAAATTGATTAATCCTGATGTACCGACGGCCTATCTTATTTCTTGAGACCCGAAAATGCCAGGACAGTACTAATACCCCCTAAATTACCCCTTTTTGGAAAGTAGACAGTCCAACTAAGAGGTATGGCGAGTTTTTTGAAGTTGTAATTTTTTTGTCACAAATTTTTAGGAAATTAAGCAATTAAATCTTTTTTTTCACAAATTATTTTTGTCACCAGTGCAGTACAGCGTCATCATATAACTGGTGTGTCGGTGATCAGGGACACTGACTGGTGACAGTATGTTAAAAAAAAAATTATATATATATATATATATATATATATATATATATATATATATATATATATATATATATATATATGAAGGCCGGTTTACCGGCCTGAAATTATGGGAGGAGCCTGGAGCATATATAACCAGACTATCCACGGTGGTCAGTGTCGGTTCCAGTGCGCGGTACCTACGTCACCAGGCCGACTTTTGAGGAAACCACCACATGTTAGCAAGTTCCTACGCTCCAGTTCCAGCGTCGCAGTTCCCCGTTCGCAGTCCCCGACTTTCGATCGTTACACCGGCGCAGGTAGGAGGTGTTGTTACCTTTATAGAACGCATTGTTACCTTACCTGACGCACGGGACAAGCCGTCCACAAGTCCCGAGACCTTGTACCACACGTCATCCCCCCCCCCCCCCGCTACTAAACCATACACCTTTTACAAAACCCCCACTGTCATCTAAAACTGACACTACACCTGCACAAGCACACACAGGCATTCACTTTCAATATGCTTCTTTATTCGACCGATCTGAGTCCAGCTGCAACAGCGGCTTAATGATTCGGATCTTCAGCCACACAGGCATTCGCTTACAACATGCTTCTTTATTTTGACCGATCTGAGTCCTCCTGCAACAGCGGCTTAATGATTCAGATCTTTAGACTACACTAGTACTCACCCACAAATTGCTTCTTAGCATACACAAGTACTCATCCACAATACGCTTCTTTAGCACACACAAGTACTCACCCACTATATGCTTCTTTAACATACACAAGCACTCACCAACAGTATGCTACTTTCATCTGAACGGCCAAGTCCAGTCGCAACAGCGGCACAAACGATTCGGATCTTCAGCATACAAGCACTCACCAACAGTGTGCTTCTTTCATCCGACCCATCTGAGTCCAGTCGCAAAAGCGGCTCAATGCTTCAAATCTTTAGCATACACAAGCACTCACCAACAGTGTGCTTCTTTCATCCCACCGATCCGAGTCCAGTCGCAAACAGCGGCTCTACGATTCGGATCTGCAGCATACAAGCACTCACCAACAGTGTGTTTCTTTCATCCCACCGGTCCGAGTCCAGTCGCAAACAGCGGCTCTACGATTCGGATCTGCAGCATACAAGCACTCACCAACAGTGTGCTTCTTTCATCCGACCGATCTGAGTCCAGTCGCAAAAGCGGCTCAATGCTTCAAATCTTTAGCATACACAAGCACTCACCAACAGTGTGCTTCTTTCATCCCATCGATCCAAGTCCAGTCGCAAACAGCGGCTCTACGATTCGGATCTTCAGCATACAAGCACTCACCAACAGTGTGCTTCTTTCACCCGACCGATCTGAGTCCAGTCGCAAAAGCGGCTCAATGCTTCAAATCTTTAGCAGACACAAGCACTCACCAACAGTGTGCTTCTTTCATCCGACCGATCCGAGTCCAGTCGCTACAGCGGCCCAGTGATTCGGATCTTCAGCATACACAAGCACTCACCAACAGTGTGCTTCTTTCATCCAACCGATCCCAGCCCAGTCGCATACCGGCTCAATGATCCGAGACCCCCGGCACAACAAAACCCCACCGCCCATTCCGAATCCACTCGTAGCACCGGCACAAACGATTCGGATTCTCGCCAACCCAACTTTCACTGACCGATCCCAGTCCAGTCGCATACCGGCTCAAATGATTCAGGATCCTCGGCACCACAAACCCCACCATCCAATCCGAGTCCAGTCGTAGCACCGGCTCTACGATTCGGGTCTCTCACAACAAATACCATAAAACACACAACTCACACCACCTATTTTTACCAATGCTGCGCACGGTTTTCCTACATAATCAAATCTCTCCAAAAAGAAAAAAAAAAAAACAAAAAACTCTTTCACTTTATAATCACCGCAAATATTTACGAAATGGCTTCATACAGCCATTCATCTCCCGTAGCAATACGGCTACTTATCGATTTTTCCACCCCTTCCCCCTTTTTCAGGTCAGTAGAGTTCTTCAGTTGATCCATCCTGCAACAGGCATGGACAGTATCTTCCTCAGCTTCCCGGTCGACCCAAGTCTCGACCCCAAAAAACTAAAACTCCACTACTAGGGCTTCAAGGCAGGTGCGTAATTCAAAAAAAAAAAAAAAAAAATCTATCCCCTCCTACCTTTTTTTTTTTTTTTTTTTTTTGTTTTGTAAACTTGTCTAAAGAACATACGCATTTTCCCCCCTATCTTAGCGGACACCATGTCGCAGGCCGGCAGCGAGGACCTCGCCTCCACCCCGTCGTCACCTGGGGCAGACTCAGCAAACGACGACTTACAGTCTCTCAGAGCTTGGACCATCCCCAAGCTTACAGCGGAACTACGACGCAGGGAAATACCCTTCCCTGCGACTGCTAGGAAAGCTGAGCTTTTCAGGTTGCTGTTTTCTCCGCCAGCGGCAGCCCAATCGGGCACCCAGGCATCACTACAGTCAATCTCATCAGCAATCACTCAGCTGCACTCCTTGGTGACCACACTATCGGCAACAGTCACCGATGTCCAGACAAGAGTGGGAACCCTGGAGGTACATCAAGCTGCACCCTCACCATCTACAGTAACCACCGCCACCCCCATGCCTCTCCTTACAGGTACGCCCGACATCTATACCTACGTCCTCCCCGCACATCTCGTCCCAGCAGGCATCAGGAAGGACATCATGGATGGGAAGGACATTAACTTAGCATCCCTCCTCATCGCAGTACACGACCCAGCCGAAAACAAGTCCTATTCGTGGGGAGACGTTTCCGTCGTCCTAAAGGCCAAAGACCATAGGCTTACCCGCAAACTCAATATTGCGGAGTTTGTACTAGCATTTGGCATGTTCAGAGACGTGCTATGCACGGTCAACCCCAACAGGAGAGAGGAGCTGGACCTATACCTACACGCAATAGTAGATCTAGGTTATAAATATGGAGGGTGCTCCTTTTATGACTATCACAGGTCATTTTCAGCAAAAGCAGCAGCCAGACTTTCCCAGTTTCAGGTAAAAACCAACTGGAGTACCATTGATACAGAGTTGTTCTGTCGCCATTTCGCTGGCCTACGTTCCCCACTCTGTACTAACTGCCAGTCGTCCACCCATACGGCCAACTGGTGCTCCGAGTCAGGTGGCAGACGCCCCCCCAACCCTCCCCTCTTTCCCAGCGTCACTCATTACTCAACGGCGTTTACTCAGCCGGCTCAGGCAGACAGATTAGGACGACCCGTCCAGGCACTAGGGGGAGCAGCCATATGCAATAACTTCAACTTTGGGGGTTGTAACTTCCCCCACTGCAAACTACTTCATGTCTGTCTCACATGCCACAAAGCCCACCCCAGGTACGCTTGCGCTATGAAACAACCTAAACCCGAATGACTAAGCCGAGTGCACGTCGGATGGCTCGCGTTTTACCTCACCTCACACCCAACACCTTCACTGGCAGCCTTTCTCATCCGGGGATTCACGACAGGCTTTCACACCGGACTTATCATACTCCCAAACACAACTCACGAATGCAAAAACCTGCTTTCAGCCGCTACCGACGAGGAAACCATCACCACCCTGCTGCAAACAGAACTAGACCGGGGATACATAATCGGCCCCTTTACACAATCACCTTTTTCTGTATGGAGAGTCAGCCCTATCGGCCTTGTGAAGGGCAAGTTTTCAAATAAACTCCGTTTAGTTTATGATTTGTCCGCGCCTCATTGTTCCCACATACCCAGTTTAAATTCCCTAATACCTTCAGAAGAGTTTTCACTTAGATATTCAACGGTAGACTCAGCTATTCAATCTATCATTCTCGCAGGAGCAGGCGCCTGGTTGTCTAAAGCAGACATCTCGGACGCATTCAAATTGTTGCCAATTGATCCGTGCCTATGGCGATGGCACGGAATCAAATGGAAAGGCCTATACTATTTCGCCACCAAGTTAACGTTCGGCTCCAAAAGCAGCCCGTGGCTATTCGACACTTTCGCTCAGTCCCTTTCCTGGATTCTCTCACAACATGCGTCCTGTCAGAAAGTGATCCACTACTTAGACGACTTCCTACTCATAGAGAAACCCAACGAGCCCCCAGTTGATCTAAACAGCCTTAGAACAATCTTTCATAATCTTAACGTACCTCTAGCGGATAAGAAAGTAGAAGGCCCGGCACAGATCGTCACCTTCTTGGGTATCATACTCAACACTCACACCATGCAAGCTAGCCTGCCTCCCGACAAATTGACCCGCATCAGGACAGTCATCCACACATTTAGTAATACGCAAGGCTGCACAAAAAAGCAACTACAATCCCTCCTTGGCATGCTGAACTTTGCCATAAGGATCATCCCTCAAGGGCGATCCTTCGTCTCACGTCTCCTGGTGTTCCTTTCCCAGGTACAAGACCCTGACCTAATATTTAAACTAGACAAGGCAGCCGTAGCTGACCTAGCCATGTGGGACGATTTTCTGACAAACTGGAACGGCATTTCGATGTTTATCCCATCAGCGTCTCCCACTTCACCTCAAATAATCACGGACGCCGCAGCCTCCACAGGTTTTGCAGCTATTTTTGGCCACCACTGGTTTGCAGCACCATGGCCGCCAGAAATACTCTCAATCCCCGGGTTCAGTCAATCCTCCTCGATGTTCGAGATCTACCCCATTGTTGCAGCAGCCCACGTCTGGGGCAACAACTGGGTAGGACAAACAGTGACATTTTCCACAGATAATCTAGCCACAGCCTCTATTATAAACAAAGGTCGCTCCAAGTCCTTGGCCATCATGTCCTTCCTACGCCGGCTGGTGCAACTCTCACTACAGCACCAATTTAATGTCCTCTGCGTTCATATCCCCGGTAAATGCAACACTTCGGCCGACGCGCTATCTCGTTTTAACTTCACAACCTTCTTTTCGCAGGAACCTGGAGCCGACCCGACCATGTCTGCTATCCCACATTGGTCACAACTAACCCTGGATTAAAGCGACATCTTCATGACGCCACTAGTCTGATTAACCAGTCACTATCTCACAATACCCTGAAAGGCTACCATGCTGCCTGGAAAAGCTATCACAGGTTTCTAGCGGCTAACCCCGGGGCTATACCAGGAGATCTCCATCATATCCTGGCCTTCATTTCATACTGCCATACTCAGCTGAAGTTATCCTACAACACTATTAGACTCTACCTAGCTGGCATCCAGCATTTCACCTCTTTACTAGATCCTAACAAACCATCTTTGTTCGCTACTCATGCGGTCAAAGCCATCCTCCGAGGCATCCACAAGCAGAAACCCCAAGTTAGCGGTAAACGCTTACCAGTCACCAGTGCCATGTTTCGAGACATGTCCACTATACTCTCACGCTCACCTTTCGGTTTTTTGCCCAGCTTGGTCGTCCAAGCAGCCATCTACCTGGCATTTTATGGCTTTCTACGACCCAGCGAATTCACAGTCAGCAACACCAGTCATAGGGCCTTATGCAGACGCCATCTCACGCGTCACCACAGCCACTTCACAATACACCTCGAGGTGTCCAAAACACAACAGTCCGGTCCAGGGGTTGACATCAAGCTCTTCAGAACGCACAACGCCTGGTGCCCCGTAGCCATCCTAGATCGTCTATTAGCCCATTTACCTGATCCCTCGCAGAACAGCCCGTTGCTGCCGTTCCCGATCAGCCCGCTTAGTACCAACCAGTTCACTACTCACGTCAGGATCCTTCTGCGCAACTTAGGCCTTGACCCCAACCGTTATTCTGGACATTCTTTCCGCATTGGAGCAGCATCAGCAGCCTCACGAAACGGAGTCCCGGACCACGTGATCAGGAAAATGGGAAGGTGGAAATCCACCTGCTTTGCTCGCTACATTCCCAATCCACAAGTAGAAACGTCACAAGCCTTTTGTAAGCTCGCTCTGTAAGATGACCATAAACTTAAATAAAACATTACCTCCCTAAACCAAGTCTTTTTGCGCCCTTCTCTGGCATACCGCCCAGCAGATCTGGGTTTACCATACAGCAGGCCAGGGCACACTTCAGGTCTATTTATGTTGTTAGTCTTGTGACGTGTTTATGTGTTTCATATCTGTCAGGACGGAGGGCTCCGACCATAAATAGGAAGGCCGGTTTACCGGCCTGAAATTATGGGAGGAGCCTGGAGCATATATAACCAGACTATCCACGGTGGTCAGTGTCGGTTCCAGTGCGCGGTACCCACCCACCCATTCCCCTTCTCAAGGTACTTCTCTTCAAACAATTTCTCTACAGAAATATCCATTACTTTCTTAAGGTATGCGCCCTTCTCTGGCATACCGCCCAGCAGATCTGGGTTTACCATACAGCAGGCCAGGGCACACTTCAGGTCTATTTATGTTGTTAGTCTTGTGACGTGTTTATGTGTTTCATATCTGTCAGGACGGAGGGCTCCGACCATAAATATATATATATATATATATATATATATATATATATATATATATATATCAGTTCACACTGCCATATGGGAATCGCTGGGGAGTGTCAATACATTGTTAACGACACCCCCAGTTCAGCTTGCATATCGCACTGCGAACTGACAGTTCGGACATGAATCGGATCGTATGTGTGAACACACATGCGATCCGATTCTGGTCCGAACAGAAAAAAGGGTCCTGTGCGTGTTTGGACCGAATGCAGTGTGATATCAGCCATACTATCTGTATGGCTGATGTCGCACCGCACAGACATTGCATGTAATGTGAACAGCAGTGCGCTGCGAATTACATGCAATGTCTGGCATCGCACAAGTGTGAACCGGGCCTTAATCTTTTTTATTTTTCTGGCAACAACACACAAACAACATAATGTACATTAGCACAGCCAACACCTGGCTCCAGCACCAAAGAAAAGTCCCACGCAGGAGTCACAGGTAGGTATCATGGTACATATGGATGACAAATATTCTACAAAAACCATAGGCGACCAACATCAAATTGGCTAGTATGGCTCATGCTCCAAGGCTAAACCTGCCCCGAACCAACTCGCATGAATCCGCATGCTGTAGAGGGCTGACCACTTGGATCCTCACGGGAGGCCGTCAAGTACTAGGGGAGTAACCTAATCGGCGGCAGTGGTAGAGGGTTCATAAGTAAGGATGAGCTCCGGTGTGTTCGCATGCTGAATGTGCCGAGCCCGCCAGGAAGTCGGCACGGCGCAGCACTAATCACAGGATCACAGGTAGGGAGACATTTCCCGATCGCTGCAGCCGCACATCGGGAAATGTCTCACTGATTGTGATTAGCACTGTGCCGTACCGACTTCCTGGCGGGCTCGGCACGTTCAGCATGTGAACACGCCGGAGCTCATTCTTATTCATAAGCAACCATTTTTACTGAATTAAATTGATTCATTCAGTGTGTATTGTTGTGATAAACTGTTATTGGCCACAGCTAATCACATGGTACAGATGGGCTGTGATTGGCCCTGTCTGTACCATGTGATCATTGATACCAATCATAGCTAGCAACACAATTTTAGACAATGAATGGCATGAATCAAAGCCACAGGTCCCAGAAGATGGGTGAAGAGCCGGTGTCTTGCCGAATAAGTTCCTTCGGCGGATAAGTTCCCCCCTGTACTGCGCAGGCGCAGCGCCTGCGCAGTACGAACTACTAATAGCCGCCGGAGATAGCCGAAGCTCAAGATCGACAATCAGCTGTACACGGCGCCTGCGCTCTGGGTCCAGGTTCCTTCCCTACCATCCAAGTGGACCTAGAGGGGGAATCTAAAAGAGCCGAGCGAAGCGAGGCCGTGCCCGAAGCGTGGCGAGCGAAGGGAGCCTGCGAGGGGCCCTCTTACAGGCGCCGTGTACAGCTGATTTTCAGCTATTTCGCTTCGGCTATTTCCGCCGGATCCTACTGCGCAGGCGCAGCGCCTGCGTAGTAGAGGGGGGGAACTTATTAGCCGAGCGGAACTTTCTCGGCAGAACACCGGCTCAGGTAAGGAACATGCTGAATCCCTGGACAGGTAGTTCTCCTATTATTAAAAGTCAGCAGCTACAGTGTTTGTAGCTGCTGAGTTTTTTTTGTTTTGTTTCTAGGTTGAAGAATTGCTTTCAAGCAAATCAAAATGCATGGAACCAGAAGACCCAAACACGTGCTTTGTGCGTTATGGTAGTGCGGATGTTAACGCAACACAAAGATGTGTAGCTGGCCTAATGTTTTTTTTAATGGATGCCAGGGGTGTTGCTGGTGTTCTAAAAGACCTGGGGCACCCGGGGGCAAGGTAAAAATGCAAAGTGCACGATGAAGCAAACAGTGGCTGTGGCCAAATTGCATTAACAGTGGGAGAGTCTTAAAGGCACATGGTTAAATAAAACCTGAAACTACTTGCTGTAGGCACCACACACATATGCCAACAGTTCTTGCACCCATAAAATGTGTTTAAATTGCTGTGCCACAAGTAACAGCCTCACAGGCATGTACAAACCTCAGCAATATCATTTCTAAAAATCCAAATCCACATATATTTTACTGCACTGTGCAAATTGACAGAAGCTAACACTTTAACCTACCTTAGAGAAGAACTTAATTAAAACAGTCAGGTACTGCTTAGCAACCAGGAACTGTTGGGACAATGAACACTTTGGTCAGAAGCATGTAATGTACCATATAGTACATGGGGTCAGGGGTGTGTCAGGTGTCATAGGTACGTAACGCATAGAATGCAGATGTTATAGGTACGTAACGCATAGAGATCTGTGGCCATGAGTGTGTAACACACAGGGTGCAGGGGTAAGTAATATACAGAGTACAGGGATCACTAGTGTATAATGAATGCATAGAGGGCAGGGCCATCTTTAACCACTTGACCACTGGGCACTTAAACCCCCTTAATAACCAGACCAATTTTCAGTTTTCGGTGCTCTCACATTTTGAATGACAATTACTCAGTCATGTAACACTATACCTATATGAAGTTTTTGTCCTTTTTTTCACACAAATAGAGCTTTCTTTTGGTGGTATTTAATCACCGCTGGGTTCTTTATTTTTTTGCGCTATAAAAGAAAAAAAGACAGAAAATTCTGTAAAAAAAAATGCATTTTTCTTCGTTTCTGTTATAAAATTTTGCAAATTAGTAATTTTTCTTCATATATTTTGGCCAAAATTTATACCGCTACATATTTTTGGTAAAAATAACCCAAATCAGTGTATATTATTTGGTCTTTGTGAAAGTTTTAGAGTCCAAAAGCTATGGTGCCAATATCTGAAAATTGATCACACCTGAAGTACTGACGGCCTGTCTAAGTTCTTGAGACCCTAACATGCCAGAAAAGTACAAATACCCCCCAAATGACCCCTTTTTGGAAAGAAGACATTCCAAGGTATTTAGAAAGATGCATGGTGAGTTTTTTGAAGTTGTCGTTTTTTCCCACAATTGCCACAATTCCCACTTGCAAATTCAAGATTTTTTTTTTTTTTCACAAAATTGTCATATAAGCAGGTTATTTCTCACACACAGTATATGCATACCACAAATTACACCCCAAAACACATTCTGCTATTACTCCTGAGTATGGTGATACCACATGTGTGAGACTTTTACACAGCGTGGCCACATACAGAGGCCCAACATGCACGGAGCACCTTCAGGCGTTCTGGAGTGCCCAGGCCAATTCTGACATTTCTCTCCTACATGTAATATTCATCATTTATTTGCTAGAAAATTACATAGAACCCCAAAACATTATATATGTTTTTTTTAGCAAAGACCCTAGAGAATACAATGGCGGTCGTTGCAACTTTTTATCTCGCACGGTATTTGTGCATCAATTTTTCGAACGCTTTTTTTGGGGAAAAAAAACAGTTTTGTGCTTAAAAAAAAAATACAAAACAGTAAAGTTAGCCCAATGTTTTTGCATAATGTTAAAGATGAAGTTATGCCGAGTAAATAGATACCTAACATGTCACCCTTCAAAATTGCACACGCTCGTGGAATGGCACCAAACTTCGCTACTTAAAAATCCCCATAGACCACGCTTTGAAATTTTTACTGGTTACATGTTTTGAGTTACAGAGGAGGTCTAGGGCCAAAATTATTGCTCTCTCTGTACCGATCGCAGCGATACCTCACATGTGTGGTTTAAACACCATTTTCATATGTGGGCGGGACTTGCGTATGCGTTCGCTTCTGCATACGGGGACGTGGGAAAAAAGAAAATTTTTTTTTTTTAATTGTTCATTTTACTTTATTTAATTTAGTTTGACGCTTTTGTCCAAAAAATAAATTTTTTGATCACTTTTATTCCTATTACAAGGAATGTAAACATCCTTGTAATAGGAATATGGCATGACAGGTCCTCTTTACAGTGAGATATGGGGTCAATAAGACCCCACATCTCACCTCTAGGGTGGGAAGCCTAAAATCAAAACAAAACAAAACAAAAAATTAATCCTGGCTTCGATCGTAGCGGTGAGTCGGTAGAAGCACCTGAGGGCGGCGGGAGCGTCCCCTCTCACCTCCCGTAAGAACGATCAAGCAGCGGAACAGCCTCTATGATCACTCTTATGATGTAGGGAATCACCGGCTGAAAAAGCTGATATCTGAATGATGCCTGTAGCTGCAGGCATCATTCAGCTATCCCCGCACAAAGTCAAGGATGTCGTATGACGGCTGGCGGGCGGCAAGTGGTTAAAACGCATTTTTTTTTTTTAACACAAAGTTGTCCATTTATACAATATTTCTAACACATAGCATGTACATACCAAAAATGACACCCCAAAATAGATTCTCCTACTCCTCCTGAGTACGGCGATACCACATGTGTGAGACTTCCACAGTCTGGCCACATACAGAGGCCGAGTACAGCCGAGTACAGCCGAGCATGGCTGAGCATGGCTGAGCATGACTGGGTATTGCGGGGCATTGCAGAGTATTGCGGGGCATTGCAGAGTATTGCGGGGCATTGCAGATTATTGCAGGGCATTGCAGGGTATTGCTGAGCATGGAGGGATGGCTGAGCATGGATGGCTGGATGTGACTGCACATGTCACAGAGCAGCGCTGTGGGCACTACACATCCAGCCCACAGCGCTGCTGCCATCCGATCCCTCCCCCTCTGTAGCAATCGGTACTGGGAGGGGAGAGAGGAACCGGCCTCATGAGATGACGCCGGTTTGTTTACATGTGATCGCGATCACATGGTAAATGGCCGTGATCAGCGGCCGTTTACCGTGATCCTTGATGCGCCGGGTCCAGAGGGTCACGGATGTACCCATGTGCGCGCCCCGGGGGGTGCACGGGAGCGGTTTTCCGGGATCACGTCATAGTACGTGCTCCCAGAGTTATCCAACCGCCCTGCAGCCATCATTTGGCTATGGGCCGGTTGGTAACTGGTTAATATTGATTGGACCCTGGGCAAACATTTTCTTGGCCCCCCCCCCCATATGCATTTTCGCTCTCCACCTGCTCTGAGTTATACAATAAATAATAGCTAGACTCAAAATAAGTTTACTGAATCAGATCAGGCAGCGATTGTGATTGGTTGCCAGAGATAAGTGTATCATTACCACTCACTGATCGCTCAGTGATTGGTTGCAAGAGGTTAGCGCACATCATTACTGCTCACTGATTGGTTGCTAAAGGTTACAGCACATCATCTCCTCACTGACTGCACACCATGGACTGGAGTGTTGTGAGGTTCTATCAATGGACAGAAAACTCCTAGGGATCCTAGGACTCCTGGGAACAGTGGCAATGCTGGGGTGGGGGGGGGGGGTGATCAGTGACAATGCTGGGGGGTTGATGGGATCAGTGGCATTGGTGGGGGATGGGATTAGTTAGGAGGCAGGATACTGTGGCAAATTCTGAATAATGTAGAGCAAAGCAGGAAATCTTTGGTGAGGATATAGTGGGGGATCCTACACTGACCACCAACGTAATGGAATTTACAATGACCACCAATGTGGGGGGGGGACTTACACTGACCACCAATGTGAGGGGGAATTGGCACTGACCACATGAACCCGGGGGATTTTACATCACCCACCAATATAAAGAAGGATTTCTACACTGACACCAATGTAATATGAGCATTTATACCAACCACTAGTGGAAGGGAGTATATACATGACCTCCATGTAAGGGGTAATTTACACTGACAACCATTATCGAGGAGATTTGTACTGACCACCAATGCAAGGTGACACTTCTACACCGATTACCAATGTTAGAGGGGATTTACACTGATCCCCAGTGTAAGGGCAATTCTGCACTTATCACCAATGTAAAGGCAAATGTACACTGATCACCAATATAATGAAGAATTTACACTGACAACCAATATAATGGGGGATTTTACATCAACAACCAATAAAGGGAAATTTTTACACTGGCCACAAATGTAAGGAGGATTTACACTCACCACCAATTTAAAGGGGGCTTCTACGTGGACCACCAATGTAGGGGTGATTTAAAACTGACCACAAATACAAGTTTGGATTTATTTTTTTATTTTTTTTACTGATTACCAATATAAAGAGGAGTTTATACACTGGACCCCCATGTAATGGGGATTTACACTGACCACTAATGTAATAGGAGCATTCACAGTAACCACCAATGTAAGGGAGACCGTCACACTGGCCAATAGTGTAAATGAAAGGTTTTACAGCAAGCCCCAATGTAATGAGAAGATTTACACTAACCACCAATGTAACTGAGACATTTAACCTGTGTTCACATTTGTGTGTGTCGGGAATGCATGCAAAATCTCTTTCCTGAAACCACAGGAATGTGCTGCCCTTTAGTAGATACACCGCAGTGCCATTAATTGTTAATTACACCCTCACGCATCTGCTGAGATGTGTGTATTCACATGCACCAAAGTTCACGGTGCTGTGGCACTATGTTATTTTGAAAAAGGGTTCCACCTCCAATTTGCTTACCTGTGCAGAATAGGGTAATGTTAGGCTTAATGACCACAGTTGTAGGTAGGACATTCCAGCATGCCCCTTTACCTCCCCAGTGGGTAGCATTCAGCAGAAGTGATGGTTGATATGACCTCAGGGGGGCATGATATACATATGAATGCCGCTTCTATTTACAAATCAATGCCGCCGATCCATGGCTATTTACATATTAATGCTGACGCTATTTACATATAAATGCAGGTTATTTACAAATAAACACAGGGTTCTGCAGGTGAGTCATCTGTACATGCCAATAGGGCAGAGCTGGGCAGCATTAGTAACAGAACTTCACACTGAGATATTGGGACACAACACAGGACTAAAACTTCAAGGGACAAGAGAATTTAAACTGGGATAGTTGAGGTATCTGCTTTGGACCCCACAACAATAGATGGGGCCCAGGACAGCTAACCCGTATGCCCTTCCTTAAAGACGGCCCTGGGGCAGGGGCCAAAGGGACATAACACACAAAGTGCAGTTTCACAAATATGTAACTCAGTGTTCAGGAGTGCAAGGGTAAGTAATGTACAAAGTTCAGGGATTTTTTTGAGTATGTAATGCACAGAGTTAAGGAGTCAGAAGTACATAATACACAGAGTGCATAAGCCAGAAATGTGTAACACACACAGAGTCCAAGGGTCAAGAGTACATAATTTTTTTTAGAGTGCAGGGATCAGAAGTGTAAAGTGTGAAAAGTGCAGGGGTCATGAGTATACAACACACCCAGTGCAGGGATATATAATGCACAGAGTTCAGTGATCACACAGAGTGCAGGAGTTAGGGGTGTGAGATGCAGATTGTGCAGGGGTTAGAAGTGTGTGATGTACAGACTTCAGGAGTACATAATGCACAGTGTGTAAGGGTCAACGGCACATAACACATAAAGTGCAGGTTCATGAGTATGCAATGCACAGATTCCAGTGGTCAGGAGTGTGTGACACACAGAGAGTAATACACAGAGTCCAGGTGTAAGGAGTATGTAATGCACAGAGTTAAGGGGTCAGGAGTATGTAATATACAGAGTGCATATGTCAGGAATTTGTACCACACAGAGTACAAGGATCAGGAGTGCATAATGCACAGAGTACAGGGATCAGCGGTATGTAACACACAGAATTCTGGGGTCAGGAATACATAACTCATTTAGGGGTCAATGGTACATAAACAGAGAGTGCAAGGGTCAAGGGAGTGCAAAAGTACCCCTGCAAGCTATACTCTCCTTCACTTTCCCCTCTTAGCAAAAATCCCCCCTCCCAATAAATTCCTGCATGCTCCCCCTCTGAGTGAATTCTGTCCCTCTAAAGCCCAAATTCCCCCTGCAAGCCAAGATTCTCCCCAAAGAGATATCCCCCATCTGCTACCCCCCCCCCCAGCACATACAGTATCTTCTTGTCCCCCCTAAATCTCCCCTACCAGCACAAATTTTTATGTTCCCCCTAAATCCACCCTCCCTGCACAAATCTACCCCTGAACATAACAACCGTCTTCCCTGAACTCACTGGAGCTCAGATGCAGCCCTGCAAGCAAGGGGATTCCTTGGCTCTGCATTTTATTGACCTGACAGGCAGTACGATGGGGAGCAGTGCCAGATTACCCTCTGTGGAGGCCCCTAGGCAGTCAAAACACTGGGGCCCCCTCACGGGTTTCTGGAGGTTTCACGTGCGCATGCTTTAGTGGGATAATATTGAACTAAGAAGTGTGCATCGCCCGCTAGATGGAGCTGACCATTACTACTGTACAACAGACACAGACCGGCCCCTGTACCTTCCTGATTCCCACTATGGCAGCTAGCGGGGTTCTTCTCCCTTTGCGGGGTCGGCTTGTGGTTTTCAATGAGGTACCACGGCGCTGTGGAGCATCCATGCCTCCTGTCAGATTGTATCTGCTTGCCCGTTCAGGATGTATGGGCAAGCAGATACACTGGCAGATCTGCAGAAGATCTGCTGATCGCTGGTGCAATGGTTTAAGGCTCCCAAAAAAAAAAAAACCTGCAAAAAATGTGCATTTATATATTTTTTTTTTTCCAAAAACTGAACTTCTCCTTTAATTTGTTATTGGGTACATTACATTAACCGATTGCCGACCTGCCGCCGCAGTTTTACTGTAGCAGAATGGCACAGCTGGGCGAAACGACGGTCCTTACGTCGCTTCGACTTTTGGCCACTAGGGGCGTGCACATGCCCTTAGCTTGTGCCCGGCAGGCGTGATGACCGCCGGGCTCCTGCGATCGCTCGTGGCAGAGCGAGAACCGGGATCTATGTGTGCAAACACACAGATCCAGGTTCTTTGAGGGGAGAGGAGACAGATCGTGCGTTTATACTATGTATGGACACCGATCTCTCTCTCCTCCTAGACAGTCCCATCCCCCCATAGTTAGAAATACACATAGGGAACACAGTTAACCCCTTGATCGCCCCCCAGTGTTAACCCCTTCTATGAAAGTGACATTTATACAGTAATTAGTGCATTTTTATAGCACTGATTGCTGTATAATTGTCAGTGGTTTCAAAAATGTGTCAAAAGTGTCCCATGTGTCCGCCATCATGTCGCAGTCCCGATAAAAATCGCAGATCACCGCCATTACTAGTAAAAAAAAAAAAAAAAAATAATAAAAATGCCATAAATCTATCCCCTATTTTGTAGATGCTATAACTTTTGCGCAAACCAATCAATACACACTTATTTTTTTCTCCAAAATTATGTAGAAGAATACATATCCGCCTAAACTGATTTTTTTGATAAAAAATGTGGGATATTTATTATAGCAAAAAGTAAAAGATAAGGGGGGTTATTTACGAAAGGCAAATCCACTTTGCACTACAAGTGCAGTCGCTGTAAATCCGAGGGGGACATGCAAGGAGAATAAAAATCAGCATTTTAGCTTGCACATGATTGGATGATAAAATCAGCAGAGCTTCCCCTCATTTCAGATCTACCCCTCAGATTTACAACCACTGCACTTCCAAGTGCACTTGCAGTGCACTTGTAGTGCAAAGTGGAGTTGCCTTTCGTAAATAACCCCCAATGTGTTTTTTTTCAAAATTGTCGCTCTTCTTTTGTTTATAGCACAAAAAATAAAAAACACAGAGGTGATCAAATACCACCAAAAGAAAGCCCTATTTGTGGGAATAAAAGGACGTCAATTTTGTTTGGGTACAGTGTTCTGGGGCTGAAGCGGTTAATACAGTATTGTTTCTTTGAGTTGATTAATTTTTTCTATCTTCTGTAAAAAATTTAAAAAAGCTTCATTGTAATTTTCTTTCAAGATCAATCAGTATTATTTTAATGCATTGTCACGGGGCACTTAAATGACATGCGACCCATAGGCCGGTGCCTACTCTGCCTATTTATTAATCTGGCACTGGTGGGGAGAAATGCTGGCTGATTTGGGCAGTCTTGACACGTACCCTAGGTGGCTCACCACTAATAATGTCCTTCATGAATGAAATACTCTTTTTTTTTTTTTTTTCTGCCTGGTGTCCTCTCCTCCAATGATAAGACTTGCCCTGACACCCTCCACTCCTGCACAACCATTTGCTGGGA
Organism: Aquarana catesbeiana; assembly: GCF_042186555.1. NCBI lineage: Eukaryota > Metazoa > Chordata > Amphibia > Anura > Ranidae > Aquarana > Aquarana catesbeiana. The sequence continues at coordinate 568,849,352 of NC_133324.1, forward strand.
AGATCAGTGCAGTGCTCTTTCTCCTCCCTCCAGCTCTTATGCAGCTGAGAACAGAGGGAATGTGATCACTGATACAAAAGGGAAAAAAAGGTATTCATAATTTTTTTTTATATCTATACAAACATGGGCGTCCGCAGGTAGGGGCAAGGGGTGTCAAGTGCCCCCCTCCCGGCAGGGCCGGCGCTACCTATAGACAAGTACGCATATCAATCGGGGGCACCGCGCTGCATCTCCCAGGGTATCTATGTGTATGGGGGTGTAATGTATCTGTGTGTATGGGGGTATAATGTACTGTATCTGTGTGTATGGGGGTGTAATGTATCTGTGTGTATGGGGTATAATGTACTGTATCTGGGTGTATGGGGGTGTAATGTATCTGGGTGTATGCGGGTGTAATATATCTGTGTGTATGGGGTATAATGTACTGTATCTGGGTGTATGGGGGTGTAATGTATCTAGGTGTATGGGGGTATAATGTACTGTATCTGTATGTATGGAGTGTATGGGAGTGTACTGTATCTATGTGTATGGGGGTGTACTGTATCTATGTGTATGGGGGTGTACTGTATCTATGTGTATGGGGGTGTACTGTATCTGGGTGTATGGGGGTGTACTGTATCTGGGTGTATGGGGGGTGTAATGTATCTGGGTGTATGGGGGGTATAATGTACTTTATCTGTGTGTATGAGGGTGTAATGTATCTGGGTGTATGGGGGTATAGTGTACTGTATCTGGGTGTATTGGGGTGTAATGTATCTGGGTGTATTGGGGTGTAATGTATCTGGGTGTATGGGGGGTATAATGTACTGTATCTGGGTGTATGGGGGTGTACTGTATCTGGGTGTATGGGGGTGTACTGTATCTGGGTGTATGGGGGTGTAATGTATCTGGGTGTATGGGGGGTATAATGTACTGTATCTGTTTGTATGAGGGTGTAATGTATCTGGGTGTATGGGGGTATAGTGTTCTGTATCTTGGTGTATGGGGGTGTACTGTATCTGGGTGTATGGGGGTGTACTGTATCTGGGTGTATGGGGGTGTACTGTATCTGGGTGCATGGGGGTGTAATGTATCTGGGTGTATGGGGGTGTACTGTATCTGGGTGTATGGGGGTGTAATGTATCTGGGTGTATGGGGGTGTACTGTATCTGGGTGTATGGGGGTGTACTGTATCTGGGTGTATGGGGGTGTACTGTATCTGGGTGTATGGGGGTGTAATGTATCTGGGTGTATGGGGGTGTAATGTATCTGGTGTATGTGTACTATGTCTAAAGTCTCTGACCATCTCCTGTACTATGTCTGCAGTCTCTGACCATGATAATGACATTGTTGAAAAGGGGCGGAGCATGGGTGACCTTAAAATAATGCCCCCCCCCCCCCCCCCCCCCTGAAAAAAGTCCTGCAGACGCCCATGTATACAAATGTATACAAAAATGTTTTGCCTGTTTATCCAAAATGTTAGCGTGATCCTTAGAACAAGAGGTTAGGGGAAATATTATAGTACGGCACTTCTTCTAAGGACTGCTATGTGGAAATTCCCTTCACTTTGCTGGGGAAGTAAAGGTAAATTTTAACAGTGGTACACAGAAGCAGTGGTTTACTGAGGAGTGCATGTTTGCTGAAAGTTTCTGCTCATGTGCAAACATAATGCTGCTATCGATTATTGTGACCTTCAACATTACTTAACATGCATGGGGATTCCCACACATGCACACACATGTTGTTGGTCTCTACAAGGTCCCAGATATCAATTGCATATGTGCACATGCGTGGGAATATCATGTGCACATGTAGACATGCTGGAGATCTCTGCCAGGTCCAAAATACCTGGCAGAGACCTCTAGTCTATCCATTCATGCATGGGATATTTGAAGATGTCAGCACAGCAGAACTAAAAGCAAAATGTTTTTTTCCCATTTCAGAAAGAGCAAGGGAGGTTTGTGACCCCTGACAGGTCTTTTGCAATATCTGTCCTATTGGAGAGATTTTCCTTTACTTCTGGTCCAATAGCCAAAACTGGAAGTGAGAGGAAGTTCCTCCAATGTGAGGGAATCCCTGTTTAGTTTCCTAGTTGGAAGATTTCCCCTCTATTCCTACTCTGTTGATGGCAACCCAAAATTTGATTTCCTCTCACTTTAAGGCCCATTTCACAGTTCACACTGGTGCAGTGCGGAATTCTCAGTGATTTCTGTGCGTTTCCTGCACCGAATCCAAATCGCACCCATCCATGCAAACTGCTGCGGGTGTGTATGTTAACAACACCCCAAAATCGGTTCGCAAAATGCAGTGCAACTTGCAGAATCAGATCACATGGGTGTGAACACCCATGTGATCCGATTCTGGTGCGGCAAAAAAGGGTCCTGCGCGATTTTGGTGCGGATGCAGTGAAATTTGAGCCATACAAAATGAATGGCTCAAATTACACTGTTGCAAAATCGCATGTGATTTGAACAGGAATGCGGTGCAATTCCTGTCTGAATCACTTGCGGTTCGTGCACCGCACCAGTGTGAACCAGGCCTTACTCTCAGTGATAATTGTAAACAGGACTGATAGAGAGGTTACATCTCCCTAATGAAGTCACAGACAGCAATAAAAACCCGACAGGTGTTCTAATCCCTCTCCTCTCTGTCCAATATGAAAAATACAAGATAAAAAGTTTTACCTTTAGTTACTTTAACCACTTCCAGCCCAGGCCAATTCTGGCATTTGTCTCCTACATGTAAAAATCATCATAACACTCTCTAACACAACATCACATCTTCAATCTCTCCCTCTTTACTGGCATCTTCCCCAACTCTCTAAAATATGCATTAGTCACCCCTAGGGCTGGGAGATTTTCTTTAAAAAAAAAATCTTCGATTCTCTTAAAAAAACTCGATTCACGATTTGAATCGAGTTTTTTTTTTTTTTTGGAAACCGCGCTGGTCCTGAGGCGCTGCGGGCATGAGCTTTTAGGCGAGGCCGCGGCTTCGGCCTAGTCCGCGGCTACGGCCGGATGCCGCGGACTAGGCCGAAGCCGCAGCCTCGCCTAAAAACTCCGTGCCCGAAGCTCTTCAGGCCTGGCGCGGTGTCAGCGCCGGTCCGGAGGCGCTGCGGGCATGAGTTTTTAGGCGAGGCCGCGGCTTCGGCCTAGTCCGTGGCGTCCGGCCGTAGCCGCGGACTAGGCCGAAGCCGCGGCCTCGCCTAAAAACTCATGCCCGCAGCGCCTCGGGACCGGCGCGGTGGAAAAAAAAAATCTAAAAAAATCGATTTGCTTAAATTTTGAATCGATTTGACCTCTCAACTCGATTCAAGATTTCAATCGATTTTTTTCCCAGCCCTAGTCACCCCCATACTTAAAGCGGTTGTATACCTTTTTTTTTAAACTTTTACCTACAGGTAAGCCTATAATAAGGCTTACCTGCAGGTAAAAAAAAATATCATCTAAACCTGTACGGTTTAGGAGATATTCCCCTCGCAATGAGCCGCTGACTGCAGCGGAGCATGCGCACAGGGGATTCTCGGCTGACAGCCTGGAAAACTCTGCAGGTTGCTGGACAGAAGTCTCCTGCGCGCATGCACGGGAGTGACGACATCGTGGCTCTTATAGGCTAAATAAGAAAAGATGGTGGTTGCGCTGTGTTAAAGGGACAGTGGGGGAAGAGGGGTGGGGGAGGGGCTACAGAAATGACCAATGTGACAAAGTGGGCTGAAAAAATGAGCCAAATGCACTAATGCGCTCTAGATGCTAAAAACATAGTGAAAACACAGTACAAAATTGCTGGTCAACACAAAAATGAGTATTAAATTATAGGCAGGCAATGCGTAATATATAAAGGTAATAGTGGAACAGTGAATCCAGTAGAAATGACTACTTAAATAAAACAAAACCTTATAAATGGATAAAAATGCTGACACAAATAGGAGCATACAAATGAAAATAACAATGGCACAATACAAAAGTGAGTGGATAACAATCAAAATGACTATGAGATAAGTCCAAAATGGGTATGGGCTAGTAGCGCACTAGCAAAAAAAACAATAATGATGGGCTGCAAGTGACAAGTCCCTGAGGATAAATAAATGGCAGTCCCGTCACCAAATCAAAAAAATCGTGACTAAAATAACACACAAAACAGTTCCAATCGTGAAGGGAGGGGGATCTTCAGTGAGGGCACCTCCGTGTTTGCAAGACGCTTACCTTACAGCTGTAAGGCATACAGCTTGTGTTGCAAGTGGCCAGCAGATGTAGAAGTTCCATGTAAGCAGGTAATAACAGTGGTGACAATGCCAAGCGGAATATAGAAATAAAAAATAAACAGCATGTAATATGACTCTGCGACGACCACAGTGGAGAGGGGCAAGACACACAAGAGGGGAGGTTGCACTCACTTTAATAAAGTGAGTGTGGGCATCAATCCACGAGCGCCGAGCTCGTATGCCTCCAGGAGTATCACCAATCTGGAATCTGTCCCCGTGCCTCACTCCTCAGTGCTCATCGGGTAGAGTGACGGTAAAACGTATAAGGGGAAAAGAAACGCACATAGCGTGATCCCATATAAAAGATATATTTATTAGATAAAAAACGTCCAGTCGACTTACATTTAAACAACGCTGAAGTGCATAGTAACCACGAGCGCCAAGCTCGTCTCCTGTTGTTTGTCTGTGGCAGCGTCCCGAAGCCCGCTGCTGTGTTAGTGGGTGCCCAGCGGCCATTTTCCCAAGGCCCATCTATAGGGAGAGTAGCACACAGTGCCGTTACCTGTTGTCAAGGTGACTATAACAGGTCAGGTTGAGAGGAATATTCTTAGCCATGAACCGGATCGGCTAGAACATGATCTCAAGCGAGATAAAAACGAGATAAAAGCGAAATAAAGCCCTACCAAGACACGTTATCACATGTATCGGGTTGTACTGAGAGTACATTACACAAAAAATTTTCAAAAAACTGCAAAAAAATAGAAAAATATATAAAATGTATATGAAAAAAATCTTGAATGGAAATGGAATAAATTACATATGCAAATAAAAAACAATAGTGAAAGTGGAAAGTAAGAAGGGTGAAGGAATGGGGAGGAGAAATAAGGGAAGGGGAATGGTGAAGAAGAACAAACCAGGATGTAAAATGAAATAAACATAAATAAAAAAATAAAATGAAAGAAAATAATATATATATATATATATATATATATATATATATATATATATATATATATATATGAAAAAATATAATATAAATAAAGGAATAAATAAAATGAAATAAAAAAATAAAATAATAATAAAATTAATAAATAAATAAAAATATGCCGTGAAAAATGAAAAATGTGAAGAAATATGTAGAAATATTTAATAATAAAGTAATGAAAATAATAAAAATAAACAATACAAATAAAACTGAAAGGAAAAGGCAATAGAAATGAATAAAACATAGAAAAAATGTATAAGAAATAGAAGGGGGGACGGAAAAAGTGAAAAAAAATAAAAATAAAAAAGGGAAAACTGGAGCTCGGGATGTGTCACAGACCTGTTGGATAAATGATATAAAAATACAACAAATGCAATCCAATGGACGAATACGACTAAGAGCAATGAGTAGCTGACCTGAAGAAAGAAGAGAATAAGAGGGAGAAAAAAACACAGCTGGCTCTGTGGTAACCTGCCGCCGGATTGGATCCTGAGCTCTCCAATTACATGGGAGACTCCAGAGGAGCCGGTGGGGAGCGGCAGGGGGGGGGGGGGTTGTCCTCTCCCACTGCCTGTAAAAGCCATCCAGTGGATAATAAGCTGATAGGATGGCTTTTACAGGACAGGGAATCACCCGCTGTAAAGAAACATACTGGGATGATGCCTGTACCTGCAGGCATCATCCCAGTATAGCCACTTCATATGAAGTCGGGGAAGTGGTTAGCCTGAGAGCAGCAGCAAATGTGACAGTTACATTCCCAGCACATTCATGGGTTTAATTTTGCTTTAATGAAGGGAGTTGAAGTGGCTTACTGATCATGTGTCCACTGTGATTGGCTCTGACAGTGGTCAAATGATCGGAAGTCTGCCCCGCTAACTATATTATTTATACTCTTTAGAAGTATAGAAGAGCTTGGGAATCGCCTGAATTTATCTCTAGTCGACCTCTGATCTGGCGCTGCGGGCTGGATCTGGGAGCGCTCAGTCATGGCTTCTGAGAAGTGATGAGCTCAGGCATCCTTTAAACTGTGTCTCTGCTAAAAAATATATAATATTATATATATATATATATATATATATATATATATATATATATATATATATATATATATATATATATATATATCTCTCTATCTATCTATCTCAAATGTTTGGGGGTTCTAATAAATTTCTAGCAAAAAATAATGATTTTAACTTAAAACCAACAAGTGTCCGAAAAAGGTTTAGTCTTTAAGAACCCTTTCACACTGAGGCGATTTTCAGGTGTTTTAGCCTCTAAATAATGCCTGAAAGCTGCCTCCCATTCATTTTGGTGTGACTTTTCACACTGGGGCGGTGCGCTTGCGGGACGTTAAGAAAAGTCCTGCAAGCAGCATCTTTGGGGGGGGTTTGGGAGCGCTGTATTTAGCGATACCAAAACGCCCTGCCCATTGAAATGAATGTGCAGCGCTTTAGAAGCGCTGCAACACGGGCGCTTTTAACACCTTCTTCAGCCGCTATCGGGGAGGTTAGAAACGCCCCGCTAGCAGCCGAAAAGCGCCGCTAAAACGAGGTGGGGCTTTAGCACTAACGCTCGGTGGCCCCAGTGTGAAAGGGGTCTAAATGGTTAAACTGACCTAATTTACAGACCGAAGTTCATTCCTTTGATCTAAAGAACAAAACGTTACAATATTTATAGTTAAGCTGAATGGTGTGAAACTTGGCAGACTGCCTGTTTTTTGGGGGGGGGGTTTGACAGCTGTCGGCTTGAGCAGAGAACTCTGCATAGAATCGGGAAAATGCTTTGTTAACACCGAGAGGGGGGAAAAATTGCGTTCTCGATTCTTAACGTCTAATTGTGCAGCTCTACCTATAGGTACTGTAAATATCTCCTAAATGTGCGCTGTTTACGAGATATTTACTGTATACGCCACAGATGACGTCATCGGTGCATGCGCTCTGAAGGAACGGCTGCCTGTGCTGTTTCTTCACGGCCTGTGCCGTGACCGGCAGCTCCCGCGCGCATGCACAGGAGTGACATCATCACTGACTGCTGTATAAATGTCACTGGTCCCAAAAAAGTGTCAAAAGTGTCCTATGTGTCCGCCATGTCGCAGTCCAGCTAAAAATCGCTGATCACCGCCATTACTAGTAAAAAAAAAATAATAATAAAAATGCCATAAATATATCCCCTATTTTGTAAACGCTATAACTTTTGCGCAAACCAATCATAATACGCTTATTAGGATTTTTTTTTTACCAAAAATATGTAGCAGAATACATATTGGCCTAAATTGATGAATACATTCTTTTACATTTTTGGGGGGATATTTATTATAGCAGTTAGTAAAAAATATATATATTTTTTTTTTTTTCAAAATTGTTAGTTTTTTTTTGTTTATAGCGTAAAAAATAAAAACCGCAGAGGTGATCAAATACCACCAAAAGTTCTATTTGTGGGAAAAAAGGACATCAATTTTATTTGCGTACAACGTCCCACGACCGTGCAATTGTCAGTTAAAGCGACACAGTGCCGTATCGCAAAAAATGGCCTGGTCAGAAAGGGGGTAAATTCTTCTGGGGCTGAAGTGGTTAAAGGGATGAGGCGGCAACTTTCACTTGAATGGGCTGCCCTATACATGACAAATGCTCCAGAGAAGCTCCTGCGGCTTTTCAGGAGGCAAGCTTTGTGTGCTTTTTTGTAGCGCAACCAGGGTTGTCAACTCTAAGTAAATTTTCAATTTGTGGAAATTTGTGATTTTTACATGTGTCTGCGAATGACATGCAGCCTGGACATTCACGGACAGATATAAAAATCACAAATTTCCACCACAAGAAGTGAATTTACTGACAGTTGGCAGCCCTGAGTGCAACAAAAACGCCATGTTTGGGGTGCCATTACCAATTAATGGCATCACAAGTGCATTCCCAGAACACGCAGCTATCAACATGGGCTTTACAAAGTGTTCTACACTAAGGCTGCTTTCACACTGAAAGTGCTGGCTGTTAGCGGTAAAGCGCTGTTCGTTTTAGCTGCGCTTTACCGCTGTTTAAAGCGGAGTTCCGACAATTTTCTTTCTTTTTTTTTTTTTTTTTTTAAAGTCAGCAGCTACAAATACTGCAGCTGCTGACTTTTAAAATATGGACACTTACCTGTCCAGGGTGCCCGCGATGTCGGCACCCGAAGCCGATCTGTCCCTCGGCTCTCGGGTGGAGGCGCCGCCATCTTAGGTAAGGGAATCAGGAAGTGAAGCCTTGCGGCTTCACAGCCTGGTTCCCTACTGGGCATGCGCGACTCGCACCGCGCGATTCCACTGGTCCCTGCTGTCTTCTGGGACCTGTGTCTCTCCCGAGAGACAGCGGGGGGATGGAGGAGGCGCCGGATAAAGCATAGATATCCACGGATACTGCGGCTATTTATGCCTGGAAGTGGAAGCAAATACCTCGATTAGACAGGTATCTGCTCCCCCCTGAAAGGTGTCAAATGTGAGGGGGGGGGGGATTCCGAAAAGCGGAAGTTTTTGGGTGGAACTCCGCTTTAGGCGGCGCTTTTCAGTCACTAGCGGGGCTAGAGTTGCCACCTCATCCCTTTAACCACTTGCTTACCGAGCACTTAAACCCCCCTCCTATCCAGACCAATTTTTAGCTTTCAGCGCTAACGCATTTTGAATGACAATTGCGCGGTCATACAACGCTGTACCCAAATGAAATTTTTATCATTTTTTTCCCACAAATAGAGCTTTCTTTTAGTGGTATTTGATCACCTCTGCGGTTTTTACTTTTTGTTAAAAAAATTTAAAAACCTGAATTTTTTTTAAAAAAAAAATTTTTTTTTTTTATATTTTGTTATAAAAAAATTTTAACGGGTAATTTTTCTCCTTCATTGATGTACGTTGATGAGGCGGCAGTGATGGGCACTGATAGGTGGCAGTGATGGGCACTGATGGGTGGCAGTGATGGGCACTGATGGGTGGCAGTGATGGGCAGCACTGACAGGTGGCACTGATTGGCACTACAGGTGGGCATTGGTAGGTGGCACTTGTGAGCATTGATAGGTGGCACTTGTTGGCATTGATAGGTGGCACTGTGGGCACTGTTAGGTGGCACTGTGGGCACTGTTAGGTGGCACTGTTAGGTGGCACTTTTGGGTGGCACTGATGAGAATGTTTTGTGCTCTTACTTTGGGACTGATGTCCCTGGCATCTGAGCCGGTGATCGGCTTTTTTCTTTACTCGCGCTGTCAGCGCGAGTAAAAAAAAAACCGATTACCGATCTTCCTGTTTACATCATGTGATCAGCTGTCATTGGCTGACAGCTGATCACATGGTAAGGGGCCGGGACCGGCCCCTTACTCAGATCGGTGATCAGCCGAGTCTCAGTGACTCGGTGATCACACCGCGCCCGGCGCGCGCCCTGCAGGGCGCGCGCAGGGAGCGTGCACAGGGGAGGCCGTCATATGACGGCCTCCCGGGAATGTAGGTCCGCGCTGTGGCCGTCATTCGGCCATAGCGCGGATGTCAAGTGGTTAAACCCGAACACCTTTGAATTACACAGGTTCTGAGGCTAATTAAATGCAGATAAGGCACCAAGTGAGTTTAATTACCACCTTAATCAGCCACAGCACCTGTGTAATTAATATGTGTTCAGGTTTAAAGGGATGAGGTGGCAACCATAAGCGGGGCGCTTTTAACCCCAAAGAAGGGGTTAAAAATTCCAGTGTTGCGGTGATTCCGAAGCACTGCCCATTCATTGCAATGGGCAGGGGCATTTTGGGAGCGCTAAATACAGTGCTCCCAAACCGCCACAAACATGCTGCTTGCAGGTCTTTTTCTAACGTCCCGCAAGCACAAAGAATGAGGCGGTTTTCAGGTGCTAGTTCTAGTGCTAAAACGCCTGAAAACTGCTTCAGTGTGAAAGGAGGTCTAGAAAGGGAAATTCGAAGAGGAATGACGGGCTGAGGTATTTGGTGAAAGTTGTGTCTGTGAACTTCATTTCACTAAATAAAGTTGGGTGTAAAAAAAAATCTTATTAAAAAAAAGAAATCAGGGCCATTAATAAAGAATAACGTTAAACAGCGGGACGAGCAGCCCACCCTCATGTGAGAGAACCGCGCCCTGTACTGGGTGTGGCCGGTACCTGCGCAGTGGGCGCGTCCCCCTGCACACCGTGCCCTACCTGGCCGTACCCCGGATGCTTACACGGAATTCACTCACATTTTGGGACTGGCGGGTCAGACCCATCCTGAGGAATTCGGCGCTCTTTGCCCATATATGGGGATTTTTATTGTCAGCCAATGGCGGAGGAGTGGGTGGGGCCCGGGACGCAGACACTGACTCAATCAGAGGAAACTGACTCAGACAAACAGAAGGGGAGACGGGCAGACGGAGAGATTTGGAGAGAGGAGCGGCGTGCTTGTTATCCATCCGAAGGCCTTCTTCTAGAACGGGGCAGCATGAGCAGTCAGTTTAACAAGGGGCCGTCCTATGGACTGTCTGCAGAAGTTAGGAACAGGGTAAGGTGATGGTGTGTAGGGTGCTGAGGGGCCTCTAACGTTCTTTCCTCATGTTACTAATTCTTCTCATAGGAATATGGAGATACAGGGTGCATGTGAGGAGGGGACTATACAGGGTGCTGTGTATACGTGTGACAACACCTACTCATCACTTCTCTATTGACTTCCATTGGTGGCTCCTTTAGGCCCTGTGTGTTCTGGGGGTACACAAAAGTGTGAGACTTGTGCTGCTGTTAAGGCGTCCCACACACTATTCTAGTAAAATTATTATTATTATTATTATTATTATTATCTATTTTCCTTCTATAGGAGTTTAGAAGCAAAAAAATGCGGTAAAAAGCTGCTTTAATTTTTTTTTTTTTTTTTTTTTTTTTTTTTCCGCGTGCGCATATTATGGTGTTAATACGTTCTATTGACCGGAATTCTGCATTTAAAATGCGTTGACATGGGAACGTGCCCAAGGCCATGTTCACACCTGGGTATTTTGAATCACAGGCAGACTTGCCACGGTTTGCTAAGGTGCGAATGACAAATCTCACAACGAACATTTCAGATACCGTTTATTTGAATGGCACCAAAAAAAAAAAACAAAAAAAAAAATGTGGTTTGGTTCTGCAGTGCGATAAATCGTGCTGCAATTGCGTGAGACGTGTTGACTCAAAAGAAGCTCCTGAACTTTTATTTTGGTTGACAAGCTTCAGGAGATTGCAGCGCGATTTATCGCGGCAGTACCACACCGAGTTTTCAGGTGCCATTCAAACGAATGGCATCTAATATATTTGTGATTCACACCTGGCTGTTTTGAAATCGCGGCAAATCTTCCCGTGTTTCAAAATGCCCGGGTGTAAATGCAGCCTAACTGTGTGTGTGTGGTAGTTTTTTTTTTTTTTTTTTTTTTTCTTCAAAAAATCTTACACCACACAAGTGTGGTGTAGTGCTGCACGATTCTGAGAAAAATGAGAATTATGGATTTTTTTTTTTTTTTTTGCTTAGCATAAAGATCACAATTCTTGCGGCGTAACATTATCTTTCACATTATACAAAAAAATTGGGCTAACTTTATGGTTTTAGTTTTTTTTAATTCATTAAAGTGTCTTTTTTTTTAGGGGGGGGGTTTCCCCAAAAAATTGCATTTGAAAGACCGCTGCGCAAATACAGTGTGACATAAAATATTGCAACCACCGCCATTTTATTCTCTAGGGTCTCTGCTAAAAAGAATATAATGTTTGAGGGTTCTAAGTAATTTTCTAGCAAAAAATGACTAAGGCCCTTTCACACGTGTAGACTGTTCCGATCCGCCTGTCAGCTTTTTTTCAGGCGGACTTGAACGGACGCTCCATACATCTCTATGGAGCGACGGATGTCAGCAGTGACATGTCCGCTGACATCCGCTCCGCTAAATCCAGACGGATGGAAACCCTATTTTACATCCGTCTGTCTCGGATGAAAACAGATAGGCGGTCTGTTTTTTTTTTTCATCCGTGTGGGTTTTTTTTTTTTTTTTTTTTATATTCCCCCCCCCCCATAGAGGAGAGCGGAGATCTGACAGGTCCATGCCTGCACAGTGACCGGACACAGACTGGTCATCCGCCAGCTCAGCGGGGATCAACAGAGCGATCCCCCGCTGAGCAGGTGGATGTCTGAAAACGGATCCACACATGTGAAAGGGGCCTAACTTGAAACCAGCAAGTGTCCGAAGAAGGTTTAGTCTTTCAGCCCTTACACACTGGGGCGGTTTGCAGGCGCTATTGCGCTAATAATAGCGCCTGCAAACCGCCCCGAAAGTGCCGCTACTTTCATTCCAGTGTGCAAGCCCCGAGGGCTTGCACACTGGAGCGATGCACTGGCAGGATGGTAAAAAAAGTCCTGCTAGCAGCATCTTCGGAGCAGTGAAGGAGCGGTGTGCATACCGCTCCTTTACCGCTCCTGCCCATTGAAATCAATGGGACAGTGCGGCTATACCGCCGGCAAAGCGCCTCTGCAGAGGCGCTTTGCGGTGATATTTAACCCTTTCTCGGCCGCTAGCGGGGGGTAAAACCGCCCCGCTAGCGGCCGCATACCGACGGTAAAACGCCGCTAATAATAGCTGCGTTTTACCGCCGCCCCAGTGTGCAAGGGCTCTTTAAGTAGTTAAACTTCCCTCATTTACAGATCGAAGTTCATTCCTTTTGATTTAAAGAGCAAAACCTTACAATGTTTATAGTTAGCCCAGCAGCTGAGAAATGTTGTGAAACTTGGCAGACTGCCTGTGTGTGTGGTGGTTTTTTAATTTTTTTTTGACAGCTGTCGACTGTCTATGAACTCTACATAGAATTGGGAAAATGCTTTTAGATTGCCGGGGGGGGGGGGGGGGGGGGAGAGATCGCAATCTCGATTAACGATTAATCATGCAGCTCCAGTGTGGTGTTTTTTTTTTTTTTTTTTTTTTTTTTATTTTCTGCCTCTAAACTCCTATGTGTGCATGGACACATAGGTTAGCAAGCTCAGACGCCTGTAAAAGCAGCGTTCTGAGTTTAAGTGGGTATGAGGCCTAATTGGTAGCGGCACCCTGAAATGTGTCTGGAAACCGCTTGCAGCCCCAAAGGGTGCGGGAGCGCCTCTTGACACGTGTACAGCAGCCTGCCCTATGCTGTCACACCAAACAAAAAAGCTTTAGCATGACTGGAGCTAAAGCCTGGTACACACAGGTCTGTTGAGCTGGGCAACATTTGGCCCGTGTGTATGGCAGCCTGTCTGACAGAGGACGACCGAATGTCTGACTTCTATCGAAGGGGTATGCTAGAAAAAACAACGTTGGCTGCCGGTGGTGGGGTCAATCCCCTATAGCTCAGCTGGGAAATTACTGTACTAACATCGCACAGTTAGTACAGTGAACTGCTCAGTCTTTTTCCGTTTAGCCCACTGGGTTACTGATAGTGTATCAGGTTTTAGGCTCCCTATACATGCTGCAATCTCTGTACAATCAACTTTAGATCTGTGTAAACTCCTAATGCAAAGGCCTAGCTGCATTATCCAATTAGGCTTCATTTACACAGCTGTAAAAAAAAAAAAAAAAATGCTTTCCAAGCACTTATTTACAGATCTGCATTTGCGACATTCACACTGAAGTATGGCTACATGTATGCCAGATGCAGGTTTTGGAGGGTGGGGAAAGGACAATTTTATGCAAGTATTTGGTTACAAAGCCTAGTACACACCATCAGAGTTTTTTCATTCAACCCTCCAGGTTGAACGGAAAAAAAGTGACTGCTCCAGTCGGAGCCACTGTACTAGCAATCCATTGGCTGAGATCGCTGATCGGGAGCTGGACAGCTGCTGATTTTTCAGAATGCTCGTTCGGACCGGCTGCCATACACACCAGCTGAATGTCGGCCCGTTTTTATTGAAATGGCCAATGTCACCTGACATTCAGCCTGTGTACTAGGCTTTACACAGGAAGTTTTGCACTAAAAGAAGCGGTTGATTTATTAAAACTGCTGCACTCAGAATCTGGTGCAGCTGTGCATGGTAGCCTGTCAGCTTCTAACTTCATCTTGTTCAATTAAACTTTGCCAAAAAACCCTGAAAGCTGATTGGTTTCTGTGAAGAGCTGCGCCAGATTTTGCACTCTCCAGTTTTAGTAAATCAACCCCACCGTGTAATTAGATGAGTAAAGTTTTATGCCCAGGTCTTTAATTCCAGTATGCAAGGCTCTTGTACTACATGGTAGATCTAAAGGAGCTTGTACGATTTTTGATTTGTAATGTGTGGTATTTAGATACAGTATGAATGTTTTGTAAACGCATTGCGAACGCATATGCAAAAATTTATGTAATACAATAAGCTTAGTTTACACCAATGTGGTGTTTCATGTGCCTTACAGCATGCTGTGTTTTTCACACCTAAACGTACCATAAATGCAAGTGAGACATCATTCATTCTAGCCTGCCCAGGAAAACGCAGCATTTTACTGTGCAGACTAATGAAGTGGCAGCTCTGGCAGAGAGCTGTGATGCATGTTTCAGTGCATCACACTGTTCTCTTTATATTTTTCTAACTTATTTCATGTATGTTCATTCATGTTACTGCACAGCAGTCTGGTGACACATGGCCCATCCAGTGCAGTAAAATAGACAAGCTGCAATTTTCCACATTGCGCATCACATCAGCGTTGTGGTATGAATAGGGCACATAGAAAACTTGCATTATGCAGGTCACCTATGATGGTTTGAACAAGCCTCAAGGGCTCTTTTTTACACCTTCAATTGGGGATACCCCCCTTTAAGCCATACAGGGTTGTATAATGCAATGGTTTGCAGCCCCAGCAAAAATTATACACCATTCGCGTTCATTGGGTAATGTTGCCACCAAACGCAACCAATACAAGTGAATGGTGCCACTACCATGCTGTAACCATGTGTAATGCAAGCAGTGGTGCAGTATTTACAGGTTTAAAACAGGCAGGGAGGAAGCAGCATATCTTTCTCGCTGGCTGTCAAATGCCTCTGAAAAAGATCCACTGTGGATTGCTTTTCAGAGGGGTGACCAGGTCTGGCGCACATCTAAACCTAGCCTAAAAAAGATGATGCCTCATACCACAAATGCATGTAAATGTGTGTGGAACTGAATGTGGGGACTGCAGTGTGAACAAGCCCTAAAGGCATACATAGATCATGTAATCATACCTAAACGGTTTGTCAACCAGTAGCCCTCAACATCAAGAATCCGGTTTTAAATGACTCCTGTTCACATTTTTTTTTTTTTTTTTTTTAAATTGGCAGAATTGGGTATTTTTAGCCCCATAGACTTTATTGGGAGTGTACCAAGTATGTTGCATGTGGTGTCTGTTTTTTTTTTTTTTCCTCCCCCCCCCCCCCCCCCATTTGCTGTCATAGGCAGTTTGAATCTCGGCAGGCCTAGATTCACACAGTGTATGGGCAGGCTGAATGTACGATCAACTTGGGTACAACCAGGCTGCCGGATTTTACATGCGGTTATTTCCAGCGGCTGTTATTGCCACTGACCATAATTACTGTGTTCTCCCAGCAGGAATGGTTCCACTGTGGTTGCAAGAAAGAAATTCACTCCATCTATAGCCAGCCTTAGCCCGTGGGCCAAAACAGGTGATCCCGCCGACAGCCACCCAATAAGCAAATCTTGGCCTATCCTATTAGAAACCAGCTTTAGTTGTCACCAGCACGGGTGACCCCAGTAGAAGCTTGACCTTCGCCTCCTTTTCCTGTGACAACTGAACTTTCAGATTTCCAATAACTTTCTGTCACCTGTACAGCTTAGGAGGGTGATCCTCTCAGCCAGATAGCAATAAAAACCCTTTAAAGCCCCATTCATACCTAGTATAGCAGGAACACGCATCGTTTTGCGTGACGCCCAATTTCAATGGGCTGACCAACGCTTGACAAACTCAGAATAGTAGCTCATGAAGGTGTTGATTTACTAAGACTGGAGATTGCAAAATCTGGTGCAAGTCTGCATAGAAACCAGCTTCCGGGTCTTTTGCCAAAGCTTACCTAAAAGCCCCACCATGTTGGTCTGTGTCCATGCACACGTAAACTGTCGGTGTTTGGAGGCATAAGTGTTTAGGGACAGTAGAAAAACACAGCCTGTGCTTTCAGGAGCAGTAAAAACAAGCTGTAAAAATGAAAAACGTGGCTAAACCATGTACAGCTGCATCAGAGTTTGTATTCCCCAATTTTAGTAAATCAACCTAGAAGCATTTTGCTGCATTTGTCACATGTTTGTGCATGGCAAAACACCTGCTAGCTTCTCGCATTTTGGGTGAAAACACTCTCCCCCCCCCCCTTATGTAGTTGAATAAGGGGCCAAAAGGCAATGTCTGCCACTGGGTAGGTAACAAGATGTCATAAACATTACTATGATGATGCATCCTCCATGAAGTCTTGAACATCTTTACTTTTTTCAAGTGGAGTAGTCTTTTACAACACACAACTCAACTTCTAGAAAATGCAACCAACCAAGTATATCTTTCTACGTTAATATATTTTAATATTGGGTTGGACAGTAAAATTTAACATATGAATGAGTTGGGGTTTAAATTGTATTCGTGTATACTGTTAAACTTCTTAGTAAAACCAAACAATACATCTTGCTTTCTGCAAAAGTAATTTCCACATGCATTCTGGTTGCGGCATAGTACGCTTCCGTTTATTTTACAATGACAGGAGGTCCCCTTCTCAGAAGGTACATAAAACTCTAGCAGAGACAGTTTCCTTCCTTCTTGTATGTTTCTTTACATTTAGTCCTTTATGTACACATACATTGGTCGTTTGCTTTTTTTTTTTTTTTTATTCTGGATCCTGGGACCATAGGGATCAGCAGTTTTAAGCCATGGTAAACATGTCTATATTCTGACTCAGTGGAGCAGTAGTTGAGGGAACTAAATAGCAGAGATGTATCGGCAACTAGACGGTGGTTATTTTTGCCTTGACTAGAGGCGATAAATGAGTCTTTTTTTTTTTTTTTTTTTTTTTTTTTTCCCCCCCTTTTATGCAGGGTCCAGAACTTCTGTGATCTATGCTGTATTTAAAACTGAACAGCGTTTCCTGCACAGATGGTTGCAATACAAAACTTGTGGAAACAAAAAATAGATTTTTTTTTTTTTTTTTTCCACCTTGTTCCTACAGGAACAAAAAGTCAATGCTCCATTTACAGCTTTTATGCTATTTGAATGAGAGATTTTGTTCTTTTTTTAGCGGTTGGATTGCTTCCTGAATGAAAGGCTGTGGTCTGAAGCTAGCTACTCAGAAGGCAAAATGACTGTTCATTTTCTGAAGATCATAGCCCAAGGAGAACTCTTTTGACCTAATTTTGTGCATTGCAGTTGGGTTACATGTTTGAGGAGCTCATTTTAAAGGATAAGTTCATTCTTTTTAGAAAAAATAATAAATATTTTTGTAGGGGAAAAAAAAGTGCATTCATTTTTTTTATTTTTTTCCTGCAGGAGCTTGGAAAGTATTGCACCCGTGATCAGGGGTGCAATGTCAGGATCCTTCAGACAAGCACTGCCGTTTTCAGCCTGTACCTCTATACATGCCGTCAGTTTTAAAGCTGCAAGCCTTGTAAATGAACTACAAGGTTGAAGCTTGGCAACCTTGCAATTCATGTAAAACTGCAAGCTTCCTGTTGCAGTGACTGATGGTACCTGTAGTTCATTCACAGGAAACTGTGAATGAATTATGTGGCTGTGTGGGCGGAGCCATACACAGCCACAATTTTTGAATTGTGACAGTGGTGCAGGGAGATGATCTGTGCCCGCTATCATATGGAGGAAGGTATCGAGATTGGAGTTGAATGTGTAACATGTTCCAAAAGGTAAACTTTAATTTGCCAGTGCAAGCAATGTATGGCAAATGTGTTTCATGCTCAGTCTGCAGGAAAGTAAGGGTTAAGTTGGCCATATACTGTTTTTTTTTTTCAGCGTTCACAAATGCGGTGGGACCTGTCCGTATACACTGATCATTGGCTACAGCTGCGGATCGACAAGTTTTCCAGCATGTCTGCCAGAAGTCTATCAGACTTCTGTCGAGCAGAAACGGACACATACTGATCAAAATTTGGCCAGTTCCAGCTGAACCACATAATCAGTGTATGGCCAGCTTAACCTGATCAGGTTTTTCAATCCACATGTTACTTGTGTAAAAGTGCTCTACCCTGTATTTCCTATAATTTTTAAATCATTAGGACCACACAAACCTTCCTCAGGATACTTGACCCTTGTTTAAGAATATCCTCATACAGACTGATCATTTTTTAAAATTATTTCTATCACTTTTATGCCCCCAATTTTTGAGCATAACTTGTTATCATGTAAAGTCTCGAACTAATACTATTGGACTGTCCTACTTATAAAAGTGTAGGAAAGAGAAGCATCCATAGCAAGAGACCAAACGTTTACAACTGTTCTTGTTTCATGCAGTGCTTGAACGAGCTTAAAATATTGGTCATTCTGCCACAAACTTTCTGATGTCTGTCTTCTGAAAAATGGATTATTCCATACTTCTGTATGCAGATCAAGAATTCTAACTCAAAGAATTGATATCAGACAGCCAGGCAACTAGCATGTTTAGAAGCAGTAGTAGTCTAGAACCTCTAGAACTGTGGCCAGGCTATGGATATTTGACTATTTACATGTTTTTAAAGTAGTCCCCAATGACCTCTAATTGTAGGTAGAACTTTATTTCATTTTTGATAGAGTGAGGAAGGGTTTTATATTTTTCTTTTTTATCTGCACCTCATTGGGGAGATTTCCTTTCATTTCCTGTCCCATAGTCAAAACAGAGGTGAGAAGGAATCCCAGGGTGTCACCAGAACTAATTTCTACCCGTTGGAAGATTTTCCATCTAATACTGTTTTTGTGTCAACCCAAAATTTGGGATTATTATTTTTTTTTTTTTTTTTTTTTTTTTTTTTTTCACATTCAGAGATGGTAAACAGGGAAAAATAGATGGAGTGAATCTCTCTAATGGGGGTACAGACAGCAGTGAAAACTGACAATGTTCTTATTCCTCTCCACTCTTTCCAAAACCAAACCAAATTTTGCCTTTACCCTTTGGAGCCACTGTGGAGCAATTCGTCCTTAGTGTTCGCAATAAAATGTTGCTGCGCTCTCCTTTTCTGTGCACCTACATTGTATTTACATTAGAGACTAGAACAATCTTTCTTGCTTAGATAAATAAATGTTTGGCTCGAATAGTTAATATAGATGGTGGTCAAATGTGTATGGGTGGCTTAAAGGATCATACCGCTAGGTGTGGGTTTTTTTTTTCTCTCCTTTGTTCCTGTTATACCTTGTGAAATGTACTTGTCAAGTACAGGGTGGTATCAAGGTTGGGATGTATGGAATTCTCTGAAGGAGAACACCTTTCTGAACCAGCTAAATGCTTTGACAGATAAGAAATGTTGCATTAAGCTTCTTGTTTTCACTCTTTGTTGTTGGGTAAAGCTTCACCTTGGGCACAGGGATACATATATGTTCTTCACAGGATTTAATATTGACCTACAGAATAAATCTGCCAGGATGCCTATGAAACTATATTGGCACACAGAAACTAACACACAGGGCCTGGTTTATTAATGAGGTCATCAGTGGTAGATTTAAAGTCCTACTCAGTTTGGTTGTGTCTAAGTGTGCAATTGTAATTTTACGGGTACTTTAACCTTGTCCCCACTCCCTCGCTGGCTTGCACTTGCATTGTTCTGGGCCTGAACTTGCTTATGTCATCCTCTCTGCCTCACACAGATGTATACCATGCCTGAGTCCAACTGGACTGTGTAGAGCAGACTGAATCATGCCTGAGCATGGAGCAATCACACAAGTGAACTGGAAACCTGCTCAGGCACAGTATAGAAACTCCTAGTGTGAGCACACCCTTATTTAAAGTGGAACATTACCCATAACTTGATGATTAAAAAAAAAAAAAGTCTTTAGCATGAAACCTGCACTCCACATTTAATAAATTATGCTATCAAATTTAGTGTGTGCTGTAAACTGCTTCAAGCATTGTTCCTGTTTCTTCTTTCTGGAGGCTGCAATTTTTCTGAAGCCCCTGAGCAGCAGTAAGGCTGCATTCACACTTCAGCGTTTTGAATCGCGGGCAGATTTGCAGCGATTCTGCCCACGGTTTCAAAGCGCTGATGTGTGAATGACAAATCGCGGGACTCCCATTTGAGATGCCATTCATTTAAATGACACCTGAAATTGCAGTGCAGGTCTGGTGCAATTGTTGTGTGACAAATCGCGCTGCAATTGTGGCAACACGCATCGCGTAAAGCATGTCGGGCAAAAAAGTTCAGGAGCTACTTTTGGGCGATGTGGGTTGCTGTGATTGCAGCCTGACTTATCGCAGTTAAGGTGCAGGTGCCATTCAAATGATTGGTATCTCCAATGGAGTCCTGCGATTTGTCATTCACACCGTCGCTTTAAAATCGCGTGCAGATTCTGCCTGCGATTCAAAACGCTGAAGTGTGAATGCAGCGTTAATCTTTGGGATGTCAGCAGATCATAAGCCTAGGCTTTTTACCAGACAAGAAACAGGAAGTGGGCTGTATAAGGTATATACTGGCAGAAAAAAAAATGTTTTACTCTAAAGTTAAAACTACAAGGGCAGAAGATTTACTAGATAAAAAGATGAAAAAATGACTGAAGGTCCGCTTTGTTTTTATAAACACGCCGTTCTGTGCGTTATCACACCTTTGCTAGATTTGCTTGAGCTTGGTTTCTACCTAGGTTGGATGGTCAGGAGTTGCAATTACCTTCCAGCTTTTTTTACACAAGAATGTAAATGTTGTCATTAGATACTTTTCTTTTACCTGTGTACTTGATCTGGGCTTTAAAACTTTGCTTGTTGCACATCGTTCATTGGCATTCTTTTACCATCCCTTTCTCTATGTAAAAGCTCATATGACCTCTTTCTTTTTATTATTCTTGGCATGTCTATACTGCTAAGATCAAGTCGTTGATTTCATAATATAAAACTGGGTTGAAGTAAGGCTGTTTTGTGATTTAGTGCAATGACACTGCAGTAGGTTCCACACCCTGTATGAATAACACAACATCGCCAAGAGCTAATTACTCACTTTCACCACCCCAGAGAGGAGTATTACAATCCAAAATAACTCAGGTATGCAAATGCACTGTATGTCAGGGTGGGGGCTTTGTTTCTATATTGGTTGGTTTTGTCTTTCTCTGTGCTCATATCTGTGAAGAAAACGGGGAGGATCATGTGTATTGAGAACTATACAGTGTGTGGTGTGTGTGTGGTTTTTTTTTTTTTTTTTTTTCCTTTATCAGATTGTTTGCTGAACACACAGTTCTATTATCCATGCCACCTGTATAGGTGGGGTACGATGTTGCAATCTTCTACACTTTATGGGTCACTTCAAAACTTTGTAGCAAAGCTTCTTTAAAGGATTATTTCACCTTTTCTAAAAAAAAAAAAAAGGAACCCCAGCCCACTATCAGAGGGGAGGGGATGATCTGCGTAAACATGTTACCCCCAATTATGGGGGTAACATGTTTAAAAAATGAACCTAACCTTTAACCGCTTCCCGACTGTGCTATAGCCAAGACTGCTACAGTGTGGTCATCCATTTCTGGGAAGACGTCCATGGTCTGCTCTGATTACGGTAAAGGGCCAATCACAGCAGCTCTTTACATGTGATCAGCTGTGTCCAATCACAACTGGTCACATGTAAACAAACTTGGTTATCAGTATGGTTGCACCGATACTAGTATCGGTGCCAATACCTCGGTATTTGCACAAGTATCGGTA
Organism: Aquarana catesbeiana; assembly: GCF_042186555.1. NCBI lineage: Eukaryota > Metazoa > Chordata > Amphibia > Anura > Ranidae > Aquarana > Aquarana catesbeiana. The sequence goes on from NC_133324.1 coordinate 568,871,295, forward strand.
CTCGTGCAAATGCACAGATACCTGAAACTGATACTTTCAGGCTCTGTTCTTTTGAGTTGTCAGTGGGTCTCCCCTGTTGACAGCTGAAGTTGTCATTCAAAGTGCGACGGCACTGAAAGCTGAAAAATTGGCCTGGACAGGAAGGGGTTGAAAGTGTCCAGTATTGAAATGGTTAAACCTGCATTTGGCTCATTCTAGGGAAAGTATCAGGTTCTCTGTTCACAAGTAGCTGCCTGTGCCTATCTTCTGCATTCTTCCCCACTGCTGCCATAAAACGATACTTCTGTATAATGGGGTACATTTGACCTTATTCCAAATTACTGCTATGGGTGTCCAAGTTGCTAGTTGCCAACTTAAAGCACTTTCTCTCATGGCTGGCTCCTTTGTAAAAGTTAAATATTTTACACTGGAAATTTTGAAGGCTCTAGCAGCAGACCTGGTCAGTGGGGTAACATGGGGAAGGCAGGTACAGGCAGTTTTTGGTGTCTTACTTTACCTAGTCTATGCAAACTAAAGTTACAATTTTCTCTTATTTCCTAGTTGGCTCAGAAATATGATCCTCAAAAGGAGGCTGAGCTTAAAATATGGATGGAAGAGGTCACTGGAATGTCCATTGGTCCAGACTTCCAGAAGGGATTAAAGGATGGTGTCATCTTGTGTGAGTAAGTATTTTAAGTTTTACATTAATAGAAATTTTTTTTTTTTTTTAAATCTCAGTAATGCACTATTTTACTCTAGGACTTTCCATGTTACTTTTACAAAATGTTGCATGAAAATTGGAAGATGGCTTTGGAGGGGGGGTGTGTGGTTGGTTTTATAAAACAGATGTGCCGGTACACACCAGCGTAATGCGGGAACCAGCTTGATTACAGTGCCGGTTCCAGCATTGCATAGAACTGGCAGGCAGTTCACACTGCCCTATGCGGGTGTCAATGCAAAGTTAATGACACCCCCAGATCTGTTCGCATATCGCAGTGAGAACTGTGAATTTGGACAGGAATCGTATGGGTGTGAACAAGTCCTGCACGATTTTGGCCCGAATGCAAATTCAGCCATACATATATTCGCATCGCATGTGATCTGCAGTGCGGTGCAAATCTCATGCGATGTCTGACATCGCACAAGTGTGAACTGGCACTAAAAGTGATGGGCACTAAAACATCTGTTGTCCTTGCGCAGGCAGGTCTCCCCACTATCTTTTCTATGACTAGACTTGCACTGAAAAAAAATGCGTGTTCCCCCTTCCTCCAAAGGAAAGGCAATGAACTCTTCTATTTGCAGAGCTTTTTCAGCAAGTTGGACATTGTTGTATGAGATGAGTGAGTTCTGTTGATAATCAGAAGTGTTTGTTAGGACTTGGGGAACCCTACATTGTTTTGAAACTGTATTGGAAAGGGGCACGCTACTTGCAAACATTGGGTTGTTCATGGGCTCCCTTGGTCCTGTAAGTAGCTTAGCACCCTTTTTGCAGTGCAAATTATCTATACTGTTCAGCATCTATAGGTAGGATGCCTTTAGATTAAATGGGGCGATCTGATGTGCAAGGATGAACGTCCACTGTCAGGCACCCTTGTTTGCTGATGCATATAGGATCATTATACTTAGTTTGCCTGAGCATTCATGCCTGACCCATAAAGCTGTGTCAATCATCAAAAAATTCAGATTGGGTGGCTGAATTTCTGTGGGCAGCATTTAAAGTGTAATGCTAATTTTCCATAAAATGTATTTTTTAATCTCTTGGCGCCAACAACACGTAAATATGTGGCCTCTTCGCGAGTGGGCCTTGGTGTCGAGGCCGCGTATTTGCGTGTAATATTGCAAAAGAACAGCTGTGCCGAGAGCACGCTCCCAGCACAGTTGCCAACAGCCAGCGGAAAGCTCCCGATCGCTGCTTGCCAATCACACAAGCAAGGATACATGTGTTGGCATTCATATATGAGCAGTGTTTAGACCGCCTCCAGATTGCTATGTTACATTCATTTTTAGGACCATTTTTAAGAAATGAACGTGGCTCCTCCAGATTGAAATGGAAAGATATTTTAATACAATTAAAAATACAAGATGCCATGGGTTGCAGTGTTACATGCTAGTTTTTCAAAAGATTGTAGTCTTTAACACTTTTTTGCCAGTTGTTTACAGAAACTGCTGCCACATATCAACTATCTTATATTAATTAAAAAAAAAAAACCCCACCAGGGCAAAATCTATGAATTCTGTCCTAGGAGATTGAGTTATTCTCCTGTTTAAAGTTTTTCATATCGTTCCTCTTGCTGTCCCAATCAAACAGTCCCTCTGTATAGAGGCCGCTTTACGCCAGTATACGGGAGGTGAACACGCTGCCATTTTTTTATTGGTGGCTCCCTGTCGACAGTCCATGGCAGCTTTAAATGTCTGCTTCTGAAGGCTGGTTAAGTAGTAGTTCCTTTTTTGTAGGGGATCAAATGAATGCCTCTCATCTAAAGCAAATTTGAAATGGTTCTAGAAATCTGTTCTCTCATCGTGATGTATATTAGAACCTCTTGAAACAGAATCGCCTGCTTCCCCCTTTGTTCCTTTATGGGGAAAAAAAAGCTTGGTTGATATGCACTTTACCCTCTTACTGTAAACTGAGATGTGAAGAGCTTTGCACACTTTATACAACCATGTAGGTAGCAGCAGTGTTAGGAAATCGGCACTGGGGGTTGTGAATATAAGCTCAAACCAGTTGAGCTGTTGCCTGCAACAGCCAACCAGATTCCAGGTGTCATTTCAGCTTATTGAAAGGTGAAACTCGGTTACTTAGTGGTACATATGCATTTCCATTTAAATCATGAAAATACATGTAAGTGTGCAATTAAAAGCATTGAGGTGTGTGTCCAAATTTTGGAGTTAAACTATTGTCCTGGAGCTAGCTTTCCATACTAATTCGTTTTTCACTTTTCCATCTTAGACTCATGAACAAGTTAAGTCCAAACTCCATTCCAAAAATCAATGTTTCCAAACAAAACTGGCATCAGGTAAGGAAGTAATCTGAAGTGTCAAGAAAAAAAAAGTTAATAGCCATGACTGTACTTAGAAATCAGTGTCCTTAAAGTGGAACTTTACCAATGACCACTTGATGGAAATAATGTTCTTTAGCAAGGAACATACATTGATAAATATGCAAGTGTATAGATATATAGTATGTATGTAGTATCATTAGCAGTAATCGGCATGGTTTCAGGAAGAATCGTTCTTGCCAAACCAATCTATTAACCTTCTATGAGGAGGTGAGCTGCCATCTAGATAAAGGAAGACCGTAGATGTGGTGTATCTGGATTTTGCAAAAGCATTTGACACAGTTCCCCTTAAACGTTTACTGTACAAAATAAGGTCCGTTGGCACATGGATTGAAAACTGGCTACAAGAGCGAGTTCAGAGGGCGGTGATAAATGGGGAATACTTGGAATGGTCAGGGGTGGTAGTGGGGTCTCCCAGGGTTCTGTGCTGGGACTAATCCTATTTATTTTGTTCATGAACGACCTGGAGGATGGGGTAAACTGTTAAATCTCTGTATTTGTGGACAATGTTAAGTAGGGCAATAACTTCTCCGCAGGATGTGGAAACCTTGCAAAAAGATTTGGACCAATTAATGGGGTGGGCAACTACAATGCAAATGAGGTTTAATGTAGAAAAAATGTAAAATAATGCATTTGCGTGGCAAAAATATGAATGCAATCTATACATTAGGGGGAGAACCTCCTGGGGGAATCTAGGATGGAAAAGGACCTGGGGGTCCTAGTAGATAGGCTCAGCGATGCCAAGCTGCTGCTAACAGAATATTGGCATGGATTAAAAAGGGATCAACTCCAGAGATAAAACGATAATTCTCCCGCTCTACAAGACTTTGGTCCGGCCGCACCTAGAGTATGCTGTCCAGTTCTGGGCACCAGTCCTCAGGAAGGATGTACTGGAAATGGAGCGAGTACAAAGAAGGGCAACAAAGCTAATAAAGGGTCTGGAGGATAATAGTTATGAGGAAAGGTTACGAGCACTGAACTTATTCTCTCTGGAGAAGATGCTTGAGAGGGGATATGATTTCTATTTATAAATACCATACTGGTGACCCCACAATTGGGATTAAACTTTTTCGCGGAAGGGAGTTTAACAAAACATGTGGCCACTTATTAAAATTAGAAGCTAAGAGGTTTAACCTTAAACTACGTAGAGGGTTCTTTACTGTAAGAGTGGCAAGGATGTGGAATTACCTTCCACAGGCAGTGGTCTCAGCGGGGAGAATCGATAGTTTAAAAAAAAAATTAAAAAAAATTAGATAAGCACCTGAATGACCACAACATACAGGGATATACAATGTAATACTGACATATAATCACACATAGGTTGGACTTGTTTGTTTCCCCTGCCCCCCCACCTCACCTACTATGTAACTATATGCTACCAAAATTGATGTGTGCTGTAAATTGCCTTCAGCATTTGCTGTTTCTTCCTGCTGGAGGCTCCCAGGATCCCTGTGCAGCATGGACCCCCTGAGCAGTACAGTATTAAATCCTTTAGACTGTCAGCGGCCTCCACAAATTAGGCAGTGCATAAAAATAGAGCAGGATGAGACAGTATTACTGGATTTTAAACTTTATAGGCACTTTTAAAAAAAAAAAAAAAAAAAAAGTTTTACATATTAGCCCATTTCAACGGGTATTACCTTTTTTGTATCTCTTCATGCTCCCTCTTAGATTGGGCCCTCTTACTCCTACTGTATTAAAGTTGTAATTGTACTATCTACCCTAATGCTGTAAAGCTCTGCATAAACTGTTGGCGCTATATAAATCCCATGTAGTAATAAAACCTATACCTGCAAAAGGGGCCAGCCCGAAGTGATCTATCGGTACTTCATTTTCTGACTAAAGTTCCACTTTAATGGGTTACTCAACCCACAACAGTAAAATCAGTTTATATATGCAGTAAAGCATGCTTATTATACTCTGGAACCTAAGGGGTTTATACTCTGCATTGTGTAAAGGCTGTTTGATTCTGTCCTCTTAACCTCCCCTTCTTCCACTGTCCCCAATCTATCTGCTGATGGAACAGAGCCTAAACTTGCTCATTTTAGTGTGTGGTATATTTTTTTTTTTTTGTTTTTGTTTTGGAGAGTGCATGTGATTAGCACAGGGTCTGTCAGCACTGTTCAGACAGAGGGTCAGGGGTCCTGCAGCCTCATAGGACAATCATGGAAGAATGAAAACTCCTCCTACAAATTTTAACCAGATACTGATAGAAGATAGACTGCTCTAACTGCTGATGAGAAAAGCTATTTATCAGTTTCTATTTACTAAAAAATTGCATTTCCATGTTGTGTACTGTGGGAGACCAGATCTAGCAAATGCAGGTTTCCTGGGTTTAACACTAAAGTACACAGAACATGGAAATGCAATAGTTTTAATAAATCTAAACTGCTAACAGCCTTTTTTCTTTATCCTACATCACAGGACACAGTTAGGCTAATCATTACCTTCTGGGTTATACTTGGTCTCCCGGTGAATGGACATTGGTAGACCAAAGGTCTTTAGACAGGAAGTGATCCCCCTATACAACCCCTCCAATATAGGAAGTACTTCAGTTTTTTTACCGGTGTCTGCAAAGTGGAAAGGCATGTTTTGTTTGAGCTCTCTTGACTCAAGGGATTGGATCCATTTGAAACTAGCTTATATGCTAAGATAAATGGTACCCGGGCCTCGCAAAGACTCCTTTCTGATGGCTATCACCTCAACTAGAAGGGTGTCGGAGTTGGCGGCCCTTTTTGTGCAGGGAACTAAATTTGATCCTTCACCACGACAGGGTTGTGTTACGACCTATTCTATCCTTTTTACCTGAGCTGGTGTCAGCCTTTCATTTGAATCAGGACATTGGTTTTTGCCTATGTGTTTTTTTTTTTTTTTGTTTTTTTTTTTCTCTCAGCCTTGTTCGGCGGAAGGAAAATCTGCTGCACTCCTTAGATGTAGTGCAAGCAGTCAGTTTATCTGTCTAGATCAGACTCCTGGTAAAGAAGAAAAGAGAAAAAAAAAAAGACCCAAGAAGGGGCAGGCAGCTTCCATTACCCATTGGGTCCACTAGGTGGTCGTTTAGGCCTATGGTCTGAAACTTTGAGCTCTCACCCTGAAGGGAGGAGCCTTTTCTACCAGGAATGCAGGAACATCCTAGGGTTTTCGCCATCAGGTATCTGTGGCTCAGATTTGTAAGGCTGCTACCTGGCCTTCAGTGCATACATTCACAGATTTATCAAGTGGATGTTCGCGCAGCCGAGGATTTGGCTTTTGGCCGCAGCGGCTGCTGTATAAGGTCTGATGGCTATTGTTTGGCAGGGTGTCTCCCCCCTCAAGGCTATTGCTCTGGGACGCCCCAGCAGGTAATGAATATTAGCCTAACTGTCCCGTGATGTATAATAAAGAAAATTAGGATTTTTTTTTTTCGTCATACCTGTAAAATGATTTTCTTTGAATACATCATGGGACACTGAGGTCCCTCCCCTCTTTGATTCAATGCCTGCTACATAACTGAAGTACTTCCTGTATGGGAGGGTTTATATAGGGGATCACTTCCTGTCTAAAGACCTTTTGATCTACCACTGTCCATTCACCTGGAGATTAAGTATAACCCAGTAGGTAATGAATATTTGCCTAACTGTGTCTCCCGTGATGTATTCAAAGGATTTTACAGTTGAGCATGGAAAAAAAAAAATTCTTTTTTCTCATCAGCAGTTAGAGCAGTCTTGTGATTTTTCTATCAGTGTCCAGCCAAGCACTGGTTAAAGCTTGTAGGAGTTTTCTGACTGTCCTATGAGACTACAAGACCCCTGACCCTCTGTCTGGGCAGTGCTAATTGGCCCTGTGTGATCACACATGCACTCTCAAGAAGAGAAAAACCTCTCTAGCAATACACACCAAGCTGAGCATTTGCAGCCTGACTTCATAGACTGTTTTATCAGGGGACAGTGGGAGGATCAGGGTAGCCAGGATCAACCTGCCTTTTTACACAATGCAGAGGTTTAACCCCTTTGGTTCCACAGTGAGTAAAAGCATGCTTTACTGCATATACAGACTGATTTTACGGTTGTGGGTTTAGTAACACTTTAACCTTACTGGCAGTTAGCAATTCACAGGCAAAAACCCACATTTCTTTTAAGAGTAAACTATGATTTAATGGAAATTTTTTTCAATTGAAAAATGTTTATTTGCAGATGGTGTTCTGCTTTTCATACAAATATGCCTTTAGAATATATACTGTAGGCATGTAGCAACAAGAGGTGCAATAAATTCAAGCTGAATGATGCAAACCTGTGATGTCAATGAATGTCAGCAGTAAGTGGTCAGAACAAAACTTCCAGAAAGCTAGACACCTTTTAACTTGGTTTTCTGCAGGTCAGCATGCACGTGATTCACAATTGAATACATTATGTACTAAATGCAGACAATAGATTGTAAAACATGGAATCCTTAGGGCCCTTTTACATCTGCAGGTAGTGGTGTAAACTGACACCTGAATCTGTATTAGGATTTTTAGGATTTTTTTTTTCTTTACAAAAAATGTGACTGAACTGATGCCCCTGTGACATTCTGTCATAAGTACTCTGAGCAAGTACTAAAGATATTTTTACAGCTGTGATCTCAACCTTCCCCACTAGTTTGGTGGTAATGAGGTATATTGCTTGAAAAGGGAGTACTGTTCCTGCAAAATTTGTAGTCCTTTGCAGATGCATTGTGGGCTGCTCTGTATGTACTTCTTCCCTTTTTTTTTTTTTTTTTTTTTTTTTTTTTTTTTTTTTTTTGCAAATTTTCTGAAACTATTTTACATTTTACAACAATTCAAAAGGGCGGGTTACCATTTATGTGAACTGGGAATGCATGACAAGATCTTTATCCCAATGCTGAAAAAATGTGTGGAATATGTTTAGAAGTAATATGCTGTATGTGATTCTTGCACCAAATACTGATTCATTTTCTGTCCCACAGCTGGAAAATCTCTCAAACTTTATCAGAGCCATGTCTAGTTATGGGATGAAGTCTGTAGATCTGTTTGAAGCAAATGACCTGTTTGAGAATGGCAATATGACCCAAGTACAAGTTTCTTTGCTGGCCCTAGCTGGAATGGTATATTCCTATTGTGATTGCATAAAATGAATGTTTGTTGTTGTGTGGTGTTTTTTTTTTTTTTTTCTTTTTCATATTATCTAGTGCTGTAATGTTTCAGATAAAATAGAAATGGTATACAGGGGAAATATACATGCCAATGTACATATATCCAAACCTGCAAAAAAAAAAAAAAAAAAAAAAAACCTTCAGTGTGCTGCTTACCAACTCCCCTCCCAATACTTTGCCTAAGCTCGATCCAGCGACGTGCACGAGACCCGGGTCTCTCCCTCCTGATTGAGATGCAGGAGCCATTGGATACTGCTGCTGTCAATCGCAAGCAGTGAGGTGGGCGGCTGAGTCATGCTCTGTCTTTATGGATGCAGAGAGCCAAAACCACTGCACAGAACAGGTGTGTGGGTGTTTATTAAAAAAAAAAAACTAATGCAGCCACCAAGTCTAATTGGTAAGCTGCAATATTACATTTTTTGGTTTAGGGTTTACTACTGCTTTAATATAAAAGGTAATAATGGCACTGATTCATAGAAGGTGAAACCTTCTCTTTGTCATGTAGTGTGGTGTGTGTTTTAATCCAGTTTTAAAATGAGTAAGGGTAAAGTACCCTGTTAGTCAAATCATATTCAAAGCATTTCAGAATATTGTTGGGGTGTTGCCAGTGGGCTACATTCACACCGGTGATTAAGGCCGGTATGAATTGTGGTGATGGGAATCTTCAGATTCTTGCTGTCTGTATGTGGCTAGGTCACCGGCAGACGCAGCTATTCACAGCTGGATCTGCAGATGGCGACCTGTCGTTTATAGTGAACAGGGCCAGTGGCTGCATCTAGACACTCACAGCTGCAGCAGGAATATGAAGTGTGAATGCAGCCTTGGGCCTAATGTACACAGGACGCTGAGGCAACCTCTTCTAAACTATTTTTTTGACATCTTGAAACAGGCGTTTAATTACGCTCGTTTAGCCGTGTTTGCATGCCGCGTTTAAGCGCGTTTGCATCTAGGAGCGTTTAGTTAAGATAACATCATAAGACCCTCCCAAAGCACAAAGTATTTACCTATTTCAGCTATTCTGTGAGTAGCAGCAGCTGAGAGCAGCAGTGTACTTGAGCATATGTGAGGAAATGCTCCTAACGTTGCTGTTGATGAGGCTGGAAAGACGTCGGGAAATTGCATTCGAGGATCAGAGTTTGTCGCTACTGGACTCATCCATTGATTGCACGGCGCATGTCTGTAGGATATTTTTTCAAAATGTATGTACAGCAATGCTAGTGGCGGCTTGGATCATGGGCTCATTAGGGGTATATAAGTGGTCTGTGAAGCATTGCAAGCAATTACAAGTTTCTCTTTTCTTTGAAGGCAAAAAAAAAAAAAAGCCTCTAAATGCAACTGCCTAAAAAACGACATTAAACGAACCTGTGTACATGTACACATAAGATAACATTGGATGAGTTCATGGGCAGCTGAAAAAGCAGCCAACTGCCTCTGATAGTCCGTTTACCAGCAGCAGTGTACACCTTTAGGCCTCATGCACACGAGACGCCGGTGCAAACTCTGCCGAACACATGTTTTTAAAAGCTGAAACCGGCATTTAGAAACGCCTGTTTTGCCGCGTTTGCATGCCGCGTTTAGCTGCGTTTTACCACGTTTGCATCTAGAAGCGTCTGCAGAGTAGAGAATGACATTTTGCGACCCAACTTTGGGCCACTTGGTGCTAGGAACCCCAAGTGGAACTAGCACTACAACATATCCCAATTTGGGGTTCCTAGCACCAAGTGGCCCCGAGATACGGGGCCCCAAAGTCGAGTCGCAAAATGTCAAGCACTTCTGCAGCAGAGTGACATTTTGTGACCCAACTTTGGGGCCCCATATCTCAAGGCCACTTTGTGCTAGGAAGCCCAAATTTGCATATGTTAGTGTTCCGCTGTGTTAGCACACCAAATTTGGGGTTCCTAGCGCCAAGTGGCCCTGAGATATGGGGCCCCAAAGTTGGGTCGTAAAACGTTCCTTTAAAAACGAGGCTAAACGCCGGATGGGCGTCTGAAACGTGAAAATTTTTTTGCGTCTTAACCCTTTTTTTTCTTCTGGAAAAACGAGGTTAAACACCACTGCCTAAACGCCAAAAAACTAGACTGTGTACATGGACACATAGGATAACATTGAATGGGTTCAGGGGCATTGGACACTTTTTTCAAACTGCCTCTAAACACGCGTTTAACAGCGTCTCCTGTGCATGAGGCCTAAGTGTGCAAGGGGCAGGGGAATACATGTTGGGAGGTAAGGAAAAACTGGAAGCTGCAGACTGTAAAATAATGTGTGTGGTTTTTTGTTTTTGTGTGTTTTTTTTTTTTTTTTTTTTTTTTTTTTTTTTTTTTCCGAAATTTTTGCATTTCTAGTTTAAACTGTTAATGGGTTTTATAAGGTAAGGGTTCACATATACTTTAGGAGGTTGGAGATGAGCTCAATATTTGAGAATTTATGAAATTCACACAGTATTTGTCAACTGTTTTTCGTGTGGTTTTTTTTTTTTTTTTTTTTTTTTTTTTTTTTACCTGGGGAAAAGCATCAGAATCCTGATCAGCTGCTCTTTTAAACAAACACAATTTTGTTGGAGTTCAGCTTTAACAGATGGATTTTTTTTTTTTCTTTTATTAATTGTCAATCCTTATGCATTATATCGTGTAATGGAGACAATGTTAATTTTAGTCTTAGGAGTAAAATGGCATTGTAGTTTGTCTCATTTTAGTCTTTTGACTAAAATGGCTTTTAGTTTTAGTCGTATTTTAGTCATCTCAATTGTTTTCGTCATATTTTAGCCTACTAAAATAGTATTCATTTAGTCGACTACATTAACACTGAATGAAGAGTAATAAGTCAGTAATGAAGTGTGGTGGGTTTTGTTTTTTTTTTTTTCTGTGGCTAGTGTTTTTTTTTTTAACTTGTTCATTTAGTCTGCGGTTCTAAGATGTGTATTCACTTTTAAATAATGCTACTGTTTGGTGTATTCTCTGGGAACTGCCCACAGCTTGATAAATTTAAACGCCAGTTTACGGTTAAAGCATTTTTACTTTTATTCATCAAAAATTAAACTCAAAATGTACAGTGAATGCAAGGTAACACCTATCAAACCCCCTTAGAGAAACCTGGGAATATCAGTTTGTCCTAAATTACTAGATTCTGTCTGTTTTTTTTCTTTTTGACCCTTTAAAACTAGCCCTTACAATAATGCTCCCTCTGTGTGAGCTGACCTATGGAAGCAACAGGATCATCCCAACAGCACACAGTAACATTTTTGCTTCTTTAAAAACTAGGGTGAAAGGATAAAGCGGCCATTTTCAACCTTCAGGGGTGTCATCTAAATGAATAAAAGCCAGCGGGTGGATCAAGCCTGCCTTTTTAGTTACAAAAATCCACAGGTTTTCATTGTGTACCATTGCAACGTTCTAGCCGCCATTATGCTAACAACCAGTGGTGTCAGTTGATATGGAGGGCTTCCAGTGCCTGCACAGTATCCTTATTTGCCTCTCCCCTGCACCTTTCCGTCAGCGCTGGGGTCACATTAGCTGAATGAGGGAGAATTGAAACCTTGGAATACTAGTCAATAGTGTGCAAAGGGGTGTGTTGGGGGGGGGGGGGGGGAATCCTCTCTAATGTTGAGTATCCCACATGTGTGGGTGTTGCTGCATTATATAAAATTTGTTTTTAGTTTTTTTTTACATATTAGAATGGGGTTCCTTGATTGAAAAAAAGTGGAGAAACACGGGTATAGTATTGCTTGCCTTTGAGCATTTCTGAATCCTTCATCTCGTTTAAACTGTTTTCTATATTTGTTCTGTTTTCAGGCAAAGACGAGAGGTCTTCAGAGTGATGTGGATATTGGGGTGAAATATGCTGAGAAGCAGCAAAGAAACTTTGATGACAATACAAAGAAGGCAGGGCAGTGTGTTATAGGACTTCAGGTAAGGATGTTTGGAGGTGTTGAGGTTGGGGTGGAAATTTAAGCTAATACTGGTGAAAAGTCATTTAAAAAAAACAAAACAGGTTACTACACAAATGATGCCTTAGAATTTTTTTTGTTTTGTTTGTTTTTTTTTTTTCTTTGCAGGAAGTGGGTGGGCCAGGCAGAATACTTCAGGCCTTAAATTTGAATTCCGGTGTAACCCGAAGTACATTTAAAACTGTCCCCTCCCTCCTAACACCAATGTTTACTAATATGTCTAAGAAAGATGACCTATTTTCAGGCTGCTCCAGTTCAGTCATGTGATCTCTTACCCCTGTCAGCCAGCACCGCTGCAGGGGAGAGGAGGAAGCGTTGACAACAGATGGGCCATTGAAGTACTATAGGTGACATCACTGATCCAGACTAGCTGTTGTCAGTGCGCTATCTCCTTTTCTTGCGGCTGCCACGGGAGATCACATAGCCAGACCAGATTGTCTTCAAAATAGTATACGTATACATATCTTTCCTAATGCGGGTTAGTAAACATATGAGGGAATGGACAGTTTTAGGAGTAATTAGGGTTATCCTGAAATTCTACTTTAAAGGGGTTGTAAACCCCCCCCCTTTCTTTCTTTTTTTTTTTTTTTTTTTTTACACCTTTAATGCATAGGATGCATTAAGATGCAACAACACCTGGCAGTGACCAGCACCCCCCCCCCCCCCCCCCCCCCATTTTACTTACCTGGGTCCCTTATTTCCCTTGGTGAGACTGCGCTGTCCCTCTCTCTCCACGGGGTCCCGGCTCTTGATTGGATAGATTGATGGCAGCGCAGCTATCAGTTCCCGGGAGAGCGCTTCTCCTAGGGGGTTATCTGATGCAGGAAGGACCCACCGGGGGCAACACTGCAAAACGAGCTGCACAGTGGATATATAGAGATAGCATTATTTTTTTTTAACTGCTGTTGAAGCATGGTTCTCCCTATGCCAAACCCAGTCATTGCAAGCTAAGCTTGGGCATCTCATACTCCATTTTGGCTAAATTATTTCACATTAAAGGGCATTAAACTGAGTGCCAGTGACATTTTATAGGAGTTAATGCTAGACAAGCAAGTATATAAATTTTCTATTGCTAACCTTGTCCAGTTTCTACTATCCTTTAAAAAACAGTACTGACAGCGTGTTTCTCTTTACAATTTACCTCTTTGCTTCTCCATTGAAATAAATTGGTACTCTTGGCAGTGTGAAGTGTACAAGGCACTCCGAATGCATTTGCCCTAAACCTGCATGTCTGTCAATTCTATGGCCAAATTCAAGTTGGGTCCTGTGTATTGGGGTGATAACTTTACTTGCTATGAGGAGCTATGTCTTTACTGCTTGAATCTCTTCTGTTCTATATCTGAAGTTAACAGACCCAGAGCAGCATAAATCAACTGGCTTTTATAGAACCAGTCCTGTCTTTTTACATTTGGATCTGTGCTCTTTCAGGGGAAGCTTATTAGAAATATACATCACAGATGTTAAGGCTGGATTATATTATAATCAAACTTCTTTGTAACTTGTTTTTTGTCCTTGTGTAGATGGGGACAAATAAATGTGCCAGCCAGTCTGGCATGACTGCATATGGGACAAGAAGGCACCTCTATGACCCAAAGCATAATATCTTGCCACCTATGGATCATTCCACTATTAGTCTTCAGATGGGAACCAACAAAGGAGCCAGTCAGGTGAGCAGAAGTACAAAAAATCAGCTTCAGATCTTTATTTGAAACTGTCCCACTGAGTAGATCAGTTAAACATTTGTTCACAAGTAATGTAATCTAAGTCTCAGTTCACACTGCCGCAATTTGGGTTCCGACTTGTGAGACCCCAAGTCACACGACATGTGAAATCCCATGTTAGTCAATAAGATCTGTCTTAAATTAGCAATACTGAAGTCGCTCTGACTTTAGAAAAGGGTCCTGTGCTACACGGCGACTTCTGTCCGACTTGTTCCCATAGACTTTAATGGAAGTCTCCTCCAAGTCGGATCCTCATCTAATATTGATGTGATTTGGATCCAACATTACAGGAAGATAACCAGGCATTCCCTGCGGTGTAACCCCCCTGCTTCAAAGTCATACTGAAGTCGCCTAACAAAGTCGTACTGTAAGTCACATGACTTTCAGGTCACAGTAGTGTGAAGTTTGTTGGAAAAATGAAGCAAAGATTTGGCTGTTTTTCATATTTGCTAGGGGATCATATATTAGTGGACTTTAAGACAAAGCAGGGATAAATGCTGGCTGAAAGTCCAAATTTGGTCACACATCTACAGAGTTAAACAGGTGGCGGCTCTAGGTCCAAGAATGAATGTTCTCTGGTGTAGGAGGATTTATTCATACCATACTTATTTGCTGCACATCAAATTTTTGATGTGAATATTGATTTGGATATTTGGAGCTGATGGAAGGTAGCAGTTTTCCATGAGGAACCCATGTTTTGAATCTGCTTCAGTGTGGTTGCTGCCAACAATTAACATTTGTTGCAACATAAGAAAAAAGCATTGTCCTAAAATTACTCATAACAAAGCTAACCAATTCACTTTTATATTGTAGTTTGTACATGTGGAATGTATTTGTATTGTTTCATAGGTCTACACTACTTACAGCAGTTGGTATATATGATGACAGTCTGCAGTGCCTTGTAAAATGCTTGCGCTGTAAAAATAAAAAGAATATAGGTTTTGATCCTTATATACCTGTGCTATGAATTCCCTTTTAAACTGTTTTCTAGCATTGGAAAAGGTATGCGTCTCTTTTCCAGAATAAAACACTTAAAGGTGTGTGTGTTTGTGCTAACCACTGTTCACATTATTTTGCACTGTTCCAGGTGGGTATGACTGCTCCAGGAACACGACGACACATCTATGATACCAAAACGGGTACTGAGAAGTGTGATAACTCTACCATGTCGCTACAGATGGGATATAACCAAGGGGCCAATCAAAGTGGCCAAAGTTTTGGTTTGGGCCGGCAGATCTATGATCCTAAATATTGCCCTAAGGGCAATCCTGATGACCTACCGCATAATGAGGGTGATGAACAGCAACGGTACAATTACATTCATGAACAGGACTTTTAGATGGTGCGCATGCTGCACAATACAATTTTCATTCCATATCAGTCCAAGCTGCCTTCATCCCTCCCCAAAAATGTAGACTTTCATATTTTCTGTATTTAAATATTTTTTTTGCTTTTAAAAATGATATTTTTAAGTATTAACAAAAGGTTCTGAAGATGAAAGTATATAATACTGCCATATGTACAGAGGTATGCTTATGACCTAGTAAGTGCCTTAAAGTTCTCAGGGGAGATAGTATTTGCCATACCTCCTTTTGAAAAGATCACAAAATAGTGAATTCTCTAACCTCAAAGGTGTCCTATGGGAGCTAAAACTATGCTCCTTTCCAGTGTAGCTAATCTGTTGATGTCCACTCAGGGCACCCACAGTGATGAGACTTGTGCCCTATCTTGATGATTTCAGAAAATGGAGATTTGTGGCTATCAAGAGGTATGTGTGCACACCTGACGATCTAAGAAAAGTTTTTTTTTTCTGCTGGATTGGTTGATCCCTAAGGCTGCATTCACACCTGAGCGTTTTCTTTTTTCAGGCAAAAAGTTGCACTTTTTTTGCTGCAATTTTGCACAGGTCAAAAGGTCACCAATGTAAAAAGCAGAAAAATTCCTGTAACCTGCCCAAAAAGAGGCTCATGTACTTTTTTGAGCTTCGGGTGCTATCAAAAAGCTCAGATGTGAACGGGCCATTAAAATGAATGAAATTTTGCTTGTTGGGCATTTTTTTCGGGGTTTTTTTTGTGTGTGTTTTTACAAACTGAAAAACGCTCAGGTGTGAATGCAGCCTAAGGCCCCTTTCACATGTGAATGCAGCCTAGGGCCCCTTTCACACAGGCTTTCTGATCATGTCCGCCTGTCAGTTTTCAGGCAGATCTGATCAGAAGCTCTATGGAGAGGTGGATGTAAATGAACTTGTGTCCGTTTACACCTGCCTATCTCCGGTCTTTCCAGGTCTGGAAAGAGACTGAATTGGACTTTATATTTTTTCAAGCCTAAACAAGACGGATTAAAGGTAGCCTGATGTAATTGAACGCTGAGGTCCATTTACATACTGCCTTCTAGCATTGTCATGGGTCCATCAAACTTTTGAGTTGTATATTGAGCATGTATAACAGGGAAAGACTGTAGTAGTGACTTTTTTATTATATTTTTTTTAAATATATTTTGTCAAGGACCAAAGAACACCACCTATTTTCTTATGAATGAAAGTAAGACTGCTTCAGACATTTTTATCTGTTACAAGGAGATTTTATTTTTGTAGGATAAAGCTTATCCTACAGGTAGGAGGGACCATTGTGCATAGCAATATATAAGGTAGAACTATTGCATTCCATTTTATTGAAGACTATATACTGTAGTTTTTGATAGTAACTTAAATGTTAACATAATGTAGATGCTAAAAACTACCACCAGATATGATTAATGTGACTGTTTCCAGGGTGATGATCCTGCATATACTAACAAGGGTTTTTACTGTCTGTCTCATATATATTTGTGTTACTTTTTTAGCTAATGTACTGTTTTAAGTTTATTTTCTAATCGGCCCATATATATATTACTCAGTGTAGGGTTGGAGCTGTGCCATGTACATGATACAACTTGAAGACAAACATTGCTAAATAGGGGCAAAACCATTATTTTTTCATTCTGTATTTTATGAATTGGCCCCCACAGTTCTTTAAACTGCATGCATTACCTAGATCATGCTGCAATAGAATGTTCTAATATGGCAACTCAGGATCTTAACCCTGAGACGATATGTGAATTTTGTTTTTGTTTTTTTATGATTATTTATCTAATAAAGGATGTGACTGGATGGCATGTTTGTCATTTTTTGAGTCTGATGGAAGTCTTGTATGTAAGTGGGTCATATGATTGCAACATCAAGTGAGTAGAACAATCATCAATTTGAGAGCTCCCTTTTGTTTAAATGTTTTTATTTATTCATTAAAATGATTCTTTATTGAAAAAATGAATACAAGGTTTACAGTGTGGGGAGAAAAAAAATACAAAACCTGAACAATCTGGCTTGTTCATAAAGAGGTGAGAGAAATCGACATCTATCCATAGCAATAAGTATGTACATATGTCAGCGCATTGCGTATGAGCATAAGAGGTTAAACTTACAAGACACTAGGCCTTTGAGAAAGGGTATCATTACATTACACATACTATAAATGAGCATGGTGGTGATTTATAGCTTTCCCTGAATGTTTAAAGTGTTAATGGTGGGGGGTGTCAAGTTCATGTTTGTAACAAATTTGCGTGGTGAGTCTACAGCATGAAAATTCAGCCACAGTGACCCTTGTGGTGGGATGACTTATTGCACAACATAACTGAACCAGAACTTGCAGCAAACTGTTGCAAAGAAAGTTGACCTTGAGTCATGCAATGCAGACTTGGTGCAATTGTGCAACAAACTTGTGAAGCCTGGCAAGTCTAGCAAAAGCTTAGCAAGTCATTTTTCAAATTTGTAGCACAATTGATTTCTATCTGGGCACTGGGAGAGTATTAGAAAACTGAGTTCGCAGGGCATGTCTCAATTATAGGTATCTGAAGAACATTAAATTTGGGATTGAAAATTCCTCTTTCAATAACTGAAAGGGTTTAAGACCGTTTGAAGTATAGAGGTGGCACAAATATCTTTTAGAGGCTCAAATCTATGGGCTATGAGTTCATGCAGTAGTTGTGCCATAAGGGGGAGGAGGAGGAATAATGAGGCTGTTTAATTTGGTCAAGGCCAATTCATAGACCGGTTTATGTTGATACAAAAGGCCATTATGATTATTATCCATTGGAACCTCTGTCCACATTGTCCTATTGGTATGGTTTAATCTATCAGTAAATTTAATCAAAGTACAGTGGCTTGCGAAAGTATTCGGCCCCCTTAAACTTTTCAACCTTTTGCCACATTTCAGGCTTCAAACATAAAGATATAAAATTTTTATTTTTTGTGAAGAATCACCAACAAGTGGGACACAATTGTGAAGTGGGACGAAATCTTTTTGATTTTTGAAACTTTTTTAACTAATAAAAAAATGAAAAGTGGGGCGTGCAAAATTATTCGGCCCCCTTGCGTTAATACTTTGTAGAGCCACCTTTTGCTGCGATTACAGCTGCAAGTTGCTTGGGGTATGTGTCTATCAGTTTTGCACATCGAGAGACTGAAATTCTTGCCCATTCTTCCTTGCAAAACAGCTCGAGCTCAGTGAGGTTGGATGGAGAGCGTTTGTCAACAGCAGTTTTCAGCTCTTTCCACAGATTCTCGATTGGATTCAGGTCTGGACTTTGACTTGGCCATTCTAACACCTGGATACGATTATTTGTGAACCATTCCTTTGTAGATTTTGCTGTATGTTTGGGATCATTGTCTTGTTGGAAGATAAATCTCCGTCCCAGTTTCAGGTCTTTTGCAGACTCCAACAGGTTTTCATCCAGAATGGTCCTGTATGTGGCGGCATCCATCTTCCCCTCAATTTTAACCATCTTCCCTGTCCCTGCTGAAGAAAAGCAGGCCCAAACCATGATGCTGCCACCACCATGTTTGACAGTGGGGATGGTGTGTTGAGTGTGATGAGCTGTGTTGCTTTTACGCCAAACATATCGTTTTGCATTGTGGCCAAAAAGTTCGATTTTGGTTTCACTGGACCAGAGCACCTTCTTCCACATGTTTGGTGTGTCTCCCAGGTGGCTTGTGGCAAACTTTAGACAAGACTTTTTATGGATATCTTTGAGAAATGGCTTTCTTCTTGCCACTCTTCCATAAAGGCCAGATTTGTGCAGTGTACGACTGATTGTTGTCCTATGGACAGACTCTCCCACCTCAGCTGTAGTTCTCTGCAGTTCATCCAGAGTGATCATGGGCCTCTTGGCTGCATCTCTGATCAGTCTTCTCCTTGTCTGAGCTGAAAGTTTAGAGGGACAGCCAGGTCTTGGTAGATTTGCAGTGGTCTGATACTCCTTCAATTTCAAAAAGATCGCTTGCACAGTGCTCCTTGGGATGTTTAAAGCTTGGGAAATCTTTTTGTGTCCAAATCCGGCTTTAAACTTCTCCAATAACAGTATTACGGACCTGCCTGGTGTGTTCCTTGGTCTTCATGATGCTCTCTGCGCTTTCAACAGAACCCTGAGACTATCACAGAGCAGGTGCATTTATACAGAGATTTGAATACACAAAGGTGGATTCGATTTATCACCATCAGTCATTTAGGACAACATTGGATCATTCAGAGATCCTCGCTGAATTTCTGGAGTGAGTTTGCTGCACTGAAAGTAAAGGGGCCGAATAATTTTGCACGCACCACTTTTCAGTTTTTTAATTGCTAAAAAAGTTTAAAATATCCAATAGATTTTGTTCCACTTCACAATTGTGTCCCACTTGTTGGTGATTCTTCACAAAAAATTAAAATTTTATATCTTTATGTTTGAAGCCTGAAATGTGGCAAAAGGTTGAAAAGTTCAAGGGGGCCGAATACTTTCGCAAGCCACTGTAAGTTGAAATATCAGATGCAGTTGTATACTATCCCAGTGGGAAGCAGTATAGGGGTGTGATATATTCAATCAAAATAACTGCCCCAAATACTAGGTGGTGGAAAAACTCATTTTCGGAGAGGGGGGTGAGTGGAAGTTGAGATGCTGACAATTGTCA
This sequence comes from Aquarana catesbeiana, assembly GCF_042186555.1. Classification (NCBI taxonomy): domain Eukaryota; kingdom Metazoa; phylum Chordata; class Amphibia; order Anura; family Ranidae; genus Aquarana; species Aquarana catesbeiana. The sequence continues at coordinate 568,891,107 of NC_133324.1, forward strand.
CACAATAAGGTGCTAGAACAGGGAAAGTCCAGAAGATATGGAAGAAAACACCCCCCCACCCCTTTTTTTTTTTTTTTTTGTCAGATTACATCTCCAGCAGGTTGGGGAGATGTCAGGATTCAGCCTGTGAAGCCTACGTGGGGTGTACAATTTTGAATTGAATAGGTTTATCTCTAATGGATACTGGTTGTTTAACCACTTCAGTCCTGGAAGATTTTACCCCCTTCCTGACCAGAGCACTTTTTATAATTTGGCACTGTGTCGATTTAACTGACAATTGCGCGATCATGCGACGCTGTACCCAAACACTCACTCACCCCCCCCCCCCCCCCACACACACACACAAATAGTGCTTTCTTTTGGTTTTTGGGACCATTGACATGACAGGGAAGGGGTTAACACTAGGGGGCAATTAAGGGGTTAAATGTGTTCTCTCAGTGTGTTCTAACTGGGGGGGTGGGGAATAGGACTGACTGGGGAGGAGACATATCATTTGTTCCTACCGAGTAGGAACAATGATGTCTCCTCTCCCCTGACAGAACAGGGATTTGTATGTTTATACACAAATCACTGTGCTGGGTCTCGCTTGGCGAGTGCCACCTGTGCACATTGGGTGCGTGCCTGCCCGTCCTCTGGCGGCTTTTAAAGGCAACCCCGTACAAGGTTTTGTGCAGGGGTGCCATTCTGCCTCAGAAAAAGATGGTTGGGAACCAGTTAAAGGGGTGTCCCAGATGTCCGTCCACGCTTCATAATTCAGATCTGGGATATACACAAGCTATTTGTTTTAGCGTAAGTTGGGAAGAGCCACCATAAGAAAATGGTGGTATAGTGTAAAATCTAACAAAGGATAGTTTCAATAAATGGTGCCACAGCAGTCTGAAAATGTCCCTGGGTGGGAGCACAGTAAATACGTTTATGGGAGCCTTTTGCCGGACTGTCATTACAAATTAACTAGGTTTGCACTACTGTTGCACATCTAAAACCTTAAATTGCCCACAAATGTAATATCCCAATCCCAGGTTTACCATTTAGCTTGGATGTTCCACAGCATCCATTGTCTAGACTAAACACAGCACACTACTTCCTCAATGCTATTTTGACAAGCCTTTTCCCTGTCTGCTTACAAGGATTTAATTGTGTGTCCCCCACTGCCCCTTGTGCTCTCTATTTCACCATGAGTTTTCCAGCTTTTTGGGCTGTTGTAGTTTGGTGGCTGTATGGGTATCACTTGTGCTGTTGACATCTTAATGTTTTTTTTTTTTTTTTGGCTGAATGCACTCACCCTATCTTATGTCACTTTCTGTACAACTATTGTTGGCACTTTAAGCGCTAGTTCAAAATGATGTTTTAAACTGGTTTGTAAGTACATGTATATCATGATGCTTGGACCTATTGGTCCTCCTTTTTAATGCCGTACAACGATAAAAGCTTTGCAGTTTTTATGTATTTTGCTATATATGCAACTTCCAATGTAAAAACATTTCAGTTTTGGATGAATACATTTATATACTGCATTTATCACTGGAACATAAGCATATTCCATGAAGCTACACTGACCCCTACTCGGCTGCACAACTCACTTGGCATGAAGTATACCCAACAGAGCAAAAATCACCTTGTAGGGCATTGTAGAATTCTAGGCATTACCAAATCCTTAGGGCACAGTCCTGGCATGTCAAGCCATGGGGACCATATCCTTTCAAACCTACCCAGGCTCCCCCAAGAGTATTTCCCATCTGTGTTATCCATGACGTAACTGTGGGCAGTGATGATGATTTCCATCCCATTTAAGATGAGCTTTCTAGCCTGGGAGAATGCAATCCTAACTATCTCTGGGATCTCCTCCTCTAGAACACCCAATACACAGCAGATTGGATCTAAAGGTGCACTCGTCTGAAACACCTGATTGAGCATTGCATGTACCGTGCTCTAGTAACATTGGAGCTTTGGGAATCGCTGAGGAGAGGGATAAGGGCCCCAGGGGTTTGCCAGTCTACCCATCCTATGAAGCTTTTTTTGGGTGTAAATGTACTCTTAAGTACAATATATAACTGAGATACTACTTTTTGAGCTACTCCTAAAAGACATAGAAGTAGAAGACATAACCCATTCTCCTACATCACCCTGCATGCAAACAGCATGGCGTAACTGAAGATGGGAATAGAGCATAGTGGTGGGTAGGTTAAACCTGTTTTGTAGTTCAAGGAAGGACAGAAGAGTTGCACCAAAGGCGTTCCACCTAGGCCCCTGCTGTAACTTAGCCAGTCATAAATAGGAGTGGTTGCCCCAAAGTGGACTATACTCAGTGAATCCTATCACCCCCTGCAACTGTTTGCCCTTGTTTCATATTTTTTGAATTAGCATAAGAGTAGGTGTCTGACTTATGAAACCTCTGCGCCTCCAGTCCCATTGGAACATTTTTTTTTTCTGGTGCCAATAAGCATTAGGCGTGCCGATGAGCTTACCAGATTGTGGGACATGGAGCCAACTGGGTGCTGCAAGATAGTACTGCCAATCCTGTGCCATCTTTAGGGTATTGCAGTTGTTCCAGTTTAAGCCTTGGGGGGGTATTCCACAGTAAAAATCTAAAAAGGGTATTGACAACTCTAAACATCTTCAAATGAATCACTAAAGGTGAAGGAAATATAATAGCTGTGGCATTAGAATCATTTTTATTAGATTGATTTTTTTCCTGTCAGTGACAATTTAAGATTATTAATCTTATCCCTAAATCAGAAAAATAAGGAATAAACATTGAGTTGCCAATAATCTGTAATCCTGGGTGATATCTGGACACCTAAGTATCTAAAAGAGGAGACTATTGAAATGGGACATGAATTGGGCATACTCACTCCTTGTCCTCATCTAGCACCCTCAAAGATGACTTGGACCAGTTTATTGTCAGGCCCGAAAAGTGCCCAAAGTCAGAAATTATGGACATGACTCCAGTCAACGAGGCATTGGTGTGTCCCAAGAAAAGCATCATGTCATCAGCGTATAGCATGATCTTCTCATGCAATACACCAAACTTGAACCCGTTGATCTGTGGGCAGGCACATGCCAGAGCCACCAATGGCTCTATTGCAATTGCAAAGGACGGGGGACATCCCTGCCTAGTTCCCCTGCAACATCCTATCAGAAATTCTAGTGGTTGCTTGCGGGGATTCAAACAACAATTTGACCCAAGCTATAAATCGAGCCCCAAAGCCAAATTTGAATAGTAATGCCCACAGATATCGCCAACTAATGCTGTTGAACACTTTATTAGCGTTGAGGCACAAAAGAGCCCTGTGACCCCCGTTGTCTGCCAGCATCTGCATGTTAAGAAAAAGCCGTCTAAGATTCGTGGCTATAGATTTTTGCAGCATAAAGCTGGCCTGGTCTGGATGTATGATGGAGGAGATGATCCCTTTGACCTGAAGCACCAAGACCTTGGTCAGGATCTTAAAATCGCTCTGAAGGAGAGAGAGTGGTCTATAGGAACCTGGGTCAACCGGATCCTTTCCAAGCTTAAGTAGTAATATCACATTCGCTCTTGTCATTAAAGCAGAAAGGCAACCCTCTTTATACGAGGCATTGAAAACCTCAAGCAACCTAAACAACATCTGCTCACTATATTGGGTGTAAACTTCCATAGGGAGGCCATCCTCCCCTGCAGCTTTGCATGTGGGAAAAGAACAGACCACCTTCTGCGATTCATCCAGTGTTAAAGGGGGCATCTAGCTGTTGCTTAACTATAAAGAAGGCAAGGAGATATCTGAAAGATATTTGTCTGTCATCATCCGAATAGCCATCTCGGGACCAATAGAGATCCATAAAAAATGCTAGTTCAGAAATAATTTGTTCTGGGCTGTTGACTATCTGTCCACTGGATGAGCGAATGGCCCCGATAGCGGGTGATTGTTGTTGGGATTGAGCAATTTTGGCCAGTAGGTGACCCGTCTTCCACCCTTCCTCATAAAATGCTAGTTTTGTAAAAAAAAAAAAAAAAATGTTATGTTCTGCAGTGGAGGATCTCGGGCAATCCAGTGAATCCTAAGCCGACATCCATGGCTCCCTTGCAGAGTCTAATGCAGTGTTTCTCAACCTTTTTACTGGCGACATACCCTTGGCGACATTCTTGAGAATGTCTATGCAAGTCAAATTTTTTGCACATATGCTGTGATTGAGGTCTTGCTGAACTTGAACAAAACTCCCAAATATTGTGTTCCATAAATAAGACAGCAGACTTTCACGAACGTGAACAGTTGGGCTTTGTTCACAACATACATGCATAATTGATGAGATTGATGGAAAATTGTGCAGATTTGACCTGCATAGAATACTTTGGTCTTGTCCACATCAGGAGACATGTATTTTCCTAACACAGGTCTCTGCAAATACATAAAAAGAACAATTGATTTCTCTGTGCTGTTCACACCACAATGTTGGTGTCATTTGTGTATCTTTCTCTGCAGAAAAATGCATACATGTTGCATATTTCTGTGCAGAAAAAAACGCACAGTACCAATGTTTTCAAGGCATCTTTTTAATTCAGGACCGTATCTTAATCAGAATTTCCTTGGCATAAGCTTTGTGTGCCTCCCAAACCATCATTGGGGCACAGTCCTGACGCACATTAGAAAAGAAGAACTGTCGCAGCTCCCTGGATACCCCTTCCACCGCCTCAGGAATTTGGAGCAGGGGGTCATTGAGCCCTCCACATCCACTGTCTAGGGTCGGGAGGCAACAAATCTATGTCAACACACGCTGGAGCATGGTCCGAAAATGTGATAGTGCCAATGAATGCGGATGTAACACTAGACAACAGGGACTGGGGTAACAGGAAAAGGCCGATTCTGGTGTAGAAATCGTGAGGGTACGAGTAGAAGGTATAGTTCCTCTGGTTCGGATGGAGTATCCTCAAAACATCCATGAGGTGGAAAGCATAAAAGTTTTTTTTTTCCTTTATGCGTTTCAGCACTGCATAGGAGAGCCGAGAGGAACAGCGAGAGACATCCAGGATTGGGTCCATGGTAAAGTTCACGTCGCCCCCCAGGATCACCATGCCCTCCGCAAAGTCACCCAATTTAGTTAAAATCGGTTCCAAAAAGTCAATCTGGTTTGTGTTTGGGAGATAAAGGTTCAGCAGAGTGACCATAGAGCTACCCAGGGTCCCCTTCACAAAGAGAGCTTGCCCCTCTGTGTCACTTCTCTGGTCTAACCGACCATGGCGTGAGTATTTTGAGCCGAAATGCCACACCTTTTGATTTAGAGTCTGGCGAGCACCTGTGGTACACCGCTGGGGAAAAAACTATTTCGGTATTTTATCAGCACGAAAGTGTGTCTCCTGGAGGACGCAGACATGCACTTTCATATGTTTCAGGTTGGTAAGCCCTACAGAGCGCTTCGCTGGGGCATTCAACCCCTTCACATCGATAGTAACTAGACAGATGGGCTCTGGTTTACCTGCGGTCATGTCAGGGACTGGAGGAAGCACACACAGGTTGGAGAAGGAAGAACAGCGGATGAAAAAGAGAATGAAAATGCAAAGAAGGAACCAAACAGAAGTCAGGAAAAACTACTACGACAAAAGGCGTAGGAAAGACAGTCTCAGAGCACCCAGGTAACTCAAACAACAAAGGAGTCACCAGCAGAGTGCTGACCCTATGTGAGAGAAGCAGTCATTCACAGCAGGAGTCAGAGGCTCCCTATCCCGACCCAGCCTATAATAGATTCTCTAGTGACAAAATCTAAATTAGTGGCTAATATGCCAAGCGACGCAGACACCGGTGCCCCCAAACAGCCGTCCAGGTGCATGATGTGGCATGGCCTGCAAGCGTAGTCTAAGCGCTCAGAGCACAGCAGCGGGGAGGCCTCCAATGCTACAGTTCCCCGCTGGACCGCAGGTGGACCCAGTAGAGGAGTCCGACCACTGCAGGAGATGCAGCCCCACCAAATGACGAGACCATAGCTACAGAACTTAACATTAATGAGTGAGAGAGAAAAACAAAAAAAAAACACCCCAACTATATAAAACATCACGGTGGGAGGGCCGGATGGACCAACCCCTGAGTAACTGGGAAGGGGGGACAGAGTGGGGGGAGGCGGGGTATGGAGAGGGGTAGGGGGTATTGGGGGGGGGGATCCAAGGGCCGGTAGAGGAGCCAACCCGAGAGACCAGGAGGGTGAGGGGAGCACATCCAACAACATAAACATGGCTCAGCCCCCCCCCAGCTGAGACACCCCCCCCAAACACAAGGGGCCCCCAACATGAGTGGGAAAAACCCCCTGAGGACCTGGTACCATAGAGTTCCAGTCTAGAAGTGGCTCATAGGCAGTTCAGAGCATAGCAGGGTGGATAGTGGTTAGCGTGTGCTATCGGCCCAGACCCAACCGGCACTCAGGGTGTAGGATCATCACCTTCCGTCCAGGGGATAAGATTAAGTGAGACTCCCCTGAGCCAAAGTGTCAAATGGCCACATAACCAGGGGGAAGGGGGGCAACAGGCTTCCGGATCAAGAGTCACCCCCTCCCAACCCCGAGGACATTCAAGTCCGAGCATAGTCACCAAGCCAACCCCTGCAGCCAGGTCAATTTGTAGTCTGCGCAGTAAGCGTTAAACTTACGAGCAATGCAGCGTGCCCCAAGAGTCACATTTCTGAATCTTGTGCCGGGACCAGCGTGTGATCTCCCTGTCAGCGTCTGGATGAACAGCGAGGCAGCCCGGGCCTGGGGACCCGATTCATTGCACAAGGATCCCTACCAGTTAGTGGGCGCAACCAGTCAGATAATGGGAAAGATTCCATCCCCAAAAAAGCAAACGGGTCCGGTAGGTCTGCACTGCGTCACAGCGTGTAGGAAGAGCTGCCTTTCCGAACAGTAAGATGGTGTGGAAATCCCCAGCGGTAAGGTAACTCTGTGTGGCGCAACTTCTCCAGCAGGGGCTGCAGCATCGCTCTCCGCTGTAGGGTGGCCCTGGACATATCCAGAAAGGTGGAGATAGCTGCTCCGTTAAAATCAGTCGGGCCCTTTTGCCACACGAAGAATCTGCTCCCTCTAGCCGTTGCTGTGGAGATGGCATATAATGTCCTGGGGATGATCTTGATCTGAGGGTTTGGGACCGAGTGTACCCCGTTAGAGTCAAGCAGGGAGTGGAAGATTGCCACGACTGTAGCTAACAGGTTTTCCGGCCCCGTCGCCTCCGGCAGCCCCGGAGCCGCAAATTGTTGCGGCGGCTCCGGCTCTCTGGGTCCTTGGCATGTAGCTGCACCTCCACCAGCTGATCTTGATAAGTCGAGTGGTCGTGCTCAAGCTGAGTGACACGGAGTTCTAGGGCACTCGCCGCCAATTCTCCCTGGGACATTCCGTCATCGAGGCCACTGAGCTGCTGGAAGTCTCGGCGGTGCTGCTCCTCAACACGCCGCACCAACACCTCCATGTCTGCCTTTTGTGGGAAGGGCTCGGAGCAGGACACTGATGTCTGCATCATCTTGGGATGGCCATGTGGAGAACCTCGGGCTGCTTGTCAGGTCGAATGAGGGATCCAGAAGAGCCGGCATTCCTGCCAGTGAGCTAGGCTCCGGGGGATGAGATTGAGAGGCCGCCATGTGAAGGGTAGGTGAGGCCGCGGGCCCTCGATCACCACGTGTCTCCCCTGGAAGTGCGGACTGGACCGGCCTGGCTGAGGTCTGGAAGAAGCGGCTAATCGGAGCAGCCGGTAGCGCCCTGGACAATCCCCTTGTCTTCCTGCGTTTGCGATACCTCATAGCAGGGAGAAAACAGGCAAAGAGAGGGGCATATGAGCCGTGCTATGTGGGTCGGGAGCTCTAGTGATGAGCGTCTTACTCTGCCATGTTCAAGCCACGCCCTGCACCCTTACATTTCTTATTGCATACTTTGTAAAGTTGGAATGCTGATGATGACCCCTCTGCCTTATATTTTTTTGATGGCCTTCTCCTTTGCTTTTATATGCATTTTTACGTTGGAGTTAAGCCACCCAGGACTTTTATTAGTTCTTTTAAATGTATTTCCCATTGGGATGCACAGGCTAATACCCTTATTTTAATATGCTCTTCAAGTATTCCCATTTTTTTCTCCATGTTCTTTTGTTCCTAGGATTTTATCCCATTTAATATCTTCTAGCAAGGAGTGTAGTTTATGGAAGTTGGCTCTTTTGAAATTCAGTGTCTTTGTATTCCCCTTGTTTACTATTTGTTCGATTTATACTGAAACTAATTGACCTGTGATTGCTGTTTATAGAATACTCCCAGTATTACTTTCCCCTTGGTTTCCTCCATTTTGTAGCTCTACCCATAATGATTCCACCTCCTCCCTTGCTCCATTAGTGATGATGTCCCTCTCATTCACTTGTACATCATTTTTGATATACAGGCATACCCCTCCCCATTTTTACCCTCCCTATCTCTGCGATATGGGGAATACCCTTGAATGGTTGCCAGCCAATCCATGAGAGCTGTTGAACCAAGTCTGAAATTCCCACAAAATCTAAATCCTCCTCTTACAATAGCAGCTCTAGTTCTCCCATCTTATCTGCCAGATTCCTGGCATTAGTGAACAAGCCACTTAGTTTTGTCCGGAGGCATACTATCTCCTTATTGGTTGTTATGGGGTTGCAAATAGAACTTGTTACTATACTTACCTCAGGTTTAGGTGCTTTAGTCAACCTACCACTAATGCCCCCAATACTATCCTTTGAAATTTGTTCCACGGTGGCTATCTTTACATACAAACCCCCCCCCCCCCCTGGTAGTCTAGTTTAAAAGCCCCTCTAACTTGTCAGCCATCTTCTCTCCCAGCCGATGTGCAGTCCGTCCCTGATAAAGAGCTGGTAACTGACTGAGAAATTGGCCCAGTTCTCCAGGAACCCGAACCCTTCCTTTATACACCAGCTCCTCAGCCACTTGTTTACTAACCTAATCTCCCGTTGCCTCTCTGGTGTGGTGGTGTGGTGGTACCAGTAGTATTTCTGAGAATACTAACTTGGAGGTCCTAATCCTTAATTTAGCTCCTATGTCACAAAAATCTTTTTCAACTTTTTCATTGGTGCCAAAGTGCACCATGACAGCCAGGCCTTCCCTAGCCCCTCCCAGTAATCTGTCCACCAGATCCGTGATGTGAAGCCGAGTGCCCAGTAGACAACATACAGTTTGGCGCTTCAAGTCTTTGTGACAGATTGCCCTCTCTGTCCTTCTGAGAATTGAGTCCCCTACCTCCAGAATCTGTCTTTCCTTTCCCTTGGCTTGACCCCCACCCCCACTGGAGGAGTTATTCCCCTGGCAGCTCACTCTGCTCCAGAAATGCTGGTCCCTGACTGGTTTCCTCAGTATCGCACAACGGGGCGTACTTATTGGGATGTTCCAGCCCAGGATCGGCCTCCCTTACTCTTTCCCCTCAACCCTGCCTGGCTATCACCCATCTACTCTGGTGCTTGCACCTCTTTGTCTCCACCTGCTTCTGTGCGGGTACAATCCCAACTCTCCCAAGCATGGAGAGTCTTAGTGTTGACAGTTGCTTCCCTAGATTCAGGACCTGGGGTTCCAGGGAAACAACGTGCTTACATTTTGCACAGCAGTATCCGCCCTCGATCGGATGATCAAGGAGCACATACATGCCCCAAGATGTACACCGAGTCGCATCTCCATACCCCCCGGTCATCGTACCCACTAATGGGGATTGGGAATTTATGCTCTGTCCAATTAACTAACTAGCTTCCTGACACTACTACTCAGACACAGGTACTCACATACACAGGTACTCGCAGGTACTCACTTACACAGGTACTCGCATACACAGGTACTCGCAGCTACTCACACAGGTACTCACATACACTATCCACCGTTTTTTTATTATTTGTGTCGCTCTGCACAGCCGCCCCTTGTAATCTGACACTTGCAGTCTTGTGAAGTTGTATTTACATTCGTACTAGTTCAACATTACTTATCATCAGGGCTTTTTTTTCTCAGAAAATAGGTGCAGGAACTCCCCCTTTTGGGAGTTACCCATTGTCTTTGCCCCTACCTACCTCTGAGCGCCAGTCCTTGGTTCCACCCCCTACCTACCGCCCAGCACTGCCCCTTTTAGAGAATACAGAACCATTTGTGGTACTAAGTAATTTGTATGGAATTTGTTATAACAAGAAGAGCAGTAAATTAGACCCCCCACAGCCAACAACAATAGACCCACCAGCAACAATAGATTCCCCCCCCCCCCGCAACAATGGACCACCTACAACAAAATACCACCTAGCAACAATAGACCCTCTAGCAGCCACCTATAATAGACTGCTCCCTCAACAGTAGATCCCTCCCAGCGACAAATGATCCCCCAGCAACATAAGACCCACCCCAGCAACAATAGATCCCTCACCAGCAACAATAGACCTCCCCAGCAGCAATCGACCCTTCTGCAGAAATAGATCCCCTCCAGCAACAATAGATCCATCAGCAGCCAGCATCAATAGACACTGTAGCACAATCCAGCACTCCTTGCCATTACATACATTCAGTGGTGAAGGTGCCGGAACTGCGTTCCCCCACGTTCCCGCTGAAAAAAAGCCCTGCTTATTATTATATCACATGGAGCCCCTCATCAACCCTCTTCATTCTGTTCCCTACAAACATTGTACTTATAATATTTTCCCCTCTCCATGGGTCCCTCTCCTCCCACTCCACATTGCACCACTGTTGCCTTTTTGCCTTTAACTGAGGATTTTGTATAGTATAAGGTCTACTGGAGCCAAGCCAGGTGTATTCAGCCAAGGGGACCATACCAGATCGAATTTTCCCGGACGGCCTCTGTGTTGGAAAATGTATTTTTCTAACCGTAGTGTTACCCCCATTTGGGTTACCCATTTGTTTAGTATGGGAGGCTCAGTTGCCTTCCAGTATCTGAGAATTAGTTTGGAAGAGAGCCCTCGTGATAGCCTGCTTGGGATTGTCCTCTGTAATGTGGTTGTCCAATATGCCTAAGATGCACTGTTTGGGGCCTAAGGGAACGTTAACCTGAAATGCTCGGTTAATGGTCGCTACAACACCCCTCCAGTAGAGGTGCCGTTTTGGGCATCGCCATAATAGGTGAATCAGGTCCCCATGGTTTCTGTTGCAGCGGGGGCAATCTGCATCCTCTCTCTGTCCCATCCTATATAGTCTAGCAGATGTAAAATGTACTCGCATGACTATAAAGAGCTGGGACAGGCGTTGCGCCGTGTTGAGAGAGCACTGCTGTATTGTGTGTAGCACCTCCTCCAATTGGTCCTCTCCAAATGTACCCACATCTCCCTCCCACTGGGTCACTACTTTAGTTGGGAAATTGCCTTGATGTATGGATATAAGCATGGAGTAATATCTAGAAATGAAGCCCTTGATATGGGACACTTCCACCATGCAGTGGAAGACAGGGGCAGGAGACCGTATCCACAGTTCACCGCCTGCCTGTGTTCTCACCGCGTGATGCAGCTGTAAATAGGAGAAACACATGGCTTGGGGCAGCCCAAATTTAGCCTGTAGTTCTGGAAAGGAACTAATTTTCCCGTTTGCGATGATATGTACCAAGTGTGTGACACCAAAGGACTGTAATGCCCCGTACACACGGTCGGATTTTCCGATGGACAATGTCCGATCGGAGCGTGTTGTCGGAAATTCCGACCGTGTGTGGGCGCCATCGGACATTTTCCATCGGATTTTCCGACACACAAAGTTGGACAGCAGGAGATAAAATTTTCCGACAACAAAATCCGATCGCGTCAATTCCGACCGTGTGTGGCCTGTTCCGACGCACAAAGTGCCACGCATGCTCAGAAGAAATTCCGACACGGGACAGCTCGTTCTGGTAAACTTAGCGTTCGTAATGGATAAAGCACTTTCGTCACGCTGCAATGTTCAAAATGGTTTAATACAGCGCACTCTCTTCCTCTTTATAATGTGACAAGAATTAAGTCGTTTTGATGCTCATATTCACACACACTTCTCACAAAGTTTTTTCGTTACTATTTATCGGGATTCCCTCAATATATTTTGATTTCTCACATCTGACAACATATTTTTTTTTTTTTTTTTTTTTACTTTAATGTAGAATCTTTTTTTGTGTTTCTCTTTTTATTTTTTTTTTTTTTTGGTGATTTTGATTTGTACTCCCGAAAATGTTTGTGTGTTTTTTGTGACAAGTTCCCACAACACCATTGATATGTTCTATTTAATCTGTAGGAGATTGTTTGGTGTTGTTGTCCCTTGTTAATTTCACATTGTACTTTAGAAATGTACCTGAATCGTCACCAACAAACTGTCCTTTTTGGATGAAAACACACACAGGAGAGTAGAATTTACAGAAAAATATTTTATTAAGGGGTCACAACTATAAACAAAGAGGGAGGCAACGCTGGAGAAACTGCAGAAGTGGGCGAAGCCTTGGACTCCAAGGGCAGACATCAATTATTTAAAAGCAAAATTGGTGGCCTGAGGAGTCCTTATCTAAGGGAGGGCAGTCTGGTCCAGAAGTCCCAGAGATCCGGAAAGCAGCAGATGACATCTGTGTCCCCAGGCTGTGGTCATACAAGAGACTGCATCTTCTGTCAGACCAGACTGAACCCAGGGTCATCACTCTTTGGTCTTCCTTCCACGCTTCCTTACAGGCTTTGGCTGTGGTGGTGGAGTTGTGGCAGCAGGAGGAGGAGGAGGAGGAGGAGGAGGAGGAGGATCGTCCCTCTCCATGACATCCGTCTTGTGTGTCAGTTCCCCACTCTCCCCCTTACGTAGGACTTTATAAATCAGGTCCTCAGAAATCTTGCGTTGGCCCTCCTGCATGCCCTGCAATTTGGTGGCAGCCATGCAGGCAAAGGCCTCTTCAGGACTGGGGAAGGCTCTGAGGGACGCCGAAGCCTCCTGGATCAGCCTGTACGCTGAATCCTGCACAGGACTGGGAGTGGCCTTCCTGGCCCTTTTATATGGCAGGCGGAGGGGAGGGACCTGAGACTCAGTCAGGCTGCGACTGGTCCCTGGCTTCTCTTGGCTGACACTTAGCCCCGCCTCCTCCTGGCTGCCACTAATCCCCGCCTCCTCCTGGCTGACACTAATAATCCCCGCCTCCTCCTGACTGCCACATTCCACAGCCTCCTCCTGGCTGAGGTCTTCCTGTGTATGAAAAAGGGACATAGTTTTAGTATTGTTTTCATCAATCACACACAATTTTCACCTCCTGACTGCTGCAAATTCAATGTTAACAAATATAACAGACTATCCTTCTGAGCCCAGCATTTTGCATTCTTGCCCCAATTTTGGGTGCCCACTACTGTCTATTGATATGTAAAACACTTTTTTCAATCAGCAATTAGTGATCAATAATAACATCTAGTAAACATCATTTATTTATTGACCAGAAATCTGTAGAAGAATGCTATACCTGACTCAAGCTGGGCTCCTCCACTTCTTCCTGGCTGGAAGGCCCAGGTTGGACATCAGAAGCCTCAGCTGGTATGGAAGGAAGAGTGGAAGGAAGAGTGGAGAGGGATTCCCTGACTTCAGTGTGGTCTGACAGAAATCGCAGTCTCTCATAGTACCACAGCCTGGGGACATAAACGTCATCTGCTGCAGCTCCGGATCTCTGGGAATCTGTGACCTTCTTGCGCTCCCTAAGATAAGTGCTCCTCAGGCCACCAATTTTAGCTTTCAAATAGGGGATGGTTGCTGTGGGGACCACCGGCTTCACCAACTCCAGCAGTTTCTCCAGCGCTGTCTGCCTCTTCTGTTTGTGGTTATAGTGGGGGTGTCTCACCTGCCACAGACAGGGCAGCTCTCTGTACTTGTCAATAAACAGGGGCAGGAAATTGTGGTCGTTGAACCCATCCATTTTCTCTGCAAGACACAACACAAGACAAACCCTAATGTCAGGCCAAACTCCCCTAATCTTGTTACAATATAGGCTTCAATTTCGAAGCAGTATAGGCCCAAGTTTAGATCCTACCTTCGTTAGCACGATCGGCGTCTCCGATGCTCCTTCCTCCGCTCACAGATCTACGTAAGACGCGCGCGTTACGATTTATACACACTGCGCATGCGTATAACTCCGCCCGCCCCTGACGTTCTTTCTATTCTATTCCCCGCCCCTTTTCGTTCGGCGCAGTGGAGGAAGAGCACATGGCGGATAGACAGCAGGATCGTGCTAAGTACAGCAACGAGGAGGAGGGGGAGGAAAGGCCGGAGCCTGAAACGTCCCGATGCAGAAGGAGATTGAAGGACTCAAATATGTCCTTTGGGGAGATGTTGGAGATGGTGGACATCCTGAAGAAGGCCGACTATGATGGAAAGTATGGGCCTTACCCCAACCACAATGTCCGAAAGGCCAAGATCATGGCGAAAGTGGTCAGGAGTCTGCACCGGAAATTCGGGGTACGACGATCGAAAGATCAGCTCAGGAAGCGGTGGTCGGACCTGAAATTACGAGAACATGAGCAGTACAGAAAGATCCGGAGAGTGCTGCAAAAAAGTAAGTAGTTGTGCTGTGTTCCTATTGTTCTTGTGTTTATTACGTTCGTGCTGCTCCATGTGCTTTTAGGAACTGTTGTACAGTTTAAAATGGCAACTTTCATGTTCATGGGCACATTATTCGTTCGGATCACACATTTTTTTTTCGGACTATAAAATACCATTGTTTAGCCCATATGCATTTGGCCACCATTTTGAGGCCCTATACTTGTCTTCAAAGAATTGGGTTGTGTAGATGGCTTTGTTACTAGAATGAAATGCAAACTAGATTGTGTGTAAGGAGAGGACACTGAGCAGCTGTTTTCACATCTGGACACTGGAGCACTAGTGTGGGACACAAGAACACCATTTTTATTAGGGGGCCACACAGGTGCTCCAGTGTATGCTATAGGGGGGTCTCCATCTGTGAAGCTTGTACCAAACAGGTAAAGTATTGCAGCTTGACAAGGGACACAAAAAAAGCTACATCTTGGAACTCTGCTAAAATAGACAATTGTACCCCACTTTCAAGCAATGTTTCATCTTTATAGTTCTGCCATCAAATATCTGTGTGCTAATTATACCATTTTTGTTTTACATAGGGGAGAAAAGACTCGGAGGACACCCCTCATCCCAGGAGAACAGAGACCCCCCCCTCTGGAAGAAGGGGAAATCCCCCCAACACAAGATGAGCAGGAGGAAGAAGACGTGGTGGAACTAGTCACCACAACAGGTGAGTGTCTGCGACCACAGGCTCAGATAAGAGATGGATGGCGGCATTTTTTTTAGACCTAATTTATTTTGGGTTTCTTCTCTTTTTAGGTGATCGTGAGGTTGTGGATGAAGATCCTTTCACATCAGAAAGTGCCCAGATCGTGATCGGGGAGATCATGGGGTGTAATTTACAATTGGAAATCATCAAGCAAAACATCAATGATGTTATTCCCAAATATAAAAACATCATTGATGTTTTGGGGCGAGTTTAAAGCCCCTCCAAATCACTTTCTTCTTTTGTCTGCTACAATGTGCGAAATGTTTTTGTGATTTTGCACAAAGCCAAATTTGGAGGATGCACACAGCGTTTTGGGGGTGCAACCCCTTCCTCAATTATAAAGTAGCGGTGAGGAAGGGCTTTCTCCCCCAAAACACGTCCCTTGATCCCCCGTGATGGCAGCTAGCACATGTTGACATTGGGAAATTTGTGTGCATCTTCCAAATTTGGCTTTTCCAGGGGTGATTTCCCCCCATCTGAACGCAATATCAAACACAGTTCCTAAATACTCATGTCTGATATTGCCTTCAAGTTCTACCAAATGTGAACTTTGTAAGATCAAGATTTGTGTCTTTCTTGTTGGTTTTACACAGGCCTGTTTTCTATAAAATGCACATTTTGATTTTGGATAATGACACCACAAAAATTGTTATACAACAAACATGTTGGTTTGTCAGAAAAACCTTTGGTAAATGCACATGTGATTGTGCAGGTATTAAAAAGATTGCTCATCAAGAATGTGTGGATTATTGTCTCAACACTACAACACTTTTGGGGTGATGTAATTGTTGTTTTATGAGAAAATGCGGGTAATTTCCTAAGGGGAAATCCACTTTGCACTACAAGTGCAGTTTCAGTGCAGTTGCAAGTGCACTTGTAGTGAAAAGTGTCTTTGCATTTAGTAAATAACAGCCAACAGTGCTTTGTATAAGGTTACACAATCACGACATTTTCTGGACTCCACACATTTCTGTCAGGGTCAGCTCAAACAAACACAAGCAGTAAATGTCCACAAAGAAGAGCCTGGGGGGAGATGCCTGTCGAGAACTTGAGGTCCTGCAGGCTTCTCCCTGTGGCCAAATACCGCAGGGTAGCGACCAACCTCTGCTCCGGAGTGATGTCTTGCCTCATGCAGGTATCCTGCCTGCTGATATAGGGGGTCAGCGAAGCCAACAAACGGTGAAACACGGGGTCCGTCATCCTGAGAAAGTTCCTGAAATCATCAGGATTATTCTCACGGAGCAAAGGCATATGACAGAACTGGTCACGCTGAAGCAACCAATTCTTGGTCCATGAACTCCTCCCCACCCTGTTCATGGACTGGACTTGTGTCAAGGTCAGGACCCCAACACCAAGCCCCCGCACAGCACGAACTGTACGAGGAGTACGCATACGAAACATGGCTAGAAAACGGTCGGCTGCTCATAACGAAGTAACAGAACGCACTGAAGAACAGCAAGGCCTGTGAAGAGCAACCTGAAAAACAGCAACGAGCGGACAAGATCGCACAGAAAACTCCGATACGAACTGACTGCACGCACTGAAGAGCAAATACAAACCCACAAGCACAAACTGAACGGCAGAAAACAATCTGAAAGCCACGAGTCTGAAAAAGCGCGAATCGTCTCTCACCAAACTTTTACTAACACGAGATTAGCAAAAGGAGCCCAAAGGGTGCCGCGCTTGGTTCTGAACCGGCCTTTTCTAGTCTCATCGTACGTGGTGTACGTGACCGCGTGGTTGTCGATCGGAAATTCCGACAACTTTGTGCGACCGTGTGTAGGCAAAACAAGTTTGAGCCAACATCCGTCGGAAAAAATCCTAGGATTTTGTTGTCGGAATGTCCGAACAAAGTCCGACCGTGTGTACGGGGCATAACTCCTCATAGTATCGGTTGTCCCAAATTGGGCTGTAGCCAGTGAAGCCACTGACCCCCTGAAGCTGTCTAACTTTTGTTCCAGATTTATTTTCTGCATTAATACATACGTGGGGAACAGTTTATTAGATTTGGTAAATGCCAGTGCCTCCAGTCCTGCAGCGAAGTTCTGTGTACTCATGACCTGTGTGAGCAAGGCCATCGTTGGGTCTCCTCTATTCCCCTCCCCATTATTCTCCCTGGGGATCACCCTGGTGATGTGTTGGAGCTGGTCTGCTATACAGTATAGCCAAGGGTTGGGTAAAGCTAGCCCACCATTCACCTTTGGGCTTTTGGAGTTGTTCCAATTTAATCCTCGGGGGTCTATCGAGCCAAAGAAATGATCTGAACATGGAGTTAATGATATGGAGTATTCTAAGGGTCACCACCATGGGTGTACTATGAAGCATATATAGGAGCTGTGGCATAAAAAAACATTTTTGTTAAATTTACTCTGCCTACCATTGACATTTTTAGTTTGGATCATACTTTAATTTTTTTCCTTGATGCGGCTCAATAATAGACATATATTAAGCGAGACGTAGTTTCTTGGCTGCGGGGTAATGTACACGCCTAAGTATTTACATTTTAAGGGTAATGGGAATGTTCTGTATTGTGGGACCCAGAGTGTCAGAGGCAGAGTCTAGTGGCATGATTGACAATTTTGACCAATTGATTACTAGGCCTGAAAACTCTCCAATTTTTTTTATAATCATCATGGCTTCCTTCAGGGAGCCCTCCATATCTCCCACTAACAGCATAGTGTCATCCGCATAAAGCATAATTTTTCTGACCATATTTAAATCCTGTATTTAAAGAATTAGAGCGGATCAGAGCCGCCAGGAGCTCTATGGCTATGACAAGAGAGGAGACAGAGGGCATCCCTGTCGGGTACCCCTATGTAGGGGAAAGGCAGATGATACGTGTCCCGCCTCCCTAATCGCTGCTTTAGGTGAGGAGTAGAGTAACTGCACCCATGACAGAAACACAGGGCCGAATCCAAATTTTTGCATTGTGGCCCATAGAAGCTGTCATTCGACACTATCAAATGCCTTATGGGCATCTAAAGACAACAGTGCTCTATCCCTGCATTATCCACCAGGACTGTATATTCACAAATAGACGGCGTAGATTAATAGCTGTGGATCGCTCTGGTATGAAGCCTGATTAGTCAGGATGGATAATGGATGCTATCTCCTTGTTTAACCGCAATGCCAGCACCTTAGCTAAGATTTTTATGTCCATTTGCCAACAAAATCGGTCTGTAAGAGCCCGGGTCTAGAGGGTCCTTGTCTGGTTTAAGCAGTAGTACTATACTTGCTTGCGTCATTGAGTCTGGAAGGGTCTGTCCGTCTCTAGGTGCATTCAGTGTTTTCAGCTGGTGTGGTAGTATGGTGTCACTATATTGTTTATATGCCTCGACCGGGATACCGTCATCCCCTGAGGCCTTTAAGTTGGGAAAGGAGTTAACCGCTGTCTAATTCTCTTCCATGGTGATTGGTTCCTCTAGTCTCTGTCTCTGTGTGTCGGTTAAGCAGGGTAATTCAGTCTCCTGTAAGTAATCCTGTAATTCCCCCTGGGAGTAGGTTTGTTTGGAACTGTAGAGATCAGAATAGAATCTCACTAGCTCCTTCATTATGTCAGTCGGGGTGTTCACCAACTTGCCCTCTTTATTGTGTAGAGCCCCTATAGACGGGGCAGTCTGGTTTGATTTGACTATTTTTGCTAACAGCCTCCCTGTCTGCTCCCCTTCCTCGTAAAAGGCCAATTTGATAAAAAAAACACTTCCTACCTGCAGAGGACATATCTATGCGGTTCACTGCGTCTTGGGCCGCTGTCCAAGCCTCCCTAGCTCCTTCTGATGAGTCAGCTATGTATTCCGCCTCCAGCCTTCTAACCAGCCGAGCAGCCTGGTCCCTCTGGGTATTCGTGTTTTTTTTAATTGTATTAACCTCTGTCACAAAAACACCCCTCAAAAAGGCCTTGAAAGTATCCCAGACACTACTGGCATTTGGGTATTCAGCATGTCTCTTCCAATAATCAGAGATTTCAGTAGAAATTCTGTCATGTGAGCTGAACAGGTTCAACCAAAAAGCATTTAATTTCCATGGGGCCCTGGAAATTATTGTTTTGTATTGGCCGTCTTGGAATTTAAGTGCACCAGAATGGGGGAGTGGTCTGAGATACTCCTAATCAGATATTGAATATCTTCAATGATTGGGGAGGTCAACGGTGTACATAGGCATAGGTCAACTTGGGAGAGGGATAAGTGGGTCTTTGAGAAACATGAAAACTGCTTCTGTGTTGGGTTGCGGAGGCGCCAGGGATCCAGCCAACCCCCCTTCTCTATGAAGGTTTTTAATGTGGACCTCGGGTGACCCTGGTCCCCACAAGGGGGGGATGTTTGTCTATCATAGGATCCAGTACACCCTTGAGGCCCAACAACAGGAAGGGGATATCAGAGCTGCGCAACTGGTACATTACTAAATCACGTAATACCTCAGAATTAAACGGAGGAGGAATATACACTATTGCTAGTACACAGGTCAGCTGGAAAATTCTACACAATAGGAAAACATACCACCCCTCAATTTTTTTATCTAACAACTGGAAGTCCAGTGAGCGGTGTATTAGCACACTTACCCCCCTTGAGTAGGAGGTGTGCGTTGAGTGATAGGCCCACCCCACCCATGCAAAATTTAAACATGCCAGAGTTTCTGGTGCCAAGTGTGTCTCCTGCAGGGCACACAGCGCTGGGAGATGCTTTTGAAGCGCTGTGGACACCATTGTGCGTTTCACAGGGTCATTTATGCCTCTAATATTCCAGGACACAACATGTACTGTGCTCATCATGGGTCTTTGTATGAAAACTGGTACCCCAGGGCACTGGCTTGAGGGCAGCGTCGCATGGGGCTGGCAATTCCATGCCAAACATGATGAGATGTGCAAGGGGCACTGAGTGCCCGGGTACAAAAGGCATTCGGTGAGACACATAGGGTGGCCAGAAATATGACCTTTTAGGATAGGCAATGTCAGTGTCCTTGTTGCATCCATAAGCATGTGAGGGCAACTTATCAATCAGCACCGTCATGACAGCATTTTCAAAAAACAAGGGGTAGCTCCTATAGCCATAGGGGGGCGGGACACCACCCGCTGTGGTTTCTTCAATTCTGTATACTCGGTGACTCCCCAATCCTGAGAGGGTGTGACATAATATAGTAGATGAAAATAGAAACAGTATGAATATGAACTGAGATAACTCAAACTTGTGGGCCCAATGGGGCACTCCGCCTGACCTCTGCGCAAACAGGCAGCTAGGGGCTGGCAACTTATGAAAAACATTGTAATCCAATTGTCCCTTATTCGCATGAAGATTACTTGCTCTCGACTCCTTCAGGATATACATCTCCCGGACGCAGTTCAAACTTGTGGCAGAACAGTGCACTTATTTCTAGTTGCTTCAACCAACAGGGTTTCTTTTATAGTAATTGCCCCCTATTTCAGTATCAGTCTGCTTCCTCTGCATGGCGTCCACCCTGGCAAAGCAAATGTTCATTAGTATCCAGCCAGTTTGAGGCTTCCACAGCCGATCCAAAAATTTTGGCCTGGCCTGGCAGGGTATAGCATGGCGTAATTGGCCTGTAGGCACTGAAGTCTTCTCTTGACTTCCACGAACTTAGCCGTGCTACACTGGACTTCTGCTGAGAAGTTGGGATAGAAGGAGACTCTACGCCCATTGTGCTGTGTGTTGCGGCGTTCTCTAGCCAGTCGTAGAATTATCTCCTTATTATGATTAAAGAGTTTGGCTCGGAGGGTGAGGGGGGGTGTCCGGGTGGTAGTGGTCTGAGTGGGACCCTGTGAGTCCGCTCCACAGAATAGAAGGGGGTAAATGCCTCCTTGCCAAATACCTCAATCATCCATTTTTCAAAAAAGTCAGTGGGGTCTTTCTACCTTCTGTCTTCTCTGGGAGTCCCACTATGCGGACATTGCTCCTCCTGACGGGTTTTGATGTCCTCCCCTTTAAGTTCACTGGCTCTGGCTATGCGTGTAGTTATTTGGACTTCTCTGATCAATGGCGCCAATTTATCCTCTACGTCACTGACGCGGCCCTCCACTGCTGTGGTGCGCTCTCTGAGCTTTTGAAAGTCATGGCGGATCAGTCCCAACTCCTCTTTCAATCCCCCAAATTGTTCTTGCAGTGTATTCACAGATGCTGTGCATTTATGCACAGCTCTAAGTATATCAGCCAGTGTGGGTTGTTCAGTTTCCTCATCCTCCTCCTGCTCTGGGGATGGCTGGTCTGTGCTGTGTGCAAGGCTCAGCATAGAGGCTGTCCCTTCCCCTGCAGCATTGAATATAGCTGGGGTAGCTTCCAGATCCTCCTCAGGAGACTGCAAGAGCACCCCATTCAGCTTCTGGGTTTAATATACCATGTCCCTGGGAGCCTCTTTACCCTGGTGCTTAGGGGGGTTTTAGGTTGAGTCTTACCATCTGCTCTTGGCTTGTCCCCTCGTCCTTTCTGGGAGGCCGCGGCGCCATTTTGGGCTTCAGGGTGCATGCTGTCCTCCTAAAAACGGTTTGCTCATCAGCATACTGTTGTGCAGGGGTCCATTTGGGTGCACACTGGTTCCGGTGCTTCTGCTGTCCGGTCCGGTGTCGGTTCTGGACGGAATTGCGTATCTGTGCAGGATATTGTCAGGGAGCTCTGTGAAACACGTCTACTCACATGCCGCTCTTGGCCACGCCCCCACACAGTCAGTGAATTTCAGTCCCATCGCTTCCCTGGTCTGTCTGACGCACTCTCTGTCCGCTCTGCAGTTTCACATACCTGCCGCCTTCTACCTCCTGGTCCCGCTAGATTTACTCCCGCCTCCTCTGTCAGCATCTGTGGGGTGATGCTGTCTCCAGTTACTCCCACTCCACCACCACAATGTCCCGCTCCTGTCGCTGCTCTCAGTCCCCGGGTCACCCGCTGCTGCTCTCGGTCACAGGGGGGGGGTCTCCAGTCCACTGTTCTCACTCCCTCTCACACCATGCTGTTACAGCATCTGACACTCCAAAAAAGCTCTGCACTGCACCACCTAGCTGCCAACCTGATGATGGATGCATCCACTCCTGTGAGGTAAATAGTTTGAGCCAAAAGGCATTAAGTTTCCAAGGGGCTCTGGGTAGGAAAGTGGGGGGCTGGGCAGGGTGTAAGGAGGATATTCTATATGCTTTTTAGCACGGTGACAATAGTTGACATTGTTTGGACAAACATTGTTGCATTTCTATGTATTTTTAATAATGTTGTTTAATCAGTAATAAACCTTTTCTACTATTAATACTTAGTATACTCCTCCATTAGATACTATAACGTGCTTTTAAAGTCCACTTAGGGGAAACTCTTTTCTTTCTTTTCTACAATACTAGATGTGGCACTATATTAGCATAACATTACCATTCGCCTTTTTCTCTCTCGGCTGGGCAATCATTGTGCATTTTATATACAACTATATAGATCAGACAAAATGAGGAGGGCAGAGGGACATTGCTCCAAATCAGGGTCAGTCCCTCGAAATCAGGGACAGTTAGGAGCTATATGTACCGCTCCGCACGGGACATCACACCTGCATTTTGGTGTGAACAAGACACATAGGAAACAATTGTTTTCTGTGTTTCTTGCAGAGATCTACAGGCTCTGCAGATGGTGTGAACGAGCTCTTAGATATGTGTCTTAACTGTAAATTTTTTGCTGCCGCCCCTCCCCCAAATCTAAATGAGGCCTTGCACTTTTTTTATAATATTTTTTTACAATTTAATTTGTTAGACATTTTCTTTTCCACAATACTTTTTTGTGGTTTAGGAGTGTGTTTATGGCAACGTTTGACCATTCTTCCAAAAGTGCATTTGTGAGGTCAGGCACGGATGTTGGATGAGAAGGCCTGGCTCGCAGTCTCCACTCTAATTCATCCCAAAGGTGTTCTATCAGGTTGAGGTTAGGACTATGTGCAGGTCAGTCAAGTTCCTCTACCCCAAACTCGCTCATCCATGTCTTTATGGACCTTGCTTTGTACAGTTATGTTGGAACAGGAAGGTGCCATCCCCAAACTGTTCCCAAAAAGTTGGGGGCATGAAATAGTCCAAAATGTCTTGTTATGCTGACACCTTAGGAGTTCCCTTCACTGGAACTAAGGAGCCAAGCCCAACCCCTAGAAAACAACCCTACACTATAATCCCCCCTCCACCAAATGTTTTGGACCAGTGCACAAAGCAAGATTCATAAAGACATGGATGAGCGAGTTTGGGGTGGAGAAACTTGACTGGCCTGCACAGAGTCCTGATCTCAACCCGCTAGAACACCTTTGGTATGAATTAGAGTGGAGACTGAGAGCCAGGCCTTCTCATCCAACACCTGTCCCTGACCTCACAATGCGCTTCTGGAAGAATGGTCAAACATTCCCATAGACACACTCCTAAACCTTGTGGACAGCCTTCCCAGAAGAGTTGAAGCTGTTATAGCTGCAAAGGGTGGGCCAACTCAATATTTAACTCTACGGACTAAGACTCTGATGCCATTAAAGTTCATGCGTGTAATGGCAGGCGTCCCAATACTTTTGACGATATAGTGTATTTCTATCGAGAAGATATCGATAAGATCGTACAATGTACAAATGTACAAAGGCAGCATTTCCCAAGACTGGATAGAGAGGAGAAGGAGCTGGAGAACATTTATATTTCTACATGGCAGACGCACATTGTTTAAGAGTATGACCAATGGTTATTTGTGTTTTGTGCTTACAGAGTTTTAGCTATAGTTGAGTTTAAATTTATTTGTCTTTAAAGCGGGTTCCACCCAAATTTTGAACATTATCTCTATGCATTCTCTTCCTTGCCTAGATGCTGACATGCTGTGTAAAAAAATTTAAATCGCCGTAATTACCTTTTTTTTTTCTAATCTTCTTAGCACTTCCTGGTTTTCCTCCCATGGGAGTAGGCGTGTTTCTAGCCTCTCCCAGACCTCCCACAGTCCCCTGGGAGCTAGTCTCAGGCTTCCCAGCATGCATTGTGCAACAGCGTCATCACAACATCTTGGTGAATTCTGGGAGCACAGCATTCACTGCATCCAGGAAATACATGCTTGTGGGCTTCAAATGCCCACAATGAAGATGGAAACCGCCTTCAGTGAATTTTATAAGTTATTCTTTACAACGAAATCGGACACAGGCGGACTTATTACACAGAACATGTGAGTAGATAATCATGAGAAGAAAAGTTTGTGAATGAGCTCCAAAAAAAAAAAAACGATAGATAGGTGGACCCCCGCTTTAAAGGCAATCATTAAGTAAATGTCCATTTAAAGCTGGCCATTCATGGATTTCAATTCATCTGGTTCAACAGGCCCCGGCCAAATTTTGATCCAAGTATGGGGACAGTGGTTGTACAGAAGTCGATCTACTAATCGACTTCTTTACAATAAGCCTGTCTGAGAAATGGCATTTGATCACTGGCTATAGCTGGCAGCACTGATCAGTGTATTCTGACGACAAGGAAGTTTGCCGCTGTCAGAACATAATCTCTAAGTGGAAGTGATTACCCCCACCCTCCTCAAGTGTGCAGGTGGGAGAATCGGTTCAGCTTTTTCATTCAACACGTTGGTTGAACAAAAAAAAAAACTGCATCATTTTTGGGCTGCTTTAGACCCCTTTCACACTAAAAATAAGCCTGAAAAGCGCCACTCGTGCCTCACCAGTGTGAAAGCCCGAGTGCTTTCACACTGGGACAGTGTGCTTGCAGGATGGGGAAAAAAAGTCCTGCAAGCAGCATCTTTGGGGCGGTGCGGGAGCAGCTCCTAAACTACCCCTGCCCATTGAAATAAATGGGCAGCGCTGCTGAAGCGCCGCAACACGGGCGCTTTTAACCCTTTGGCCGCTAACGGGGGTTAAAAGCGCCCTGCTAGCTAAATCGGCATTACAACTAGCGGTGCTTTACCATCAACGCACCCGCGCCCCAGTGTGAAAGTAGCCTTATGCAGCGTACACACGAGCGGATGTTACGGCAGACTTGGTCCGGCGGACTTTTCTACGGACTTTACGATGGACTTTCCGAATGAACGGACTTGCCTACACACGATCAACCAAAGTCCGACGGATTCGTACGTAATGACGTACGACCGGACTTTTCGACCGGACTCGAGTCTGTCGGAAAGATTTGAAACATGTTTCATTTCTAGGTCCGTCGAACTGATCTCGTGTGTACGCGGCATTAGACTACCCTGTTCTGCAAGTTGACAATGCTGCTGCAGTATGAACAAGATGCACAGCTCGGGGTACAGCCTTGGCAGGGTGTCTGCATGCCGAGATCAATGAACTCCTGTGTATGCGTTGTCCTGCTCAGGCCGAATAAAACCGAAGATGCTGACAAGAGACCCCACAAACCCTTGTGGAGAGGTAAGCATTTTTGGCTTTGGATCAACTTTAGGCTAGCCATACATGGCTTGAATTAGCGATGATTCCTGCTGATTGGAAAATGATGGGCTGTTTGGGTTTTCAACCAGCCACGGGTTTTACAGTTGCTTAAATACAATACCTGGCGGCAGCAATTTGTTTTTAACAGTTTTCTGGGCACAGTGATTTGCCATTAGTCAACATAAGACATAAAAAAGAAGGGAGTAGCTTCCACAAGACTCATACTTATTGAGGTCGGTTTTGATCTATTCATTTTGGATATGTACAAAGCGTCAACACACACTGTGGAATGGGGTGTGTCTCATTATATGGGACTCAGATTTGCCTTCCTTTGCTAATGTCTGAACGGGAATCTAAAGCCTAGTACACACTATTGTTTTTTCTTTTCACGTTCAACCCAGTGAGCTGAACAAAAAAAAACCTGAAGCGCTCAGAAGGAGACGCTGTACTAATTATCCAATGTTAGTACAGTGATCTCCCCCGCTGAGCTATTGTGCACTAATAGGGGGGACTACCCCCCCCCAGCTTAAGAACACACCGGTCATCTCTCTCAGCTATTGCCTGAGAGCACTGATCGGGTGCCCATTGGCAGATCTTATTCAGTCATGCCCCTTCGACAGAAGCCGGCCAAACCGAATGGCGTACACATGGGCTGAATGTTGGTCGGTTTCTGTTATACCGGCTGATGCTGCCTGATATTCGGCCCATGTGTACGGCCCCTTACATGCATTTTTACTATTAAAAAGCTCCTACTTTAATACTTGGGCTTGTATATTAATGAGGCTAAATGGCGTTGATTCACTAAAACTGGAGAGTGCAAACTCTGGTGCAGCTGTGCATGGTAGCCAATCAACTTCTAGCTTCAGTTTGTTCAATTAAGCTTTGGCAAAAAAAAAAAACCTATAAGATAATTAGTTTCTATTAAGAGCTGCACCAGATTTTGCACTTGTTTTAGTAAATCAACCCCAATATGTCTTATACCTTTTCTTTGGAATAGACTGCAGTCAGCCATGATAGACTTTCTTTTGAGAAATTCATTTTGAGGTATCCTATGTAAATGGTAGTGCAGAAACATACTGTACAGTATAATGGGGTTTTCTGAAATTTGACTATAAAAGTGGAAATACTTTTTAAGCTCGGGTTCACACATATGCGAACACAGACCTCGCATGTGATTCGCACCCGCATTGCTGTGCCGATCACATGCAATGTCTGTGCAATGCGAGTTCAGCCATACAGGCTGAACTTGAATTGGATTCGCACAAAAAAGGTGCAGGGACTTTTTTTCCCTGCACTGGAATCGGATCGCATGGGTGTTCTCACCCATGCGATCTGATTCCTTTCTGAATCCACAGTTTGCACTGCAATCTGTGAACCGATCTGGGGGTGTCATTAACATTGTATTGACACTCGCAGCGGTTCGCAGAGAGCAGTGTGAACTGCCTGCGAGAGAGATGCAATGCGGGAACCCGCACTGGATTTGCGCTGGTTCCCACATTGCTATAGTGTGAACAGAGGCTAAAGAGGTTGCAAACCTCCATGGGGAAGTTGTACCTATAGGTAAGACTTACCTATAAGTACTGTAAATATCTCCTAAACGTGCGCTGTTCAGGAGATACTTACTGTTTACTGCGCCGATGATGTCATCAGTGCATGCGCTCTGAAGGAACGGCCGCCCGTGCCATTTCCTCAGGCGAATGTGCCTTGACCGGTGGCTCCTGTGCACATGCGCAGGAGTGACGTCATGTGGCCAGTGACAGAGCTGGAGTCCGTGGCCCCGATGGGAAGACGGGCAAAGATGGATGCGGCCTGTAGCGGGACGACGCGGGCTTTGTTTGCAGGTAAGTGTCACATAACGTGCGATGCATACTAGCACATTTTGCCTTTTACTTTGCATGGAAGAAAAACCCACCAGGGTTTACTTCCTCTTTAACCACTCCCAGTAAATAATGGCTTTGAGGGAAAAGCTTGTTTAAAAGGTCCTAAAGATTTAAGATTGTTCTTGGTTCTGCTCAGGTACCTTGAGTCTTTTGGACAATCATGGTGAGATATATTATAACCCTTTGATCCCAGCAGGATGGCAGCAATAAACTGTACTGACCTCCCAAATGCCCCTGGGGCTATACTGTGCCATTGTTCTGATGCCCCAGCAAATCCCTTCTAATCATGCGTTAGGCCTTTACAGTGACAATGAATAATCTATCTCCTGGGAAAGGGGAAATCTCTGTGTGCTTAGCGGCAGGGGATCAGGTAACTAAAATTGCTTTTTCTGGTACTCTAGAACTAAATGAGCATTTAACCTTTGCAGAGCAGGGGCAGCCACACTGCAAAGGAGGATTTTTGTTTTTCCTGGTGTTCAGTTTTAAGCTATTCGTAGCTAGTATATAACATTCATATGCATAATGTCCTGCATATGGTTTTCATTTACACATTGCTTAAAATGTATCTAGATCCAAAAAAAAATGTATATGCTGTAGATTACCAGTCCTTGGATGTGGTGACTGCTTTATTTTTAATTTGGGCTAGGAACAATTTCAGCATACACAGAAAATACTTGCTGATCTTGCCAGAGATGCAGTGCAGTCACTTTTATTTTGTGTAAGCTACTGTACTATTTCCATCAACAACCATGTAATGGAAATGAACCGAAGATATGTTTGAAATTCAGCCTGGTGTGACAACCATGGCTCCTTATATCCAAGATCCAAATGAGTGTATCCAAGAATTGACGGGAAGGGTGTTGTGGATTACCGGGTGAAAAAACAGCTTCTGCAGGGTAGGGAATGGCAACATTGGCTGGGCCAAGGGGGTCTATTGGTGACATTGCGGCTTCTCGAATTCTCAGCTGTTATTGGGTGCATCCTGACCCGGAGCTTCAGGACGACATGACCGGACCAGAGCAAATTAAAAATGGGTTAGCACGCACATCTTTTTTATGCTTGTTGCATTAGTCACATTGTAAACACGTTTCTGTTATGGGAAAACACAACAGTGGCGTACATCAACCATCAGGCAGGAACCAGAATTCTTGCATGACAAAAGAGATAGAAAGGATTCTCTTCAGGGCAGCACTTCATGTTTGAGCCTTGTCTGCTGCATATATTCCAAGCATAGACAAATGGCAGGCAGACTACCTCAGCTGCCAGTGCCAGGATGTGGGGGAATGGGTTCTACAGCCAGAGATATTTCAGAGCCTGTGTCACAGGTGGGGGGTGCAAGACGTGGACTTTCAGGATTCACAACAAACTGGACAGGTTTGTCTTCAGGTGCAGAGATCCTCTGTTGGAAGAAATGGATGTTTAGGTGGCTCCATGGGATCAGTACATCTTAATCTATGCTTATCCTCCTCTGAAACTACTTTCTTGTCTGTTCTGCGGGATTAAAACACGCCAGTGATCATCAAAGCTTCAGGGTGGCCCAGGTGGATTTTGTATTTGGTACAACATGATCAGACTCCTGACAGATGCTCTATGGGCCCTTTTTAAGATTTTCTATCCCAAGGACAGGTTTGCCATGCTTCACAGTTGCTGCCTTTACCAGCATTGCTGTCTAAGCCCAGGTTTAGAGGGATAGAGGCCTCCCTGAATTAGTGATTCCTGCAATGATAAAGCTAGAAAATCTACATTTCATAAAGTCAACCATCGCACATGAAACACATACTTTGCTTGAAAAGAAGAAGAAACTTTAATCCCAGATATTATTCTGAGGGTGTATCCTGACATTTTTACAATTAGGTCTGTCCTAGCATTTGGCCCTGGGTACCATTAAGGGGCTAGTCTCTGCAATTCCAGTTGCAGAGACGGCTAGCCTCCCATTCTTTGATTAATGCCTGTACACACGATCGGAAATCAAAAGTCCGATGAGAGGTTTTGGTCGGAAAATGCGACCGTGTGTATGCTCCATCGGACTTTTGCTGGGGGAATTCCAGCCAGCAAAAGATTGTGAGCAGGTTCTCTATTTTTCGGTCGGAAAAAGTTCCTATCCGAAAATGCGTTCATCTGTATGCAATTCAGACGCGCAAAAAAATCAAACAGGCTCAGAAACAATCGACACATGCTCGGAAGCATTGAACTTCATTTTCTCGGCTCGTCGTAGTGTTGTGCGTCACCGCGTTCTTGACGGTCGAATGTTCAGAGAACTTTTGTGTGACCGTGTGTATGCAAGGCAAGCTTGAGCGGAATTCCGTCGGAAAAACCATCCAAGTTTTTTCTGAAGGAAATTCCACTTGTGTGTACGCGGCATAAGACTTTTGTACAGGGTGCGTCTACATATAACTTCCCTTGTACGTTCACCAGTCACTCCATGGAATTAGAATTTGGTTCTTTCAGTGCTTAAAAAAAGCCCTTTGAACCTATTAGAGATATTCAGCTTTCTACACCTACTCAAAAGGTTGCCTTTTCCGTTGCCATCACCTCTGTGAGGCACATGTCTAAGAGAGAGAATTTTCCAACAGGCTAGTTGTAAACAAATCAATGGATAGATCGACTTGTGTACAACCAGCCTGCCCATACATGGATCGAAATTCGGCCTGTCGCTGCTGAACCGGCTAATTTTAAACCATGTTTGGCTGGTATTAGATACATTTTGGCTTCAATTTGTTAGTGTATCTAAATCTGCTAGTACATGCAACACTACCCTCCTCTCGAGACAGACCATGCTGCTGTCTTCTGTGCTCATTCATCGAGAGTGGGGGCACTCCAACACAGGAGGTGTGTTAATGTCAGATCTCCAGGTGAATACAGAGGTAGAAAGGCTAAAAAAAACTAATAGAGCCACTACATCTAATGATTGGTAAGCTGCAATTTTACATTTCTGGTTTTGGGTATAATACCGCTTTAAGGTGGTTTCAACCATTCACCCCATGCAGGAGACTGACCTGCCATCGCTCTGTCCAACTCCAGTACATCAGAAGGAGCTTTCCCTTCATATCTAGATAAAGTTTGTGCCTTGCAGCCAATGCTTTCATTAGAAACATAGACTTTTTTTCTTTGGTGTGCCAGATAGGGTTGCCACCTGTCAGGGATTCACCCGGACAGTTCAGGTTTGGAATCATGCGTCCGGGTTTCAGACTGCCTGAAACTCGGACACATGACTCAGATTGAACTATGGCTTCCCAGCAGGGTTGCTGGCTGCAGTTGTCTAAGCTGAGAGTGTCTTTTACACTCTCTTTCACACTACCCAAAGCCAGCACTAACTCCCCCCATCCCCCCCAAACACACACACAGATGGGAGAGGAGAGAGGGCTTGACCTGCACCTCTTCCTCCTATCCCTACCCCTCTTTGTCTGCCCACACTCCAATCCCCAGTGCTGTGCCTCAGAAAAGGAATGTGGGGGCCAGAAATTTGAAGTCCAGCAGCCTCAGATACATCTGGATGAGAGGTGCTGACTGCCAAAGGGTGAGTGAGCTCACCATCCATCCCTGTCTGTGATTGAAGTCTCTCCCCCCTTCTCTCTCCTGCCTCTGAGTGAGTACACTAAGGTAAATCAGGGTTCTCAGAGCACCCCTTACATCAGAATTCCGCTTTACATCAGAGGCCTCTCTGTACATCAGAGTTCTCAGTGTTCCCCCTTAAATCAGGGTTCCCAGAGCATCCCTCATGTTAGTCCCCAGTGTTCTCCTTTACATCAGAGTCTGCAGAGTCCCCCCTTACTCTGAAATGTTATTTAATAGCAAGATATATGTATAGTTACTATACATTTTTTTTAGCTGTGTGCCGCTAAAGTGTTGGGGTTTGACTTAAAGAAAAGGTGGCAACCCTAGTGCCAGATGTTCCCCAATAAAGGAAACTGACTTCCTCCACCATTTCTGGGTGGTTCAGATAGATTATTGTTAGCCTATGGTTTTAAGGATTGGGTTCCGCCTACTGTCAAAGCCCATTCTACTAGATCTGTGATATCCTGGGATTTTTCAGCACCAGGCAACTGTTTCCCAGATTTGCATGGCTGTCACCTGGTCCTCTGTTTACACGTTCCCTAAGTTTTGCCAGGTGAATGTTCAGCCCCATCTGATGCCAGCTTTGGGCATAAGATCCTTCAGGGCAGGCTCCAGTTTTTCAGTTCTTTTTTGCTGTGTTGCTCTCAAGTGGACTGCCTTTGGACATCTGTAATGTCTCTGAATCATGTGTCCCTCAATAAATGAAAAAGAAAATAGAATCTTTTTTTAATCACCATGAAATGCTTTTCCCAGAGATTATTGAAGGACACAGTCCTCACCTCTCTTAGTGTATGATCTTGTCATCAGCAGTTACAAAATAAGGCATTGCTAGTCTCCAAATTATTTTCAAATCTTGTCTCCCTATATAAACTCAGAGAAGAGGATTTTAAGGCGAGTACAAAAATCATATTATTGTAATTATGGGTAGACTCTGGTAGCTGGAATCACCAACAGGTTTCTTACATGTAGGATATACACAAGAAAAGAAATGACCCTGTCATACTTCCCCTTACATTTATACTTTCCCTGTGAAGAAAGACTAAACATGTCAGTAGGCTAAAGGGCAACAGAATTGCTAGCAGGTGGGTTAGAAATTTTAATTCGATCTACTTATTTCTGTGAAGAGGAACAGGGACCCCAGTGACATTACTGATTTTTTTTTTTCAACAAATTTTTATTGAAAATTTACAAAACATTTTAAACAGCTGTAGATTACAAAATCATTTAACAATTGCATTGGTTCAAGGGACACCACTTGTGCTGAATAGGGAGGCTATTGAAGTAATTATAAAACATCACCTTCTATGGCCAAGGAGAATTAGAGCTAGTGCAGGTACAGCTCAGGGTAATACCCAGATTGAGTTGGCAGATGTGCCAGTCTCTCATGAGTACGTTTATCATTACTACATACCTAAGGGTGGGCTTGAAGCATAACTGGACCTCATGAATTTTCATTAAACCAAAAGCTATTAAGTGTGGTATGTTATGACTTTAAGGCTGGGTTCACAACATTGCAAATTGGCTGCGGGATCCTTACATCCAATTTGCAAACGCAGGAGATTTTAACCAGCTCTCTATGGAGTCTCTTCACAAATCTCCGCAGCGGGTCAGTGTGCTTCTTTTGGTCAGTTTCAGGTCCGAATTCAGCCCAAAATTCGGGCTGAAATTGGACCTGAAACGGTGAACCAGGACGCACCGGACCCCGGCTGTGAGCCGCATGTGGCTCAAATGTGAACCGAGCCTTAAAGAAAGAGTTAACCCTAATTCCAGAGAGAAAAGAGAAGTGAAAGAGCAGGGAGAATTGTACATTCTGAGAAAGAAAAGAAAAGCACATGGCTCTATATGTTGACGTTATTGTCAATCAGATTGTTAGTAAAGAAAGGTCAAAGTTGTCAGGGAGGTCGTTTGGAATTCATGATTCTCATATTTTCTTTTGAATTTTTGTACAGAGTAATTTAAGATGGCTGCTTATTTTTAATTTAGCAGATACCATACAATCTTTTGCTTGGCCTGCACTATAGTGGAAGTAACTGACCCCCATGCTTAGAACCTGTTTAGCTGATGTAAACATATAAGTCAGTAGCCAGAATTGTCTGTTAGTGCAGTTAGTAGGTTTCAGATTGAAAAGGGCCTCTTTAGGGTCTTTTTGGATGGCCCTCCCAAAACTGTATATACTACTGTAGATGATACACAGTGGCCCAGTACTACTTTATTTTGGGGAAACCCCACCAAATATGTAGTAGAGTGCATCTTGAGATACATCCTTCGAAGCATGATTCCGGGGCATTGGGGATGCATTCTAAAAGTCTAGAGCAGTGATGGCGAACCTTGGCACCCCAGATGTTTTGGAACTACATTTCCCATGATGCTCTTGCACTCTGCAGTGTAGTTGAGCATCATGGGAAATGTAGTTCCAAAACATCTGGGGTGCCAAGGGTCGCCATCACTGGTCTAGAGGGTTCCATGCGCCACCACATATCCAGTCTGTAGTTTGCTCTTACTGCAAAGACAAAGGTGCAGAGCATGGTAATATTCCAGAGTTGTTCTGTCTTCTTTCTCTATAGGTGCACCAAGATCTGTTTCCCATTGTGACACATACACTCATCGTCCACTTTATTAGGTACAACTGTTCAATTGCTTGGTAACACAAATTGCTAATCAGCCAATCACATGGCAGCAACTCAATGCATTTAGGCATCTAAATGTGGTAAAGAAGACTTGCTGAAGTTCAAACCGAGCATCGAAATGGGGAAGAAAGAGGATTTAAGTGACTTTGAACGTGGCATGGTTGTTGATGCCAGACAGGCTGGTCTGAGTATTTCAAAAACTGCTGATCTACTGGGATTTTCACCCACAACCATCTCATGGGTTGACAGAGAATGGGCTGAAAAAGAGAAAATATATAGTGAGCGGCAGGTGTGTGGACGAAAATGCCTTGTTGAGGTCAGAGGAGAATAGGCAGACTGCTTTGAGATAATAGAAAGGCAACAGTAACTCAAATAACCACTCGTTACAACCAAGGTATGCAGAATACCATCTCTGAACGCACAACACATCAAACCTTGAAGCAGATGAGCTACAGCAGCAGAAGACCACACCAGGTGCCCCTCCTGTCAGCTAACAACAGGAAACAGGCTGCAATTTACACAGGCTCATCAAAATTGGACAATAGACTGAAAGAACGTTGCCTGGTCTCGAATCTCGAATTCAGCTGCGACATTCAGATGGTAGGGTCAGAATTTGGCATAAACAACATGAAAGCATGGATCCATCCTGCCTTGTATCAATGGTTCAGGCTGGTGGTGTAATGGTGTGGGGGATATTTTCTTGGCACACTTTGGGCCCCTTAGTACCAACTGAGCATCGTTTAAACACCACGGTCTACCTGAGTATTATGGCTGACCATGTCCATCCCTTTAGGAATACAGTGTACCCATCTTCTGATGGCTACTTCCAGCAGGATAATGCACCATGTCACAAAGCTCAAATCATCTCAAACTGGTTTCTTGAACATGACAATGAGTTCACTTTACGCCCATGGCCTCCTAGGTCACCTGATCTCAATCCAATAGAGAACTTTAGGGATGTGGTGGAATGGGAGATTTGCATCATGGATGTGCAGCCAACAAATCTGCAGCAATTGTGTGATGCTATTATGTCAATGTGGACCAAAATCTCAGTGAGATGTTTCCAACACCTTGTCAAATCTATGCCATGAAGAATTAAGGCAGTCTTGAAGGCAAAAGGGGGTCCAATCTGGTACTAGCAAGGTGTACCTAATAAAGTGGCTGGTAAATGTTTTTGATAAGGGCTGGGGTTTGCCCCTGCAGCACTCACTTGTAAATTTGGTATCCCTAAAATTAAAATATCAGTGCTAAATGGACCAAATCTTTAAACTGCAAAAATATTACATATGTACATTTGTTTAGAAATTAATAGTTTTTTTTTTAATAAAGAATTTACATTACTCAATGTGCTTTTAACCGCTTTCGGACCAGCCGCCGCAGTTTTACTGCGGCAGGTTGGCTCCCCTGGGCAAAACAACGTTACGTCATCGGCTCGCTGCCGGAGTCAATGCGAGTGTCGGTGGGCGCGATGACCGCCAGGCACCCGCGATTGCTCGTGACAGAGCGAGAACCGGGATCTGTGTATGTAAACACACAGATCCTGGTTCTCTCAGGGGAGAAGAGACTGATCGTGTGTTCATACTGATTATGAACACCGATCTGTCATCTCTCTTAGTCAGTCCCATCCCCCCCACAGTTAAAACACAGTGAGGGAACACAGTTAACCCCTTGAGTAGGGATGAGCTTCGAGTTCGAGTCGAACTCATGTTCGACTCGAACATCGGCTGTTCGCCAGTTCGCCGAACAGCGAACAATTTGGGGTGTTCGCGGCAAATTCGAAAGCCACCGAACACCCTTTAAAAGTCTATGGGAGAAATCAAAAGTGCTCATTTTAAAGGCTTATATGCATGGTATTGGTTTAAAAAGTGTTTGGGGACCTGGGTCCTGCCCCAGGGGACATGGATCAATGCAAAAAAAAGTTTTAAAAAACGGTCGTTTTTTTCGGGAGCAGTGACTTTAATAATGCTTAAAGTCAAACAATAAAAGTGTAATATCCCGTTAAATTTCGTACCTGGGGGGTGTCTATAGTATGCCTGTAAAGGGGTGCATGTTTCCCTTGTTTAGAACAGTCTGACAGCAAAATGACATTTCAAAGGAAAAAAGTCATTTAAAACTACTCGCGGCTGTTAATGAATTGCCGGTCCGACAATACACATAAAAGTTCATTGATAAAAACGGCATGGGAATTCCCCACAGGGGAACCCCGAACCAAAATTAAAAAAAAAAAATGACGTGGGGGTCCCCCTAAATTCCACACCAGGCCCTTCAGGTCTGGTATGGATATTAAGGGGAACCCCGGCCAAAATTTAAAAAAAAAATGCGTGGGGTACCCCCAAAAATCCATACCAGACCCTTATCTGAGCATGCAACCTGGCAAGCCGCAGGAAAAGAGGGGGGGATGAGAGAGCGCCCCCCTCCTGAACCGTACCAGGCCACATGCCCTCAACATTGGCAGGGTGCTTTGGGGGTAGCCCCCCAAAACACCTTATCCCCATGTTGATGGGGACAAGGGCCTCATCCCCACAACCCTTGCCCGGTGGTGTCACGGGGAATGCCACAGGGAAGTCCCCGTGCGTCAGAGGGGGGCGGGGTCACCCGCCCTCCTTTATTTAAGAACCGTCAGAAGAGGAGAAGCGTCACACAGCGGGAGCC
Source organism: Aquarana catesbeiana (assembly GCF_042186555.1). Classification (NCBI taxonomy): domain Eukaryota; kingdom Metazoa; phylum Chordata; class Amphibia; order Anura; family Ranidae; genus Aquarana; species Aquarana catesbeiana. The sequence continues at coordinate 568,927,411 of NC_133324.1, forward strand.
TCCCATCCAATCGTGGATGCGGAGCAGCCCGAGGAAAGAAGTGAAGAAGGCGCTGCTGAGGAAGATGCCGGGTGAGAAGATCGGATGAAGAACCAGAAGAACAAGAAGAACCAGAAGAAGAAGAAGATGAAGGAAGAAACCGAAGGAAGATAGAAGACAGAAGAAAGAAGATAGAAGAAAGAAGAAGCATTTAAATAAAGGAATTGTCAAAAACTGTCTCTTGTCATTTTTAACATTTTTGAAATTTTTTTTGTGAAATGGTAGGGGTACTTTTGTACCCCCTTACCATTTCACACAGGGGGGAGGGCTGGGATCTGGAGGTCCCCTTGTTAAAGGGGGCTTCCAGATTCCGATAAGCCCCCCCGCCTGCAGACCCCCACAACCACTGGGCAAGGGTTGTGGGGATGAGGCCCTTGTCCCCATCAACATGGGGACAAGGTGTTTTGGAGGGCTACCCCCAAAGCACCCTCCCAATGTTGAGGGCATGTGGCCTGGTACGGTTCAGGAGGGGGGGCGCTCTCTCGTCCCCCCCCCTCTTTTCCTGCAGCCTGCCAGGTTGCGTGCTCGGATAAGGGTCTGGTATGGATTTTTGGGGGTACCCCACGCCATTTTTTAAAAAAATTTTGGGTTCCCCTTAAAATCCATACCAGACCTGAAGGGTCTGGTATAAATTTTGAGGGGGACCCCACGCATTTTTTTTTTTTTTTTATTTTGGCCGGGGTTCCCCTGTGGGGAATTCCCATGCCGTTTTTATCAATGAACTTTTATGTGTATTGTCGGACCGGCAGTTCATTAATAGGTCCCCAAACACTTTTTCTGACAATAACTTGCATATAAGCCTTTAAAATTAGCACTTTTGATTATTCATGTTTGTGTCCCATAGACTTTAACGGTGTTTGGGTGTTCGAACAAATTTTTTGAGCGCCCCCTAGTGTTAACCCCTTCACTACCAATGACATTTACACAGTAATCAGTGCATTTTTATAACACTGATCACTGTATAATTGTCAATGGTCCCTAAAATGTGTCAAAAGTGTCCGATGTGTCCGCCGCAATATCGCAGTCCCGATAAAAATCGCTGATCGCCGCCATTACTAGTTAAAAAAATAATAATAAAAATGCCATAAATCTATCCCCTATTTTGTAGGCGCTATAAATTTTGCGCAAACCAATCAATATTCGCTTGTTGCGATTTTTTTTTTTTTTTTTTTTTACCAAAAATTTGTAGAAGAATACATATCGGCCTAAACTGAGGAAAAAAATAGTTTAAAAAAAAATGCGATATTTATTATAGCAAAAAGTAAAAGATATTGTGTTTTTTTTAAATTGTCGCTCTTCTTTTGTTTATTATGCAAAAAATAAAAAACACAGAGGTGATCAAATACCACCAAAAGAAAGATCTATTTGTGGGGAAAAAAGGACATACATTTTGTTTGGGTACAGTGTCGCACGACCGCGCAATTGTCAGTTAAAGCGACGCAGTGCTGAATCACAAAAAATGGCCTGGTCATTGAGCAGCCAAATCTTCCGAGGCTGAAGTGGTTAAGCAAATGTATTTATGGTTTTGGTTCCGAATATGGGAAAAACACCCTCAATGGTAGGCACCACATCCCTGAGCAAAATTATAAATACGTAGAAAATTAAAGGGATTTTGACGGTGCAAGCAAACTATACATAGAGAAAGAAAATTTTTTTCTAAAAAAGACAATTTATTATTTCAGCCATTAAAAAAAGAACATATAAATTGTACATAGTATCAAAAGGTTTTTTACAATACTAAAAACATGGTGGTCAGATGGGATAGGAGTGTGTATTATGGTTTAACAGATGATATTTATTGCATACTAGCCCGACATGTTTCGCATTGTCGCTTTTTCAAGGGATATGCAAACTGGTGGTGATATCATCCGACACTCTTAATGATTCCCTAAATTGACCCAACAAAACCTCGTCAAACCCAGCGCGTACAGACCCAAACCGGGGGCAGCAATGAGGCCAAGAATTGCAACCACAGGGAACAGAAGGATGGAGTCAGTTGATTGATCAGAACTATACCCAAAGGGTGGAGGTAGTCATCAATTTCGATTGAAATTGTAGTTACAGGGAATACTTCAATTGCTGGTAAATGAAGCAGTCACTCACACTGCTGGGACATGGGTTCCATCCTACCGACGCTGGCACCACCAGTTTGCATATCCCTTGAAAAAGCGACAATGCGAAACATGTCGGGCTAGTATGCAATAAATATCATCTGTTAAACCATAATACACCCTCCTCCTATCCCATCTGACCACCATGTTTTTAGTATTGTAAAAAACCTTTTGATACTATGTACAATTTATATGTTCTTTTTTTAATGGCTGAAATAATAAATTGTCTTTTTTAGAAAAAAAATGTCTTTCTCTATGTATAGTTTGCTTGCACCGTCAAAATCCCTTTAATTTTCTACGTATTTATGGTTAAGCAAATGTTTATGGACTCACTCATAATCCCAGCAGAGATTCCTGCTCTATGAGAAGATGTCACATCCTGACCTGAACTCAAACGCCCAATCAAGTCTCAGGGAATCATTTCCTCTTAACGTTACTGTGTTTATAAAGGGAACACAGGGAACACAGATCAAGGGACATTATCCTCCTGGTAATGTATCCTCATTGAGAAGAAAATCATATAGGGCAGGTTTTGACTTACAATCATGCAAAGAAGGGAAGCAGAGATTATGTGGGAATAGTTACTGTCTGAAATGGACTAAAAGTCTCAGGTTTTGTATCTTTTACAGTGATCCATCATCTTCTTTTCATCCATGTTAGTCTGGTACCCCCAACAGCACATGTTATATAGGGTGTTTTATGTGACGTCTCTTCTTGCATGCTTCCTAGCAGTCTGACATCCTGTGCACCTTGATGAATGGGTTTCTCCCTGTAACATGATTTCAATAAAAAAAAATACAAAAAAAAAAAAATATTACAAAGTTAATCCCAAATATTTTTTCAGAGGTACATCTCAGACAAGATGTATAAACTATAACTATAAATTTGTTTACCTAGATTGCCTATAGCAGTGGTTCTCAACTCCTGTCCTCAGGACCCACTAACAGGCCAGGTTTGCAAGATAACTGAAATACATCACAGATGATATCATTTGCTGCTCAGTGATTGCAGTATTCTAGTCTGCATCTCCCCAAGGTAATACTTAAAATCTGGCCTGTTGGTGGGTCCTGAGGACTGGAGTTGAGAACCACTGGCCTATAGCAATGTTTCTCAACTCCAGTCCTCAAGTACCCCCAACAGGTCATGTTTTCAGGCCTTCCATTATTTTGCACAGGTGATTTGATCAGTTTCTCTGCCTTAGTAATTACCACAGCTGATTTATCTGAGGGAAATCCTGAAAACATGACCTGTTGGGGTACTTGAGGACTAGGAGTTAAGAAACATTGGGCTATAGAATAGGCAAATTGTTCCATGTTTCAAAGTAAATTTCTGCAAGGTACAATTTATCACAGCAAGAGTATTAGTTGCTGAAATTTTGTCTTGAACTAAAAAAATTTGGCATGGGCAGAGGTGAGAGTTGGACAGGCAGCTCAGGTGATAGTTAAAGTGGAACTAAATGCACCTATATTTTCTTCCCCTCTAGCAATGCAACTACGCAAGCCCTCTCCCTGGCATCTTTGCCTGGTCTTCCACCTGATTCGTCATCTTTGGCCATCTTGTATAGCAGGACAGGGGAGATCTAGCACTTGCTAACAGATGTTAATTTATTCCCACACAAAGCCATGCCGAGAATGTACACAAAGCTGTGTATGCACAGCTCAGTGTAAAGTATATTCTAAAGAAATTTTGTAACTTGAAAGTAATAAGCTTCTACTGCAGAAAAAAATAGTTGTTGATTTACTAAAGGCAAATAGACTGTGCAGTTGCAGTCATATTTCCCAGAACTTAGTGAATGTGGTGAAGCTTCACTTTGTAAAGAACCTCATTCACTAAGCTCTGGGGAAAATTAGTGCAAATGCACTTCCAAAGTGCACCCTCTATTTGCCTTTAGTAATTCAACCCCATAATATGTTTCTTCTGCAATAAAAAAAAAGCCTTCATACTCTAACTTTTTTCTAAGGTAACTTTCCTAAAATAAAAAGAATTTGTAAACAATAAGGCCTCATATAATGTGTTATAGTTTCATTTTAAGAGTTAGGTTGTGTGTAAAGCTAGCCATAGATAATTTGTTATTTTGTTCCTCCGAAGGGCTGAAGGAAAACAAAAACAAAAGGATACCTCCATCTACACAAGCAAGATGGATCTCTTTTGGGACATTGGGGGTTATTTACTAAAGGCAAATCCACTTTGCACTACAAGTGCAAACTACAAGTGCAAAGTGCACTTAAAATTGCACTTAAAGTGCACTTGGAAGTGCAGTCGCTGTAGATCTGAGGGGGACATGCAAGGAAAATAAAAAAACAGCATTTTAGCTTGCACATGATTGGATAATAAAATCAGCAGAGCTTCCCCTCATTTCAGATTTACCCCTCAGATTTACAGCAACTGCACTTCCAAGTGCACTTTCAGTGCAATTTCAAGTGCACTTTGCACTTGTAGTGCAAAGCGGATTTGCCTTTCGTAAATAACCCCCATTGCATTATGACAGCGGGACCCTCTGCTGTCAGAATTTACTGGTCATCAACTTCAGTAGGCTGATTGAGAAAAATAAGCCCATTCGACAAAAGTTTATCTAACAGGCATGGACACACATGAATCAAAATTTGGATTTATTTATGGCTAGCTTTAGGTTAAGTAAAGTCTTGATTCAGTTATGTTGCTTATAAAACCGAAACTCTAGGCAGACATAAAAGACACAAATTATTGCAGCTCTGTAATCATTAAAGTGATTGTAGACCTATTGCAATCACTTTAACCTACAGGTAAACCTAGATTAAGGCTTACCAGTAAGTGCAAGAAATATCTCCCAAACCTAAAAGGTTTAGGAGATATTTGCAGAAATAGCGGCACCGATGTCTACGGCGCATGCACCACAGACATCGGGCGCGGGCGCGCTGAGCATGCCGTTTCTAAAGGCGATCATGCCATTAGTGGTGGCACCAGCGCGCATGCGCGGGAGTGACATCATCGAGGCTCCGGCCAGTCACAGCGCCGGAGCTGCGATACCCGGAAGTCACTCCGGGATAAATGGTAGTGTCAGAGGAGGCGAATGAGGGCCGATGCCGGGGCTTCGATCCCAGGTAAGTAATTTATAATGAGCTAGTATGCCATGCATACTAGCTCATTAAGCCTTTGTCTTGCAGGGTGTATTTTTTTTTCAGAGGCTTTACTTGCTCTTTAATATATTATTAAATGCATTTTTAACGCAAACAGGATAAGCACTTTAATCTGACCTGGTATCAGACTTTTGAAACTTAACCTGAATTTTTTTTTCTATTCTAGCCAGTAACTAGTACAGTTACTAATAGCTTATCTTTGAATTGCTGTGCTAATATGTATAATGTATATTTGAACATGCCCCCTAGCCATTATTGAAGCTGCCTATAAAGTATAGGTTGTCTCTGGATGGGGCTACTAGGGCAAACCTATCATAAACTTGGACAATGCAAACTGGGCATTTGGTGAAAAATACTCAGGCAGAGGTTACATTCAGTGAACACCTCCTGAAATTGACAGCGTTTTAATATATGGCTAAAAGATTGATAACCATTATACTTATATGGACTTGTTGGCATGGGCGTCCGCATGGGGGGGGGGGCAAGTGCCCCCCCTGGAGGAATTTGTCCACACACACAGCCCTCAAAACTTCTGCTCACATTCAGCGAGTGGAAATTAGCAGAGGGCGAGTGTGGAGCAGGGGCGGACTGGGCTGACAGTTTCCTTGCTGATCCCTTCTGGCAGAAGTGGTGCGGTCACTCTGATGTCCTGTACAAAAGGCTGCACCACTTCTGCCAGAAGCGATCAGCCAGAAAACTGTCAGAAGGATCGGGCAGCCGAATGACACAGAGTGGGGATCTCCCGCTGTGACGCAGCTTGTATATGAATAGCCGGCTGTTGTCAAAGTCCCACCTCCTGGACCAGCATTGGAGCAGTGTGCTGTCTATTGGAGTAGCCGGTCTGGGTGGTGGGACTTCATTTGACAGCGGCGGCTATTGATATACAAGCTGCGTCTCATTGGGAGATCCCCGCTCTGTGTCATCCGGCCAGCAGATCCTCCTGATTCCTCCCTGATGCATTGCTGGGCACTGATGAGGCTACACATATGGGCAATGATAGGCTGCATTGATGGATACTGATATGCTGCACGTATGGGCAATGATACACTGCACTGATGGGCAATGATATGCTGCACTGATGGGCAATGATATGCTGCACTGATGGGCAATGATATGCTGCACTGATGGCCATTGATGGGTGCTGATATGCTGCACTGATGGGCAATGATAGGCTGCACTGACGGGCAATGTTAGGCTACACTGATGGGCACTGATGAGGCGGAACTGATAAGCTGCACTGATGGGGCTGCACCAAGGGCCGCTGATGAGGCTGCACTGATGGGCACTGATAGGCTATACTAATGGGCACTGTACGGCTACATTGATGGGCACTGATGAGGCTGCACTGATGGGCACTAATAGGCCGCACTGATGGGCACTGATATGCTTTATGTTAATATTGTTAAAGTTGTTGTTAATATTTATTTTTGGAACTTAATTCTGCATAAAATATTTAACAGTGTCATTTCATGAGATAATTTACGAAGGCATGTTTAGCGGCGGACTTGCTAATCAGACAATGGCAGCTTGATCCTTCTATTAAGCTTTTGCATCAGGTTTCTCAAAGCTTTACATGCTTGCGCTTTATATGATGAATAAGCCCCTCCCTTCATGACATTGTCGAAAAGGGGAGGAGCATGGGTGACTTTAAAATGATGCCCCCCCCCCGGAAAAAAGTTCTGTGGACACCTATGCTTGTTGGATATCTCATTCTAAAGCAATGGGTGTTAATATGGATGTGCCCCCTCCCCCCTCCATGGCAGCTCTAGCTGTCTCCTTTCCTCTGGGGAAGCTTTCCACATTGGATTGTCTGTGGTAATTCGTGTCCATTCAGCCAAAGAGGATTTGTGAGGTCAGGTACTTACAGTATATTGGATGAAAAGAACTGGTGTGCAACAGTAACCTTCACTGCAGGCACCTGAACTCAATCTTTTAGAACAGGGATATGCAATAAGCGGACCTCCAGCGGTTGCAAAACTACTAGTCTAATCATGCTCTGCCTCTGGGTGTCATGCTTGTGGCTGTCAGAGTCTTGCTGTGCCTCATGGGACTTGTAGTTCTGCAACAGCTGGAGGTCCGCTAATTGCATATCCTTATTTTAGAACCATAATCTCCAAACTGCAACCCACAGGCTTGATGCAGTCCTTTGTTTGCCTTTATCTGTCCCTTGGGGCACTGTTCTTCCCACTGATATGAGGCACTATTCCTCCCACTCAGAGGCATCATTCATTTTACTGACACAAACAGCAGGGCACTATTCTTCCCACTGACAACAGTAATGTTGCATTATTCCTCCCACTAACACCAGCAATGGGGCATTATTCCTCACACTGACATCAACGTTGTGGCACTATTCTTATCACTAATACCAATGAAGGGTACTGTTCCTCCTCTTACTTAAGTCTGAGACAGAGTCTATTCCCACTGATTCTGGGGCTTTTCTACTCCCAATGGCCACAGCCCAACCCCCTAAAGTCTGAAGGACAGTAAACGGGCCCTTTGTTTAGAAAGTTTGGAGACCCCTGTTTTTTAAGAGTGTCTACAAACTTTTGGCAAATTAGTGCAGGTGTTATGGTCAGATATCCACAAACCTATGGCTATATAGTATACCTTGGCTTTTCCTGTAAGAGTTGACCTTGGTATTGCAAGATGGGAGGGGCAAAGCAATGATGGTTGTCTGTCACATAAAAAGTCATTGTACATTCAGCTACCAATATCTCTGAATCTGCTGATTTTCTGCTAATGGTAATGCTGTTTTCACATATGGTAACACTAATGTTTAAAGAGCTAACAAAAGTAAATTATTTTCTCAAATATTCATACCCAAATAATAAAGCATGTTTAATGTAAGCATGTAAGTAGCATATGCTGAAAACTCACTCTTTTTCTCTCAGTGAACAGAGCACTCGGGCAATTAGTGTGTGATGCCCACTGTCTGTCCTCTCCTTCACCAACCTCACCAGTTCAGACATTGGAAGTTGCAGTTTCTCCACACCTTGCCAAGATGCATTAATCTAAAGGGTTGAAAAAAAGAACACACACGTCACTTAAGATGGCCACACGGATTTTGTCTCATATTTGTTCTGTCTGATCAACAACTGAGTAGTACATCCACCCTGATTTTGTGATGTGACAGATCAAATCTTATAGCTAGATTGTACGTTTACCATTTTACACCCCAGGTCCCTCTGCGTTTACGTCAGCGGTCATGGAATCTGAAAACCCCTGAAAGCCCTGGTCTTTTTTTCTTTCTTCCTTAGGGATGCCGGTACAGTTCAGAGGGATTCTGATTGGTCAGCACTGGCATGTAACTGTTTTCACCAATTAGAAACGTTCTGATTCAACCAGAGACCCTAAGCAAAAAAGGGGAGGAAGACCGCAATATTCAAATCCTGGACCGCTTCACAGGCTGCATGGGCAGTGAAACCAAGCATCCACTGTGAGGAGGGTGTAGTGTGTTAGTTCACCTTTTCATTTTTTGTAAACTTTAATCTCGAGTCCATTATTTTAATGTTTTCGATAGAGAAGGGAATGGGAAAAAAAAACTTGTCGGCTCTTTTTTTGTTGTCTGTGAACCTATTCAGAAGATTTTCCCTTACTTTATCATGATATTGTTACCAGGACAGGAAGTGAGAGAAAACCTCTGTAGAAGGGATAACCATGGCAAAAGAAACATTGTAATTAGAGGGCCAAGGGAAAGCTCAAACTTCTGTTAAGGATCCGGAGGCCAGTCATGCTAGCACAGGGGTAACACCTTGCCCAAAGGTGTGTTCATCAATGCCGGGGACCAGACAGGGCCCACAGTCATGTGAAGAATCAAGCTTTAAGGCAGTCCCCCAACTCAGAGATGAGCTACTTGTGTGTAGAGTTGTATGCAGAGTCCCTCCAGAAGATGTTGTTCCTTGTTCTACACACTTGTTCAGGCGTATGTGTTGTATTAGGAGGGGCATGGAGGCTATACCCATTCCACCAGTACTTCTGTTACCTCACTCCCAGTAACAGAATAGTGTCCCGCCTAGCACATAGCGTGGATTCTCATACGTGCTCTCACTTAACTCTTGCCTTATGTACTTAGTGTACTTAGTGACCAGGCCAAAGATCTCCATAACGCTGTTCTGCCAATAAGGACCGACGAGGACAGACATCTAGGGAGGGTGTCAGTACACCAAGCCCCCTTGCTACCAGAGGACCCGTCACCTAACCAGATACCACACCAACACCTGTTTTCTTTGTCCTATGTGGTTACCCACAGCAACTTCTTCTCCTCTTAGACTCATAGGCTAACTTTGCATTGCAGTGATATCCACAGACGCCAATGTACTATTTCAGACCCTGGTTCCTTAGAGAGACGCCAGGACCCCACATGCACTCTAGTAACTTCAGACCAGGCTTTGAGCAGTTGAAACAACTTTTGACAGGACATGTATAACATGCAGTATCCTCTTTTTCCTAACTGAACCTAACTGTGGCTGCCCCAGGTTACCAGTACAAGAGGAGACTCTTAGAGGAAAGTACAAGCTTGGCGGTGCTCTAACAGAAATGTCCATGTTCCAGGTTTCTTCTGATGAATCAGGAAACCATAGTGGACCATAGGTCCCAGCAAGTCTTTAGCGCAAGTTCCCATGCATTTCTCCAAGTGGCAAAAATATTAACCCCTTTCCCCTGACCTGGGCAGCCGATTGCTAAATACACATACAGTAGGCAATCTGCTTACGCATGTACCCTTCTCTTATCTATAGGGTCATCAGTGTAATAAAACTTAAATAAAAAAAGGGTGCTGCGCTAAACATTTAGAGCGATTGTAAAGGATTTTTTTTAAAATAACAAACATCTCTATACTTACCTGTACAGAGCGGCTCCGAACCTCCTCTCTCCGGGTTCCCTGCCCGTGCACCTGGCATGCTCACTCCCGAGCCCCGCTGCTGTGACACAAACAGACTCAAACCCACCCCTCCCCCCGCTCCAATTTATAGAATTGCTATAAATCTGCCTAATGAAGAGGGAGACACAATCTGCCCGCTTCTCTCATGCAGGTCGCTGGATCAGATCGGGCTTAGGTAAGAATAAGGAGGGCTTGGGGGATCCTGCAGCAGAGAAGGTTTTTTACTATAACGCACAGAATGCATTATGGTAAAAAAGCCTTGCGGCTTTAGAGCTACTTTAAAATTATAAACCAATATTATATCCTTATAATACGGCACTCCGTATTATTCATCCCAGAATATAAGCATTTTTTTTTTAAAAGACGACCACTGTGCAGTATTCTTTATTAAAAATGTATTAAAAAACACTCACTCACATTAAGATATATTGATGGCAACTTTAAACATGGGTCTCATATCGTAAGGAAAGTGCACCCTAATGTGCAAATGTGCTGTCCATACTTGTACATACTATTAAAAAGCTCCTGGGGGGCCAAAATTTAGCATTTTCTGAGGCAGTTTACTTTCACTTTCAAACAATTTATTACTGGCCTCTCTAGCTGCTTGCAATGTGAATTTCACTGCAATGTCACTTCTATAATAAAATATACATATGTGCCTGCTTGCAGAGTTCTCTGGCATTTATGAAACACTAAGCTACTTTACATGACTGAAAGTGACCTCTGCCTTTCTATTACCTTTGGTAACCACTGACTCCATTCATTTTTCAAACTCCAATCTACTGTGCATGACTATTAGTGACATCTGCCTTGCTAAGCCTTATGCCGCGTACACACGGTCGGACTTTTCGTCTACAAAAGTCCAACGGACGCTGACGGACTAAAGCTGGCTGGTAATCCGATCGTGTGTGGGCTTCTCCGGACTTTCAACGGACTTTTTTAGCCTAAAATCCGACGGACTTTAGATTTGAAGCATGCTTCAAATCTTTACGTCGTAAGTACGACGGACCCCGAAGTCCGCTCGTCTGTGTGCTAGTCCGACGGACAAAAACCCATGCTAGGGCAGCTATTGGCTACTGGCTATGAACTTCCTTATTTTAGTCCGGTGTACGTCATCACGTACGAATCCGTCGGACTTTTGTGTGGTCGTGTGTAGGCAAGTCCGTTCGTTAGAAAGTCTGCTGCAAGTCCGCCGAAAGTCCGCCGGAAGTCTGTCGGACAGGCTGTCGGACTTTTGTAGACGAAAAGTCCGACCGTGTGTACGCGGCATTAGGGTCGGTTCACACTGGGGCGACTTGGGATCCGACTTGTACGCCCTCAAGTCGCCCCAAGTCGCCCCAGAAATAGATTCAATGGGAGTGAACGCTAGCGTCTTAATAGACACTACTGAAGTCGCTCCGACTTCAGAGCGTACTCCCTGTACTACTTTGATCCAACTTGGTAGGCGACCTGTACCATAGAAATCAATGGAAGTCGCCTCCAAGTCGGATCTCTCTGTAAAGTCAAGCGACTTTGCAGGGAAAACCCCTCCCTCCCCCCCTCCCTCCCAGAGAGCTGATTGCCCTGTGATTGGCCACAGCCGAAGTCACCTGTCATGGAGGCGACTTCAAGTCGCCTTGTAATTTGCTGAAGTCGCGCTGAAGTCGCGCTGAAGCCGCATTGAAGTCGCGGTACAAAGTCGCGCTGAAGTCGTGTTGCCCCAGTGTGAACCGACCCTTATTATAACTGCTGTTCATACTTGTCTATATTGAGTTAAATTTACTTTCATGGTGCTTTGCCCATAATCAAAAATCTAGCCTTAGTTTGTTGCCTCCATCCTGCTTTGCAATTTGCTTAGGGCAGAAAACTTCCACTTTCACCGATGTGTAGGCAAGTTGCCTACTGTAAGTTAGTAAGTTTTGGCTGGCCTAGCCAGGGGGAAGGGGTTAATGCTTTTACTGCTTTCCCCGAGCTAAGTTTGCAGACTTTTTGAGGGGTCCAGCCTCCCATCCTGTGTGTTTCTAAAAGGGAAAGCGGTCCAGATTCCCATGAGGCAAGAGAGGGAGAGAGCAGGAGAGAAGAAGAGGGCTGCTGGGACTTGCGGTCTGACACAAGGAACACTGACTTGTCAGGACACCTTTGTTATACACTACTGTCATTCTGGACTTACCATTTATGGACTTTTCTTATGCAGGTATGCTGGGGCAGCCACAGTTAGGGTTAGTTAGTAAAAAGACTCTTGCCTGTTAAGCTGTTATGTTGAGGTTCAACAGTAAAGTTATATTAACCGCATCAAGCCTGGTATGAAGTTGTTCGAAAAGGTGCATGCTGGGTTGTGGCTTATCAAAACAACCAGGGTCTGTAAAAGCACCAAGGGGTATGAAGTTACACTTCAGCAAGACAAGGAAGAGGAGGTAGTTGCCATGGGTAAATAAAGGTTGGCGCTATATAAATCCTGTATAATAATAATGAAAATAATGTAAAATGAGCTGTGCATGTGCAACTCAGCTTACATCGCTGACACAGTCCCTGTTAGGAAGACTAACTCTTGTGCATGCACATGTTATGATGCACCAGCCAATGAAGACAGCCAAAGACCGGCACCTAAAAGAAGATGCCGACGAGGGACAGGGATCTTTGAAGGAAAGGCAAGTTTACCTCTGCTGTAGCAGCCGTGTGTTTTAATTAGGGGGCTAGTAGCTGCAAAGATGGTGTTGTCCCCTAAAATTAAAGATGAAAGAAGTTGTGATTTCTGCGCCTCTGTTTCACTAGGTGAACATACATTTCTCCACAATTCCTATAGCTACATGGGTGAATAAAACCTTGTTTAAAGTGGCTTTAATGCTTGTTCAGAATATATACATACAGTGCATTGAAAAAGTATTCATACCTCTTGAAATTTTCCACATTTTGTCATATTACAACCAAAAATGTAAATGTATTTTATTGGGATTTTATGTGATAGCCCAACACAAAGTGGCACATTATTGTGAAGTGGAATGAAAATAATAAATGGTTTTCCAAATTTTTTTCCAAATAAATATCTGAAAAGTGTGGCGTGCATTTGTATTCAGCCCCCTTTACTCTGATACCTCTAACTAAAATTAGTTGAACCATTTGCTTTCAGAAGTCACTTAATTAGTAAATAGAGTCCACCGGTATGTAATTTAATCTCAGTATAAATACAGCTGTTCTGTGAAGCTTAGTGAACAAACAGCATCATGAAGGAACACTCCAGACAGGTCAGGGATAAAGTTGTGGAGAAGTTTAAAGCAGGATTAGGTTATAAAAAAATATTCCAAGCTTTGAACATCCCACAGAGCACTGTTCAATCCATCATCTGAAAATGGAAAGATTAACCACTTCAGCCCCGGAAGGATTTACCCCCTTCTTGACCAGAGCACTTTTTACAATTTGGCACTGCGTCGCTTTAACTGCTAATTGCGCGGTCATGCAATGCTGTAACCAAACGAAATTTGCGTCCTTTTCTTCCCACAAATAGAGCTTTCTTTTGATGGTATTTGATCACCTCTGCTGTTTTTATTTTTTGCGCTATAAACGGAAAAAGACCGAAAATTTTGAAAAAAAATGATATTTTCTACTTTTTGTTATAAAAAAAATCCAATAAACTCAATTTTAGTCATACATTTAGGCCAAAATGTATTCGGCCACATGTCTTTGGTAAAAAAAATGTCAATAAGCGTATATTTATTGGTTTGCGCAAAAGTTATAGCGTCTACAAACTAGGGTACATTTTCTGGAATTTACACAGCTTTTAGTTTATGACTGCCTATGTCATTTCATGAGGTGCTAAAATGGCAGGGCAGTACAAAACCCCCCAAATGACCCCATTTTGGAAAGTAGACACCCCAAGGAAATTGCTGAGAGGCATGTTGAACTCATTGAATATTTATTTTTTTTGTCCCAAGTGATTGAATAATGACAAAAAAAAAATAAATAAATAAATAAAAAAAAAATTACAAAAAGTTGTCACTAAATGATATATTGCTCACACAAGCCATGGGCATATGTGGAATTGCACCCCAAAATACATTCAGCTGCTTCTCCTGAGTATGGGGATACCACATGTGTGGGACTTTTTGGGAGCCTAGCCGCGTACGGGGCCCCGAAAACCAAGCACCGCCTTCAGGATTTCAAAGGGCATAAATTTTTGATTTCACTCCTCACTACCTATCACAGTTTTGAAGGCCATAAAATGCCAAGATGGCACAAAACCCCCCCAAATGACCCCATTTTGGAAAGTAGACACCCCAAGCTATTTGCTGAGAGGCATGTTGAGTCCATGGAATATTTTATTTTTTGACACAAGTTGCGGGAAAGTGACAATTTTTTTTTTTTTTTGCACAAAGTTGTCACTAAATGATATATTGCTCAAACATGCCATGGGCATATGTGGAATTGCACCCCAAAATACATTCAGCTGCTTCTCTTGAGTATGGGGATACCACATGTGTGGGACTTTTTGGGAGCCTAGCCGCGTACGGGGCCCCCGAAAACCAAGCACCGCCTTCAGGATTTCAAAGGGCATAAATTTTTGATTTCACTCCTCACTACCTATCACAGTTTTGAAGGCCATAAAATGCCAAGATGGCACAAAACCCCCCCAAATGACCCCATTTTGGAAAGTAGACACCCCAAGCTATTTGCTGAGAGGCATGTTGAGTCCATGGAATATTTTATTTTTTGACACAAGTTGCGGGAAAGTGACAATTTTTTTTTTTTTTTGCACAAAGTTGTCACTAAATGATATATTGCTCAAACATGCCATGGGCATATGTGGAATTGCACCCCAAAATACATTCAGCTGCTTCTCTTGAGTATGGGGATACCACATGTGTGGGACTTTTTGGGAGCCTAGCCGCGTACAGGGCCCCGAAAACCAAGCACCGCCTTCAGGATTTCAAAGGGCATAAATTTTTGATTTCACTCCTCACTACCTATCACAGTTTTGAAGGCCATAAAATGCCAAGATGGCACAAAACCCCCCCAAATGACCCCATTTTGGAAAGTAGACACCCCAAGCTATTTGCTGAGAGGCATGTTGAGTCCATGGAATATTTTATTTTTTGACACAAGTTGCGGGAAAGTGACAATTTTTTTTTTTTTTTGCACAAAGTTGTCACTAAATGATATATTGCTCAAACATGCCATGGGCATATGTGGAATTACACCCCAAAATACATTCTGCTGCTTCTCCTGAGTACGGGGATACCACATGTGTGGGACTTTTTGGGAGCCTAGCCGTGTACGGGGCCCCGAAAACCAAGCACCGCCTTCAGGATTTCTAAGGGCATAAATTTTTGATTTCACTCCTCACTACCTATCACAGTTTTGAAGGCCATAAAATGCCAAGATGGCACAAAACCCCCCCAAATGACCCCATTTTGGAAAGTAGACACCCCAAGCTATTTGCTGAGAGGCATGTTGAGTCCATGGAATATTTTATATTTTGACACAAGTTGCGGGAAAGTGACAATTTTTTTTTTTTTTTTGCACAAAGTTGTCACTAAATGATATATTGCCCACACAGGCCATGGGCATATGTGGAATTACACCCCAAAATACATTCTGCTGCTTCTCCTGAGTATGGGGATACCACATGAGTGGCACTTTTTGGGAGCCTAGCTTCATACGGGGCCCCGAAATCCAATCACCGCCTTCAGGATTTCTAAGGGCGTTAATTTTTGATTTCACTTCTCACTACCCATCACAGTTTCGAAGGCCATAAAATGCCAAGATAGCACAAAACCCCCCAAAATGACCCCATTTTGGAAAGTAGACACCCCAAGCTATTTGCTGAGAGCCATGGTGAGTATTTTGCAGCTCTCATTTGTTTTTGAAAATGAAGAAAGACAAGAAAAACATATTTTTTTTTCTTTTTTCAATTTTCAAAAGTTTGTGACAAAAAGTGAGGTCTGCAAAATACTCACTATACCTCTCAGCAAATAGCTTTGGGTGTCTATTTTCCAAAATGGGGTCATTTGGGGGGGGTTTGTGCCATCTGGGC
Source organism: Aquarana catesbeiana (assembly GCF_042186555.1). Lineage (NCBI taxonomy): Eukaryota > Metazoa > Chordata > Amphibia > Anura > Ranidae > Aquarana > Aquarana catesbeiana. Next base: position 568,943,566 of record NC_133324.1, read on the forward strand.
ATTCCATGGCCTCCGAAACTGTGATAGGCAGTGAAGAGTGAAATCAAAAATTTACGCCCTTAGAAAGCCTGAAGGCGGTGCTTGGTTTTCGGGGTCCCGTACGCGGCTAGGCTCCCAAAAAGTCTCACACATGGGGTATCCCCGTATTCAGGAGAAGCAATAGAATGTATTTTGGGGTGTAATTTCACATATTCCCATGGCATGTTTGAGCAATATATCATTTAGTGACAACTTTGTGAAAAAAAAAAAAAAAAAAAATTTGTCTTTTTCCCGCAACTTGTGTCACAATATAAAATATTCCATGGACTCAACATGCCTCTCAGCAAATAGCTTGGGGTGTCTACTTTCCAAAATGGGGTCATTTGGGGGGGTTTTGAACTGTCCTGGCATTTTATGCACAACATTTAGAAGCTTATGTCACACATCACCCACTCTTCTAACCACTTGAAGACAAAGCCCTTTCTGACACTTTTTGTTTACATGAAAAAATTATTTTTTTTTGCAAGAAAATTACTTTGAACCCCCAAACATTATATATTTTTTTTAAAGCAAATGCCCTACAGATTAAAATAGTGGGTGTTTCATTTTTTTTTTCACACAGTATTTGCGCAGCGATTTTTCAAACGCATTTTTTGGGGAAAAAACACACTTTTTAACATTTTAATGCACTAAAACACACTATATTGCCCAAATGTTTGATGAAATAAAAAAGATGATCTTAGGCCGAGTACATGGATACCAAACATGACATGCTTTAAAATTGCGCACAAACGTGCAGTGGCGACAAACTAAATACATTTTTAAAAGTCTTTAAAAGCCTTTACAGGTTACCACTTTAGATTTACAGAGGAGGTCTACTGCTAAAATTACTGCCCTCGATCTGACCTTCGCGGTGATACCTCACATGCATGGTGCAATTGCTGTTTACATTTGACGCCAGACCGACGCTTGCGTTCGCCTTTGTGCGAGAGCAGGGGGGGGCAGGGGTGCTTTTTTTTTTTTTTTTTTTTTTTTTTTCCCTTATTATTTTTTTGCTTTTTTATCTTATTTTTAAACTGTTCCTTTCATTTTTTTTTTTTTTAATCATTTTTATTGTTATCTCAGGGAATGTAATTATCCCCTATGATAGCAATAGGTAGTGACAGGTACTCTTTTTTGAAAAAATTGGGGTCTATTAGACCCTAGATCTCTCCTCTGCCCTCAAAGCATCTGACCACACCAAGAGCGGTGTGATAAAATGCTTTCCCAATTTCCCAATGGCGCTGTTTACATCCGGCGAAATCTAAGTCATGAAATGCTCGTAGCTTCCAGTTTCTTAGGCCATAGAGATGTTTGGAGCCATTCTGGTCTCTGATCAGCTCTATGGTCAGCTGGCTGAATCACCGGCTGCATTCTCAGGTTCCCTGTTGGGACAGGAGAGCCAGAGAAAAACATGGAAGACGGTGGGGGGGGGGGCATTCCCTCCCACTGCTTGTAAAAGCAGTCTAGAGGCTAATTAGCCACTAGGATTGCTTTTACATGAAAGCCAACCGCTGGCTGAAAAGAATGATACCAAGATGATACCTAAACCTGCAGGCATCATTCTGGTATAACCACTCAAAGTCCAGCAACATACCAGTACATTGCTGGTCCTTGTTGGGCATACATTGTAAACTTTTTTTTCATGCAGCCTGTGGGCTGAACGAAAAAAAGATCTTGATCGGAGGGTATGCCCACCATTAGAATACCTCCCTTCATCCACCCACTTCTAATGATGGGCATACATGCACCGTTTTATATATGCCGAAGCATGGAGGCATCCTCCCACAAAAGGCAGGAGCAAATCGCTCCTCCACCCACTGCTGCCCCCACGCTTCGGCATATATGCTGAAGTATGTAACTGTGGTGGTGAAATCACCTCCGACAGCGCTGGAGTCACGGCTTTATGTATCATGGGAGCAAACGCTGTTGCTGTCAAGATAAATAAATCCGCGCTGCAACTGAATGGCGTACCTGCTAAGCAAATGATGGTAAACAAAGTAACATTACAGTATAACAGTAATACTTACCATACCTGAAAAGCAAATACAAAAAAAAAAACATAGTAAAAAATAAAACATTTAACGCAACCTGTGCCTACCTAAAATATATATATGCCGAAGCATGGGGGCATCCTCCCACAAAAGGCAGGAGCAAATCGCTCCTCCACCCACTGCTGCCCCCACGCTTCGGCATATATGCTGAAGTATGTAACTGTGGTGGTGAAATCACCTCCGACAGCGCTGGAGTCACGGCTTTATGTATCGTGGGAGCAAACGCTGTTGCTGTCAAGATAAATAAATCCGCGCTGCAACTGAATGGCGTACCTGCTAAGCAAATGATGGTTAACAAAAAACAAAGTAACATTACAGTATAACAGTAATACCATACCTGCAAAGCAAATACAAAAAAAAAAACATAGTAAAAAATAAAACATTTAACGCAACCTGTGCCTACCTAAAATATATATATGCCGATGCCGAAGCATGGGGGCATCCTCCCACAAAAGGCAGGAGCAAATCGCTCCTCCACCCACTGCTGCCCCCACGCTTCGGCATATATGCTGAAGTATGTAACTGTGGTGGTGAAATCACCTCCGACAGCGCTGGAGTCACGGCTTTATGTATCGTGGGAGCAAACGCTGTTGCTGTCAAGATAAATAAATCCGCACTGCAGCTGAATGGCGTACCTGAAAACAAAAAAATGGTTAAAACACATTAAACTATAAAAAAATTACATACCTGAAAAGCAAACATGATAAAACATAACAATAAAACATTGCAGAATAGAATACAGTAAAAAGAGCAGAACAATAGAGAGAAAATAGAGAGAGAGAGAACAATAAAACGACAACTATTTTTGTTTTTTTTATTTTATATTTTTTTTGTGTATTTTTTTTTTTTTTTACATTTTTTTTTTATAACTGTAACTTTTAAAATTGTAACGGTTCCAGGTTTGGGTCTCTCAAAATGCGATGGCATCTTGGGAGACCCTGTGAAAGTGTGTCCTAGTCTGTGCAGTGCTGTACCCTACGCTAAAACTCAACTAGTGTATGGTAGCGTTCAAAACATTCACCAATGCAAAGACCAGGATTGCCAGGACAGGAGGGACAATAATACCGGGTGTCACGCCTAAATCCGCGCTTGCTGCAGACACGACATTTTCTTTGGGGGGCTCGTTGGGTAGAGGTACTCGGGATGGCATAAGGAAAATGCCTCTCATGCAGCCGGCCTACTGCATTTGGTTGGGGAAGGTGAGGTGGAGCACCGTCTGGAAACAGAAGGGCTCTGACGATCTCTTCCTGGAATTTAAGGAAGGATCCAGTCCGTCCTGAAGCTCTGTATAGCACATGAGCGTTCAGCAAAGCCAATTGAAATAAGTATACAGACACTTTTTTGTACCAGCGTCTGGCCTTACGGGCAATTAGGTACAGCGCCAACAACTGGTCGTTGAGGTCCACCCCTCCCATATTTTGGTTATATTCGTGGACACAGAGGGGTTTCTCCACAACACCAGTCGCCGTAGTAATTTGGGTCGTCGTGTCTGCATGAAGGGAGGTAAGAACGAAAACATTCTTATTGTCCCTCCACTTCATAGCGAGCAAGTTATTACACTGCAAGCAGGCTCTCTCCCCCAGCCTAAGATGGGAATCTACAAGCCGCTGAGGAAAGCCCCGGCGATTAGGTCGCACGGTGCCACATGCTCCAATCTGATGATCAAACAAGTGACTAAAAAGTGGCACGCTCGTGTAATAATTGTCCACGTACAAGTGGTACCCCTTTCCGAATAAGGGTGACACCAAGTCCCACACTATCTTGCCAGCGCTTCCTATGTAGTCAGGGCAGTTTGTCGGCTCTACGTGACTATCTTTGCCCTCGTAAACCATAAATCTACATGTATAGCCTGTGGCCCTGTCACAGAGCTTATACATCTTGACCCCGTATCTGGCACGCTTGCTGGGAAGGTACTGTTTGAATGACAAGCGGCCAGAAAATTTAATCAGGGACTCATCAACGCAGACAACTTGATGGGGAGTAAACAAGTCTGCAAAACGTTGGTTGAAGTGGTTTACGAGGGGCCGAATTTTGTAGAGCCGATCGTATTCAGGGTCTCCACGAGGACGACAGAGTTCATTGTCGTTGAAGTGCATGAACCGCAAAATCTGCTCGTATCGTGCCCTGGTCATGGAGGCAGAGAACACGGGCATATGGTGAATTGGGTCAGTGGACCAATATGACCGCAACTCACTCTTTTTGGTTATGCCCATGTTGAGGGAAAGGCCCAGAAAGATCTTAAATTCGGAGACCGTAATTGGTCTCCAATCTCTGGCAAGGGAGGACTGGGGAATAGTGGCGATGTGTTGACCAGCGTATAAATTGCTTTGGTCCACAATAGATCTATAGAGATCTTCGGTGAAAAACAGTGAATAAAAATCCAGTGGCGTAAAATCAACTGTTTCCACCTGAATTCCGGGTTGGCCAGTGAATGGGGGCAATACGGGTGCTGCAGAAGTGGTGGGTACCCAATTCGGATTGGCGAATGCAGCAGGAAGGGCACTATGGGCACGACGGGCCTGTGTTCGTCTTCTTGGTGGCAGCGGGACCCTACTAGTGCTTGCCACCTCACCAGCTTGAACTGCACTTATGGGACTCGCCACGTCACCACGTGATACTGCAGTGCTGGATGTACAACCAGGGTGTACTAGGCCGCTGGTGCTTGCCAGTTCACCAGAAGGAATAGCGGCACTAGTACTGCTCTGCTCCATACGAGGGACCTGCGGTTCTTGCACTTCAAGGACAGAAGAAGAAGTTCGGGGTCTGGTACGCCTGACCCTAGCAGGGACCACAACTCCGTCGTCAGAGCTATCTGTCATGGAGCCGCTGTCCTCTACAGGATCGTATTCTGAGCCTGAACTTGACAGATGAGTGACTTCCTCTTCACTATCTGTCATGCTCATAAACGTGTAGGCCTCTTCACTAGTGTACCTTCGATTTGCCATTTTGGGCTCTAAATTTAGGGGTACACTAGTGAGACTCACAGGCAAAAAAGCTCCTGACTGTCAGCGACTGATTCAAAACGCTACCAAAAAACTGTTAGCGATCGCAGGGATCAGGCCTGACTCTGCGAACGCTGCAGTTATGTGTGCTTAGTGTTTTGTGACAGTTATCGATCGATACTGCACTTGGGTGGGCTGGGCTGGGCTGGGCCGAGGAGCAAAACGCAGGTGCTAGCAGGTATCTGGGCTGATCCCGCTAACACTGCGTTTTTTTGGGGGACCCTAAACTGCTGGGGAGTATAGATCTGATCGGATCAGATATCGATCCGTTCAGATACTATAGCACTAAGGGAGGTGTATGCTGCGTGCGTGGGTGTTAGCGGTACTGGCGCTAACCTGACGCTGCCTGGGGCGACGCAGACCTTATCTGACCCTAAAAACTTAACTTATATCACCGCCGGGCAATTAGGGGGTTAAACCTTTATAAGGTAATAAACGGTGGGTGCCCTAAAACTATAATAAACTATAATAAACTATAAAAAACTACAAAAAACAAACCAACTAACCAGCGTCACCCGTAACAATTATATGGTGATCACTGGTGAAAGGGTTAACTAGGGGGCAATCAAGGGGTTAAAACCTTTAGAAGGTAGTATATGGGGGTCCCTGTCGCTATAAAAAACACTGACGGCGAACCTATATACTTACCTCCCTAACTAGCGTCACCTGTGTCACTAATACAGCGATCAGAAAAACGATCGCTTAGTGACACTGGCGACGGGGGGTGATCACGGGGTTAAAACTTTATTAGGGGGGGTTAGGGGGGTACCCTGGACCTAAGGGGGGGTACCCTAGACCTAAAGGGGGCTAACCTAACTGCCCTAACACTTGTAACTGACACAAACTGACACCAATGCAATAATCAGAAAAAAAAAAAAACCTGCTATTGGTGTCAGTATGTGTGGGGGTACAGGGGGGTGATCAGGGGGTGACTGGGGGGTGACAGGGGGGTGACAAGTGTGCCTGCGTGTTCTACTGTTAGTGTAGTGTTGGTGCACTTACTTGGATGTCTTCTCTCCTCGGCGCCGGATCAAAAAGACCGGCTTGAGGAGAGATGACATCACTTCCTCCGCTTCTGTTTACATTCACAGAAGCCGAGGAAGCTTGTCATTGGCCAGGAGCGATCGCGAGGGGGGAGCCACGAATGAGTGGCCTCCCCCTCACCTTCGATCGACCCTGACCTCGATCCGACCGCCGCTGGCACCGGGGGGGGGTCCGGACCCCCCACCCGCGGGCAGGCAAGGACGTACCTGTAAGTCCTTTTGCCTGCCCGTGCCATTCTGCCGACGTATATAGTCGTGCGGCGGTCGGCAACTGGTTAATCATAGAAGCAGCCAAGAAGCAGCATAAATCAGAGAAGCAGCCAAGAGGCCCATGGTAACTCTGGAGGAGCTGCAGAGATCCACAGCTCAGGGCCATTAGTTGTGCACTCCACAAATGAAAGGTGGTACACGCCACACTTTTCAGATATTTATTTGTAAAAAAAATTGAAAACCATTTATCATTTTCCTTCCACTTCACAATTATGAGCCACTTTGTGTTGGTCTATGACATAAAATCCCAATAAAATACATTTAGGTTTTTGGTTGTAACATGACAAAATGTGGAAAATTTCAAGGGGTATGAATACATTTTCAAGGCACTGTATTTCTATTTGCATAGTCTGGGCACAGGATCACTTTAATTGACTGTAAGTTAGTTTTGTGAGTTGGTACTGTTTATTATATTTGAAGAAAGACTGAACTGTGTAGCTCTGCATTCAGTAAACTACTTGCAAACATCAGTACTTACTTTACTTAATGGCCTTTGCTCCTTAGAGGTCTTCTGAGGAGGAATTTGGTTTAATATTACTTTGGGGAAGAAAGCAGGGGAAGAGTTCCTAGATTTTTGTACTGGGTCACAAGTAAGTGTGCCTTCGTCCGTTACTGCCACCAAACTTACTGCGCGCTGAACAGTTTGTGAAGGTCTGGACGTTTCACAGCTTTTACAGATTGACACTGAAGGGAGAGAAATGCAGATTGCTCCTGAATTCCTCTGCAAGGGAGATGGGATATCTGTATGTGCCTCACTTCTTTTGTTCACTTGTTTTAAAACTTCTGGTGTGTCTTCATTATCCACTTCACAATCATCAATAACCTGCCCCAGGATAGGTCGAAGATCTATTGTTATTTGCCGAATAATGGGTCGCTCCTGTATAGGCTGATCAAGGGCTGGTTCGAGGTGTGTCTTGTGTGGGTATCTGAAATTCTTTTTCTGTAGAGAAAACACATAGGAGTTCATTTATAAATGTTCAAAGATTCACACATTCTTCTGATTGAATTTACAGCAAAACTTCAGCCTCCCCCTCTCCGAAATATGCCCCTTATGGCTGATTTGTTATTTTTTGTTACTGTTTTTTCAACCAGGTGCCACCATTTTCTCTATAATGAAAAAGCGTTCCCCATCACATAACCTGTGTACTGTGGTGGGTGATGATGTGTTACTATGGACAGGTACAACTGCATGGTTTCTGTTTGGGACCTGCCCACATCCTCTTATTGCAATGTGTGGAAGGATACCGTCATGTGGGAGGATGACCACATTGGAGCACTTCCATGATGCAGTGCCTGCACAGATCCTCCCCCTGGAGCTCAGGAAATATACATGTTCGAGAAACAGCTGATGATGTCATGTGTAACAAAAGGATATATTACACAAAAAGTAGGCATTTAAAAAAATGTAAATGCATTGATTTTGTGGAAGGGGAAAGAGAGATAAGGGTCAAAAGTGACAAATATATTTTTACTTGAAAACACATGAATCCTGGATGAAGGTTGTGTGAATCATGTGCGAAAACATTTATAAATAGATCCCATAGTTATCAATATAGGGCTACAAAAATAATAGATCACACTAATGCCAATATTAAGAAATCCATTGCAAGAACTGGTATGAAAAGCAGTCCTGGCATAATAATATTAGTCTGCACACAAAGTTTCTTAAAGAGGTAGTAAACTTCCTCTACAAACTTTTACCTATATGTAAGCCTATAATAAGCCTTACCTACTGTATAGGTATTGAAAATCTCTCCTAAACCTGTACAGTTTAGGAGATATTTCCAGTGCATGCAGCCAGTGACATTACTGGCGCATGCGCTCTGAATGAATGGCCCACGTGTGCCGTTCCTTCCGAGCCCCTGCTGTGAACAGGGGCTCCTGCATACATGCGCGGGAGTGACGTCATCACAGCTCCAGCCAATTGCAGCGCCAGAGCCCGCAGACCCAGAAGAAGCTCCGAGAAAGATGTTGGCCGTGACAGTGGTGTGCGGGGACTGCAACAGCTTTGTTTTAAAGTATTTCATAATGAGCTAGTATGCGATGCATACTAGCTCATTATGCCTTTGTCTTGCAGGTTCGTTTTAATTGTGGAAATTTTTTCAGAGGTTTACAACCTCTTTAAAGTCAAAATGTTCAATAACTTTTCTGGTCCTACACTGGCATAGACTATTTTGACAATGTTTAATTCAGCTTACATAAGATAACTAGCCCTATTTTTACAACCTCTGATAAGATGAATGCATTCTACTAGCCATATTTTTTACAACCTCTGAAGGCTACTTCTGGGATGTGGCACCACCAGCAAAGCATTCACTTTATTTATGAAAACAGATCAGATTCTCTAATAAGTGCTATTGCTTCTACTCATGTGGATCTTGTGGATAACAAGTGCAACCCTAACTGAGAAAATGTGTCAGTTGCAATAGAAAATAAATAACATGGTAGTGTATTCAAAAGTCCAAGTCCTCATTTTACAGATATTTTTATTAGGGGTTCATTCCCATCTGTGCATTTTTAAAGGGCGTATTGATGACAATGGCAGTACATAAAAACACACTGAAAATGCACATTAGTGTATTTTAAAAATCCACAATAAAATGCTTAAAAACATGCATTGAATGGTGACAATCCAGCCTAAAGTGGGGTGCACACTATAAGAAAATCAGGAGAATGTATTTTCCTCATTGTTTCACAGCAAGTCACAAGAGAGGAAGAAAATAATGTATGAAAATTTTCATACGACAAAGGCTTTTTTTTTTGTTTTTTGTTTCTCATCATGCGCAATCTTTCTTTTCAGATTTTTCTTGTACGAAAATCGTTCGTAAACTGTACACATTAAACTAAAATCCTTCGCTCTGTTCCTGTACGAGAAAAATTTTAGAGTTTGTACCTTCGACAATCTTTGTTCCAAAGGTTGGAACCGGCTGTTGAAATTTGTGTCCACACAAATCGTACGATTGTTCCTCGGACCGATTGTTCCTCGGACGAAAATGTTCGCCCGATTTTCTTATAGTGTGTATGAGCCGTTAATGACTATGAAACAGGCAACATAACTAACTATGGTGTATTTTAGACTACACTTAACACATAACTGCTTTGTGCACTTAAAGGGGCTATAAACCTTTGTGTTTTTTCTCCTTAATGCATCCTGTGCATTAAGGTGAAAAAAAACCTGACAGTGACCGACCCCCAGCCCCCCGTTTTACTTAACCTGAGCCCTGGAACTTCACCCGGCGGGGACACGCTGTCTCTCTGGCCGGGGTTCTCGGCTCTTGATTGAATAGATTTATAGCAGAGCAGCTATTGGCTCCTGCTGCTGTCAATCAAATCCAATGACGCGGACGCCGGGGGGCGGGCCCAAGTCATACATTCGGCAGCTATGGACACCGAATGCTGGACTCGGGAGTGCGCACACAAGGTAACCCCCTCAGGGGAGAACGCTTCTCCTAGGGGGTTATCTGATGCGGGGAGGAGCCGAGAGAGCTGCCGGGGGACCCCAGAAGAGCAAGTTCGGAGCCACTCTGTGCAAAACAAGCTGTACAGTGGAGATAAGTAGGATATGTTATTTAAAAAAAAAAAAAAAAAAAAACTCTTACAATCACTTTAAGGTACTACATGTAATGGGCATTTTTCTGTTAGGCTGGCCTGTTACCAAAAGAATTATTCTGTTAGGTTGGCCTGTAACCATGTTTACAGAGTTCAACCAATACAACTACTTTAATTAACCCGTAATAGTGCTGTGGCAAAAAGATAATACATCTGATTCATGCCATCTGTTAAGAAGACAGAAAATAGGCTTCTCAGGAAAAAAGCTTTGTTTGGGTACTTTGTTCAGCCATTTGCTGTTTTCCCCAGTTTAAAACCAAATTCTGATTGTCTGATTGTGTTTCCTTCTCTCTGCTCCATAGGCATAAAAATACATATTTGCAGGAAGCTGTAAAACAATCTTCAAATGCAGGCATAGTTCAACTGTTCTCTGAAGTCTCTGACCACGTTAATTAACCTTTGCTTGGTTAATTAAATCTCTTGGCATGTGTCAGCCTTATTAATGCTTACCTTAGGTTGCCTGTCCGAGTCTATGTTGGTTTTTGACTGGATGACATCTAAATATAAAACAAAGGGTCAAAGATTACAATGTTGTTTTTCTCAGTAACTTTTAGGATCCAAGAATAGCAAAATAAATATCCACATATTTATTTTCCAACTTAGGATGTACCTTACATACTCATTGCTTCTATTCCAAACCTAATTCACTCCCTGAGGCTCCATTCACACTAGCGCGTTTTTTGATGCATTTTGCAGAAATGCATGGGAATTTTTTAACATGGGTTCCTATGGAACATGTTCACATCAATGCCTTTTTGTTTCTCTGCATTTTTGGAAAGGGTCAGGAACTTTTTTTCATGCAAAATGCAGCGTTTTGCATGTAATACAATTCAATGGACAAGCATCAAAAACGCATGTGCACCGTTTTTGCAGCGTTTTTACAGCGTTTTTGATGCGTTATTGATGCGTTTTTGCCGTTTTTTTTTTAAATTTTTTTAAAAATTTTTTTTAGACTGTAAAAAAAAACTGTAAAAAAAAAAAAAAAAAACGCAAAACGCAAATCGCGGCAAAAACGCCGCAAAAACGCCGCAAAAACGCTGCTCAAAAACGTGGCAAGCATGAAAAAAAACCTCCAAAAACGCTCAAAAGCAACATGCATAGGTGTGAATGGAGCCTTAGGCGGGTTATCTGAGCCTTAGGCTCCATTCACACTAGCGCGTTTTTTGATGCATTTTGCATTTTGCAGAAATGCATGGGAATTTTTTTTAACATGGGTTCCTATGGAACATGTTCACATCAATGCTTTTTTGTATCTCTGCGTTTTTGGAAAGGGTCGGGGACTTTTTTTCATGCAAAAAGCAGCGTTTTGCATGTAATGGATTTCAATGGACAAGCATCAAAAACGCAAGTGCACCATTTTTGCAGCGTTTTTGCAGCGTTTTTGCCGTTTTTTTTTTTTTTTAAGACTGTAAAAAAAAAAAAAAAAACGCAAAACGCAAATCGCGGCAAAAACGCGGCAAAAACGCTACAAAAACGCTGCTCAAAAACGTGCCAAGCATGAAAAAAAAACCTCCAAAAACGCTCAAAAGCAACATGCATAGGTGTGAATCGAGCCTCAGGCTCTGTTTCCACTAGTGCGACTTTTCATGCGACTTGGGACTGAAAAGTCGCATGACAAATTGTTTCCCATGATTTCCAATGAGTACCGTTCATATCTGTGCGACTTCAAGTCGCAGCGACTTCAAAGTAGTCCCTGCACTACTTTGGTCCCACTTTGATGCGACTTGAGGTCTATAGATACAGGCATTGCTTCAAATCGCGGTAAAAAGTCGCGGTAAAATCGCGGTAAAAAATTGCGGCAAAATCGCGCGACTTTGGGGACGCACTAGTGGAAACCTAGCCTCAGGCTCCATTCACACTAGCGCGTTTTTTGATGCATTTTGCAGAAATGCACGGGACTTTTTTACAATGGGTTCCTATGGAACATGTTCACATCAATGCCTTTTTGTTTCTCTGCATTTTTGGAAAGGGTCAGGGACTTTTTTTCATGCAAAATGCAGCGTTTTGCATGTAATACAATTCAATGCACAAGCATCAAAAACGCATGTGCACCGTTTTTGCAGCGTTTTTACAGCGTTTTTGATGCGTTATTGATGCGTTTTTGCCGGGTTTTTTTTTAAATTTTTTTAAAAAATTTTTTTAGACTGTAAAAAAAAAAAAAAAAAAAAAACCGCAAAACGCAAATCGCGGCAAAAACGCCGCAAAAACGCTGCTCAAAAACGTGGCAAGCATGAAAAAAAACCTCCAAAAACGCTCAAAAACGCAAGTGCACCGTTTTTGCAGCGTTTTTGCAGCGTTTTTGGTGCGTACAGTTTTTTTTTACAGTCTAAAAAAATTTTTTAAAAAAATTTAAAAAAAAAACCGGCAAAAACGCACCAAAAACGCACCAAAAACGCTGCAAAAACGCTGCAAAAACGGTGCACTTGCGTTTTTGATGCTTGACCATTGAAATCCATTACATGCAAAACGCTGCTTTTTGCATGAAAAAAAGTCCCCGACCCTTTCCAAAAACGCAGAGATACAAAAAAGCATTGATGTGAACATGTTCCATAGGAACCCATGTTAAAAAATTCCCGTGCATTTCTGCAAAATGCAAAATGCATCAAAAAACGCGCTAGTGTGAATGGAGCCTTAGGCTGGATTCACACCTATGCATGTTGCTTTTGGGCGTTTTTGGAGGTTTTTTTTTCATGCTTGCCACGTTTTTGAGCAGCGTTTTTGCCGCGTTTTTGCCGCGATTTTGCCGCGATTTGCGTTTTGCGTTTTTTTTTTTTTTTTACAGTTTTTTTTTACAGTCTAAAAAAAAAATTTCAAAAAAAAAAACGGCAAAAACGCATAAAAAACGCTGCAAAAACGCTGCAATAACGGTGCACTTGCGTTTTTGATGCTTGTCCATTGAATTCTATTACATGCAAAACGCTGCATTTTGCATGAAAAAAAGTCCCTGACCCTTTCCAAAAATGCAGAGAAACAAAAAGGCATTGATGTGAACATGTTCCATAGGATCCCATGTTAAAAAATTCCCATGCATTTCTGCAAAATGCATCAAAAAACGCGCTAGTGTGAATGGAGCCTTAAGCTCCATTCACACTAGCGTTTTTTTGATGCATTTTGCATTTTGCAGAAATGCATGGGAATTTTTTAACATGGGATCCTATGGAACATGTTCACATCAATGCCTTTTTGGAAAGGGTCAGGGACTTTTTTTCATGCAAAATGCAGCATTTTGCATGTAATAGAATTCAATGGACCAGCATCAAAAACGCAAGTGCAGCGTTTTTAAAGCGTTTTTGGCTTTTTTTTTTTTTTCAGACTGTATACAGTCTAAAAAAAACTGTAAAAAAAACAAAAACACTGCAAAAACGCTGTAAGAACGTGGCAAGCATCACAAAAAAACTCCAAAAACGCTCAAAAGCAACATGCATAGATGTGAATCGAGCCTAAGTAAACATCCCTCAATCTTTGTCCTCCAAACCCACTGCAGGAGCAACACTAGAGGCCTGAGACTTGGTGATCACTTGATTTTCAGAGTTTTTGCAAATCGGAGGTGAACTCCTTTCCAAATCAATGTGCGAACATGTTTATTGCTATGACAACTGAAATAAGCTGTTAAGATAATATAATATATATATATATATATATATATATATATATATATATATATATATATATATATATATATATATATATATATATATAAAAGTTACAGAGAATGCATCGTTTTTATGAATCATAAACCAGGAAGGATAACTGCACTATATATTCCTAAAACATAAAAAAAAAACAGCAACTATGCTGTAAGATATATACAGTCTCAATATGCAGTTATAGATAACGTTGGGCTAAACCACAAATGAACAATTGTGAAAATAACATAATACAAAAATAAAACAAACCAATTCGTGAAAAATAAACAATTTAGTTAAAATAAAAGTCCCAGTATGAAATATTAGATGATCGAAGTTGAGTATTACTCCAACAGTGCAAATCCTGATAAAAAGTATACAGAAGTCCAAAGAGTCCTTTTAGTGATAATGACACTGTCCCACACCCCAAATGAAGTTACAGCTCCACCGTATGAAATGCCTGCTCACCAGCTAGTGTGGACCCCCTGTCACGGGAGGTCTATCTCGCATGTGGCCAACACCCAGTCCTTGTTTTTGTAAGGAGATATATATGTGGTAGTCCCACCATCTATCAACTTCAAGGATCACAGGCACAGCGACTATTGCAGCTCAATCATAGCAGGAAGCCTTTACGGATGTCCTCCAAATATTCATGCTCATAGACGTTCCCCCAAAAAAGATAAAGGCTTGCCACAGTGTAAAACCATAAACTTTCAATATATCTCAAATGTAATGCACTTGCATCAAGTTTGCATAAACACGCATGGGAAAATCTCAAGCTGGCCATCTCCACCAAAAACGCCTGTCCCTTTGGAATCCACGAAGAGCAGCGACATTAGCACGTCGCTCCACCCAATGCACCTCGCCATAACTGACATCGACAGGAGCACTCATAGCTTGAGTCTCAGCCTATTCAGCATGGACTGACCTGAATTTAAGCCATGTATAGCAGTCTTAAGACTTCATTTAAAGCGGGTTAAAGCAGAACTTTACCCATAACAACTTGATAAAAAATAATGTTCTCAGCAAGGAACATACATTCCACATAAAAATTATACTACCAAAATTAGTGTGTGCTGTAAATTGCCTCCAGCATTGCTCTTGCTTCCTTCTTGCTGGAGGTTGCCATTTTGCTGAAACCCAGAGCCCCTGAGTAGAAGTAAATCATAAAGCGGAACTAAACCCATTGATTTAACAGTTTCAAAATACAGTTATATTCCTGTAATGTTGGAATTGCTAACTGTCACATCTGCTTGTTTCCTCAACCAAACTGTCAAACCATCAAATGGCTGGTGTCATAACTGATCATGTGTGCAGCACCATGTCAGCAGATCGGCCTCTACAGATTCAGTAGTGCTTAAAAATAGAAAGCAACTGGGCAAGTGCAGAGCAGGGTGAGACAATGTATTACTGTATTCTTAACAGTATAGGCACCTATTTTTAATACATGACATAGCTATACTTGCCATTAAAGCTTACCATTACAGAACAATCACTGTGTAGTACTACAAAGCAGGATGTTGAGCCTGTCCATGTAATAATCACATGGAAAATCCCATGTACATGGATGATTAAAAGTGAACTCCTTGGCCACCCAATGACTGCAACATACATATATACGTATACATATCTTAAATTGTAAGCACTAACAAGCAGGGCCCACTGATTGCTCCTGTACTGAATTGTATTGTAACTGTACTGCCTTTATTTTGTAAAGTGCTGTGCAAACTGTTGGCACTATATAAATCCTGAATATTATTATTAATAATAATAATGATAATAATATAGACATGGACAGGAGGTTCATTTGTTGTTAAACAAAACCCTATAAAGGGGAAGTGATTTCACTGACAGACCGCAGAGTGGTTGTTGCTGCCAATTATGGCAATAAAAACATCTCACATGTTCACTTTCTGGGATTTTTACTATAGTCTCTTGTGTTTACAGAAATGATGTGAAATGCAACAAAAAAATACAGCGAGCAGACAAGTCTGTGGGTAAAAATGACCACATTGTTAATAAGAAAGGATAGAGGTAAAGGCCAGACGTGCAAACTGCCTATTCTGCAAATTGTTCTTGTCATAAGCATAGCTTACTGCAGTGTTTCTCAAATCCAGTTCTCAAGGCACCCCAACAGGTCATGTTTTCAGGCTTTCCATTATTTTGCACTGGTGATTTGATCAGTTTCACTGCCTTAGATCGGACGTCATATGATGTCGCCATGATATCAAGCCGCCGGGGGCGCGCATCACGGTAATCAGTCTGACACACCACAACACTGATCTAGGTAAAGAGTTTCTGACAGAGACTCTTTACCACGTGATCAGCTGTGTCCAATCACGGCTGATCACAGTGTAAACAGGAAGAGCCGTTGATCGGCTTTTCCTCGCTCGCGTCTGACAGACGCGAGTAGAGGAGAGCTGATCGGCTGCTCCTCTGACAGGGGGGGGTCTGTGTTGATTGATTATCAACGCAGCCCCCCAAGGATGCCCACACTGGACCACCAGGGACGCCACCAGGGATGCCCACCACTTGTGACCACCAGGTATGCCACCCATGGCCACCAGGGATAACAATCAGTGCCCACAATGATGCCAATCAGTGCCCACAATGCCTGCCAATCAGTGCCCTCAATGGATGCCTGCCAATCAGTGATGCCCATCAGTACCATCCATTAGTGTACATCAGTGCCACCTATCAGTGCCCATCCATGCCCATCCGTTCCTCTTATCAGTGCCCATCTGTGCCGCCTATGTGTAGCCATCAGTGCTGCATATCAGTGCCACCTATCAGTACCCCATCAGTGCTGCTTATTAGTGCCCATCATCAGTGCCACCTCATCGATGCCCATCAGTGCCACCTTATCAGTGCCCGTCAGTGCAGCCCCATCAGTGCCCATCAGTAAAGGAGAAAACTTACTTATTTACAAAGTTTTGTAACAGAAACAAAAAAACTGTTTTTTTTCAAAATTTTCAGTCTTTTTTATTTATTTAGCAGAAAATAAAAATCCCAGGGTGATCAAATACCACCAAAAGAAAGCTCTATTTGTGGGAACAAAATGACAAAAGTTTAGTTTGGGTACAGTGTAGCATGACCGCGCAATTGTCATTCAAAGTGCGACAGCGCTGAAAGCTGAAAATTGGTCTGGTCAGGAAGGTGTATAAGTGCCCTGTATTGAAGTGGTTAACAGTGTGGATAGAGGAATCTCTGCTGTTGGCTATTGTGCTCAGGCAGCCAATTTGAGATCACGCCAAATGTGTGGTTACAAAATTTTACCTGACCAGTGGCCACAGACCTTTCTAACTGGCATTGAGTCTTCTGACTCCCCAACAGTGGCGGCCCATCCATAGGGGGCCCCAAAGCTAGTCACCAAAAAAAAAGTTTCTTTAAAAAAAAAAAAAAGGGTCCTTTAAGTGCACTGTGTATGGGCGCCGGACACAGTACACTATGGGAAGCATGATGTCTATGCAATCACATGATTTCAGGTGAGACGCTTCATTTGGCTGCTTTTGTGAGTGCTTGTGGCGGAAAGCAATGCATCGCAACACTCCCTTTTTGGTCATTTTTCTTGTTGGATTTCTATTGGCACCGCCGTAGGACATGGGTGGTGCTTTCCTTGGAGACGCGATGTCGCTTCCGGTTTCCCACCATTCATAGTGTGGATGGAATGGAAGCAGAGCAAGGCCTGAGCAGACACACTTTCAGAACTGTCATCCTGTTTTTCCCCCACAGTTCTGAAAAAATCATAGCTCACTATTACATTGTAGCAAGCTCCTAAACATACTCATGACATGCTTACATTTCAATTTGGCATCTACGCTGTGACCTCCACAGTAAGGCAGTCTTTAGCATTACCATGCATACTCTCATTTAGTTTGAGCCAAGCTTGGCAGGATCCACCAGACAAGCATGGTTCTTCTATGATAATAAGACATATTTGCCTTTCAGTCTCAATTCCTAAGTGTGTTGCAAGAACAGGCTTGCAAATAGCGATGAACGCCTCCCCAAGTCGCATTCCATAGACTCATTTAATATGGGGCAATTGGCAGCCACATGTCCCAGTCCTTGGCAGTGCCAACACCTAATATGACATGAATGGGAGTCCATTCATATATGACACCCTTGGGTGTCTTAGCCCCCCTCCCATTTCCCCCTTAAGGGACAATTTAACCCTTTACTAAAAATGAATAGTCTTACTCAAGTTGATGCTTTCCTGTTTCCAAGGATTACAAGCTTGGAAGGCAGATCTTGGAGAGAATCCTCAGTAGCAGTATGCTGCTCCACAAGGGATATCAACGCATCCACACACTGAGGGTCTGTAGGCCAAATGTGGTACTATATCTCGACTCTTTGAGATCGCAAATCTTTGATGTAACATCACAGACCACTAAATCCATCAACTGAGCAGGCTTCAGCACCTCAGGTTGCAAACACTCGCTTGAAAGGTGGAACAAATCCTACTTCTGGGTCCCCGCAGGTTTTACAGGGTCATATTTCCAGGAGAACATGCTCTTGGGTTCTCAAAGGATTTCTCCTTTGAGCTTATGATATCCTTGGTAGCTCACATTCAGTGAGATGCTGATGTAGGCTTCAACATCATCCTCCAAGAGCAACGTCTGTAATATGCTCTGCACAGACTGTTGAGGTAGTTGACTCCTGTGCCATGATCTGCCTATCTAACAGCCCCTGTGTCTACTGCCATAGAGAAGGGTTCACTTGCTGCTGTCCCTCCTATGCGACCTGATGGGTAACAGTCAGCTGCTGGACTAGCTAGTCTCTTGCTTGTTAGCATTATAGCTGAGCATCCATTTGCTCATTATGCTCAGATGCAGGCCTCACTCTCTTTAGTTGCAACCACCAGCTGCATTGGCCCACACCCTGGCCTTTTGGGTGGAGCACACCTGTCCCCTTAATGGAGCAATGAGCTATGGCCAAGTCTTTGAATATAAAGGGTTTGCACATCTGCACGCACACACACACACATCTTGTCAGTCTCCTATAAGACCTGGACACCAGGCTGGGGGCATTGTCCCTCTCCATATTCTCTGATGAGTCTGAACTCCAGAATCCAGTCTGGGGATACCAAAATCTGGAGAAAGTTGTAAGATCAACTCTATCCACTCAGTTCAGATACTCTAGAGCTCCTCACTCTGCATTTGTGAGAACACTGTATCATTTGTGCCTACTTTTGCACAGTGGCAGGGCCCTACACTGTGACAAGAGTCCTATAGATATAGAGACTATGCTATGCAGCCATGTTGCCCTGATTGAGTCACAAAGACCACAGAAGAGTCCATGTTTGTGCAGCTTTCATATTTATGTTTGGCTGTTCCTATTCTTAATGCACTATATGCATGTTTTGTGCCATCTTGAACCTGTTTTGCATTTTTGCTTCTAATTTTGCACCTGTTTAGTAAACTGATGTCTGTCTGATCATTCACCTGATTACCCATTCTGGTAAACCACTTGCCAACATAAGATATTTTTTAAACTCTTACATCTTATTTAATAATAGGTGCCTGTCTCTTTGTAAGGGGTACAGGTTCAACAAATAGTTGCAAGAGAGACAGGAACACCTGAAACAATCCAAGCAGGTTTTCTCTGCACTTTTATTTAGCAAGACTAAACAAACACTTGTACAGCAAGTCCATAGCATAAAACAAACAAAACAACTGCAAGTCTGAGCCGTTGTCAGTTCTTGACTAACAGGTTATCCCCTAATAGGCTCCCCAAACATACAGGCAGCATACTGTATGTACCCTTTTAGCATTCTGTCAGCAATCAGCTTTTCATCTAGCATCAGGCTCTCACAACAGAGAGTATGAGAGAGAGAACCTCCAGCATCAGTAAGTTGAAGGGCTGAGGTCAGCTATAAAAAGGTCACCTGAAATAATTAATGAGGTCTGGCTAACAGGTAACAAGGGGGCCTAGGGATAAAGGCTTTATACCTTTCAAAGCTCTACAAAGTCTCCAGACTCTGGGACCTATACCAGAATTTAACAAAAAAAGCATAAAGGTTTGCTTTATCCATAACAAACAAATTTGGGAGCCTCTCATTATGTGTAGGTGAGAAACCTAGGTGACAAACCATCCACAATCCTGCCAGCCAGCACCTCACTGCATATACTGTATCTCATTTTACAAATGGATAAGAAAAATTATTCCCAATGAATTAGGCTAAAGGGACCCCGCTGCAAAAACAGCCTGCTTTGAAGCTTGGTTTGGCCCACTGAGGCTTCAGACTAAGCCATTCAATAAGGGATGAGTCATTATGATGATCATTCCTTTGCCTGTAAATTTCAGCCTGAGCTATTCAGTTCTGGCCATAATATGCAAATTTAATAAAACTTTATACAAGTATAAGGATGTTTATTTTTAGCCATGTGACTGTATTTCACTTTCTTTTTTGTATTTCACATTTTTTTCAGAACTAAAAAAGTCACTTGTTTAAAAAAAAAGGCTCCTTGTCCTGAAGTGTTAGCTTTTTGCTGTTTTCAACGGACTGCAAAGAAGACGTGTGAAAAGGATCTGAGTTAACAACTCCTCCTAATGGCTAAACAAATACACAGTATTAATATGCAATAATTCATATTTACTTATAAGAGAAAGCATGTAAAAAGGAGTTGATAAGGCCACCTACTGCATAAACAATATTTTTTCATATTTAATATAAAGACAATATGTACAAACCCACTTTACAGTCCTCTTAAGAAATAGTGCTTAACCTGAAAAAATGAATCTAGTTACTCGTTTATGAACTAGTTACATATCTTAGCCAAAGAACAAAAATGTCATATTTTGTAGCTTACCATTCCTTAGATTTGGTGGCTGCATACATTTTTTGGGCTAAGTACATTTTCTGCAAGTATAGAAAATACCTTGGTTATTATAGAAAATACCTGCTGATCTTGCCAGAAATGCAGTGTTCTTGTGACTTCATGGAAACTGAACTGAAAACTGAAACAATGTTACAAGTCTTCCATGCTATCTTCTGTAAACTTAAAATCCTTGGCACCCCCCTTGAAATGAAGATGAAGATAAAAGGTTTTTTTAGTCCAAATCAGGATAAAAGCCTAGGGTGACAATGCTGCTTCCCCAAAGATATAGTGGTGTAAGTGAACGTTGTCACCCTAGAACAGGAAGTGTTATACTAGTAGAAGGAAAGAGATGGTCAGCACTCAGGATGACATCCAAAAAATAGTATTCCTTTATTGAAAAAACAAGTACAACCCTGTAAAAACAGTCTTCGCGTTTTGGACGTTAGTTCTTATTCTGGTACTTTGGAGGTGTTGGCAGCCCTGAGGTCTGAGCATCGGGTGGAGCTGTTATGTGGGGAGGTTGTAGCACTTGTACACTTGTTTTTCCTTGTGTTACTAGGAGGGACACCAGACGAAGGTAGAAGAAAAAATGCCTGAAAAAAACAAAACTAATGAAGCCACCACATCTAAGGACTGGTAAGCTGCAATATATGACATCTTTGTTTTGGGTTTAGAAATATTTTTTTTTAATTCAGTTTTTAATTCAGTGTGTTTTTTTAATGACAACCCTACAATTCTGCAACTGGCCCACAATATCTTAAACAAAGAGTAAATAAACATTTTTACTGTACATATACTAGTAAATTGTAGACTAGTAATGCTAGAAAAAGGGACTGGCCTGTATGGGCACTGATGCCAGAAAGTAATAGATGGTCTAATTTCTGAGGCTCCGGCTTCCTTTTATTATCATTCTCTTTCTTCATTTCTTGGAAAAGAGTTATATGCCCGTCTACAGGATAGAAGCAATACAATAAATGTTAAGTTGTTTCATTAAAAGAGTAATTTTATGTTAGGCTAGCAAACATGTTTGCCTTAATTAGCAACCAAGTAACTTTTACATTTTTGTTTTTGATCGAGTGAAGGGTGAAGCATTAGAATGTGACAAAGGTGTTATCCATTCTCTACTCTATCCAAAATGATCCGATTATCAAAAAAAAAAAAAGGTTTGGCTTTATACTTTAAGCTGAACATATGTGAAACAATTACAGGCTGGCATACAATTAGTCATTTAATTATTATTATACACAAACACACACAATAAGACATATGGTATATTTAAAAGTGTGCCACTGCATGGTTAGAGTTTAACCACTTCAGCCCAGGAAGGATTTGCCCCCTTAATGACCAGGCCATTTTTTGCGCACTGCGGCGCTTTAACTGACAATTGCGAGGCCGTGCCGCGCTGTACCAAAAGAGCTTTCTTTTGGTGGTATTTGATCACCTCTGCGGTTTTTATTATTTGTGCTATAAACAAATATATTTTTTTTACTTTTTGCTATAATAAATATCCCAATTTTTTTTGTAAACAAATTCATTCATCAGTTTAGGCCGATATATATTCTTCTACATATTTTTGTTAAAAAAAAAAAAAAAAAATCACAAAAAGCATATGGTGATTGGTTTGGGCAAAAGTTATAGCATCTACAAAATAGGGGATAGATTTATAGCATTTTTATTATTTATTTATTTTTTACTAGTAATGGGGCCGATCAGCGATTTTTATCGGGACTGCGACATTGAACAGAACAGATCGGACACTTTTGATACTTTTTTGGGACCATTGACATTCATACAGTGATCAGTGCTATAAAAATGCACCGATTACTGTGTAAATGTCACTGGCAGGAAAGGGGTTAACACTAGGGGCGATCAAGGGGTTAAATGTGTTCCCTGCTAGGTGTTTCTAACTGTGGGGGGGGGGGGTGGGACTCACTGGAGGAGGAGACAGATCGCTGTTCTTAATCTTTAGGAGCAGACGATCTGTCTCCTCCCCTGATAGAACCGGGATTTGTGTGTTTACATACACACAGTGGCGTACTAACGGGGGGTGGTCCGCTACACACTGGGGGGGGGTGTCAGGCGGTGGCGGTGCCCCCGTCCTCCCCCGTATGAGACAGTGACAGCGGGGTGGGCATGGCAGCTCAGCGGCGATGTGATAGGCTGACAGCGCAGGGAGAGCCCAGCTGTGACAGGGTGCGGGGGTGCCCAGGCCGGGTGCGGACTGTACCACTACCCAGCTGACATGCAGGACCGTCTGCCGGAACAGTAGAAAGAAAACACTGTCTCTCTTTCTTGTACAGCAGGGGAGGAAAAGGGAGAAGGACAGTGGGGCAGCGCTGAATAGAGGACGGGAAATGTTGGAGGAGTTAACTTTCTAAGTCAGCTAGCAGGTGCTTGTTTGCTAGGTGGTCCTAGCAAGCAGTCATTATCTTGTGAATACGAAAGTGCACAGTAAGGTAGAAACAGGCAGAGCTATGCAACATGCAGGGACAGAGCTGTGGGGGGCTGTGTAAGGTGCAGGGGGTCCAGAGCTTTGGGTGGGGGGGCTGTGTAATGTGCAGGGGGTCCAGATCTATGGGGGGCTGTGTAATGTGCAGGGGGTCCAGAGCTGTGGGGGGGCTGTGTAATGTGCAGGGGGTCCAGAGCTGTGGGGGGGCTGTGTAATGTGCAGGGGGTCCAGAGCTGTGGGGGCCGTGTAATGTGCAGGGGATCCAGAGATGTGGGGG
Organism: Aquarana catesbeiana; assembly: GCF_042186555.1. Classification (NCBI taxonomy): domain Eukaryota; kingdom Metazoa; phylum Chordata; class Amphibia; order Anura; family Ranidae; genus Aquarana; species Aquarana catesbeiana. The sequence goes on from NC_133324.1 coordinate 568,966,732, forward strand.
GCTGTGTAATGTGCAGGGGGTCCAGAGCTTTCGGCGGGGGGGCTGTGTAATGTGCAGGGGGTCCAGAGCCGTAGGGGGGCTGTGTAATGTGCAGGGGGTCCAGAGCTGTGGGGGGGGGCTATGTAATGTAATGGGTGTCCATAACTGTAGGGGGGCTGTGTAATATGCAGGGGGTCCAGAGCTGTGGGGAGTGGGGCTATGTAATGTGCAGGGTGTCCAGAGCTGTGGGCAGGGCTGTGTAATATGCAGGAAGTGATGTCACAACTTTGCTTCCGGGGCCCTGAGGGACATAGAGATGGCCGGGGACCGTCTGGTCCATGGCCAGCTTCATGGTAAAGGAAGTGAATTCATTCTCTGGCTCCCTGATCACACAGATGAGCCTGGAGAAGCAACGGAGGACAGTGGAGGGAGAGACATCCTCTTCCGCCATCTGTAAGAGCAGGCTAAATGGCTAAATAGCCGCTAAGATGGCTTTTACATGTGGGTGAATCACAAGCTGAAAAAAAAGATATCTGGATGATGCCTGTAGCTGCAGGCATCATACAGACATCTCTACTCAAAGTCCAGGACGTCATATGATGTCCTATGGGCGGGAAGTGGTTAAATGTAAACAACTGTCAGAAAAGGCTGAGTCTTTAAGTGGATGCACAGGTCCCCCAAACTACACACAGTTGTCTCATTATGTCGACCAAAGTGAAGAGGACTAGTAACCAGTGCCACCTTCACATTAAAAGCCCCATTGGTCATAAATATAAAGAGATGTACTTTTGCAAATATCATTACATAGCATCAGTGCCGGGACAAGGTCATCTAGAGTCCAGGGCGAACATGCCAAATTGTGCCCCCCCCAGATGTATAAGCATTATGTGACTCCCCACAAAAAACATTGAGCACTAATCTGCATACTTACCCCCTAAGCATAAATTCCACCTCCTCCCAGTACAAATCTTCCCCCCTGTTGAAATCCCCCATCTCAGCACAAACCTATGCCCCCCGCCCCCCCAAAAAAGTCACCCTTCTTAATACAAATCCTCTCCCCCTCCTCCTAGTACACATAATCTCCCCCACTTCAAATCTCCCCCTCCCAGCACAAATTCCCCTCAATTCCCCCCAAATAGCACAAATATTCTTCCCACACCCCCCTCCCAGCACAAATCCCCCTAAACCACCACTCTTAGCACCCCCCCAATATTTCCCCTCCTAGAACAATACCCCTTGCAGCCCCCCAAATTCACCCTTACAACAAAATCCCTCCTCCCCTATCTCCTTGTGGCACCCCGCACCTCACATGATACCCCAGTGCCCAGGGCAGCCGTCCCTTCTGCCCACCCTTTGTCCCAGCCCTGCATAGCAAATAATATACTGGGCTAAAGCAAGATGCATCTGATGCCCCATGTATAAACTGTAAGCCCTTAGCAATATTTTCCTTTTTTTATCAGTGTTAAATGCTTTATGTTGACCAGCTTTAGGTTATCCAGCAGTCCTTATTTATAAACTCTAAGGCCGTGTTCACAGCAGGGGGTCCGGTGCATCCCTGTTCTCCATTTCAGGGGCAAACTTTTGCCTAAATTAGGACTTAAAATGGAGCCAAAAACGCACAGGACCCCTTTCCAGTGTGGACTGCGGCCGCCCCGGAGCTGTGTGAACCGACTCCATTGAAAGCTGGACACATGCGACCTGGATGTGGGTTTCCCCGCATCCAGTTTGCTGGGTAACCTAAAGCTGGTCAACATAAAGCATTTAACACTGAGAAAAAAAGGAAAATATTGCTAAGGGCTTACAGTTTATACATGGGGCATCAGATGCATCTTGCTTTAGCCCAGTATATTATTTGCTATGCAGGGGTAGGCAGAAGGGACGATTTTTTGGAGAAGCTAAACCCACATCCAATTCGCAAAAGTGTGAACCCAACCTAAAGTTATCCTTTGCATAAGGCCCACTGAATGTCAGAAACACTGCTCTACCGGTCGGTATACACCTATGTTTAAACGACTAGTTCAATATATGGAAGCTATTTAAAAAAGATTCTATTGGCCTACATGGCTTTGTTTGCTACACTGAAGGCAAATACAACTAATGTGTAACTATTTAGATTTTCTATTCATGGCTAAAAGTTGTTTACTGCCAACTACTATTGAATGGACATGAATACATAACACCTTAGGGAAACAATAGTCTCTCTTGGTCATTTAGGTTAAGTAATACATCACTTAGGTAGTCTGATTTTCTCTAGAGTGCTGACCATGGACTCTAGCCAAGTGTATTTGGTGTGTGGGAGGAAGAAGTGTTTTAATTAAACAGAATGCCTTGTTTTCATAGCACGAAAGGAAAAGGTGCACAAACAATTGTGTGTTATTTTTTAATCATGTTATGTAGCTAATTGATGAACGTAATGACATGGCACAAATGTTGCAAAACTAGAAACGTTCATCTTGAAAAGTTTCTTTTGCAAAGAAGAATTAAAATGTAGTCAGTTGTAGCAACACTCATAGTCTGTTCCCAAAAAAAGTAAAATTCAGTTACCAGTCATTCACATCCCTAAAAAACACAGTCCCATTATAATAGCAGCTGTGATGTCACAGTAAATTAGGTACATGACTATACCAAGGCTACGCTACTGATAGACTACGTGCTATACCAGGTTTCACCTGTTCAGCCGCAGGGACTTTCAGATTGCAGATATTGGGGAGAATTCAACAAAAAAACAAGGAATGTTTTTTGGCACTTTGGCCCTTTAAAATAACCTGTGCCAAAGGCGTAACTAGAACCTTCAGGGCCCCGGCGCAAGAAACCATGAAGGGCCCCCCTGATCCCGGGGCCCTATATTCCCATCATGGGACCCTTTATTACGGTCCCACAGCAGGCCACCTTCCTGACATCTTGGTGCCCCTCCACGGTGGCAGAATTCCAGAGCCCAGTCGCAAATGCAACCCTTGTGACCCTGGTAGTTCCGAAACTGGTGTCAGTAGTTTTTTTATTTTCATTGTTTTATTGTTTTTTACCAATTTGTTTTATTTTGTGACTTTTTTTAAATTATGATGTCCACCCAGGATAGTAACACTCCCGATATTACTATAGGCTAGACGAGAAATGGTTAGAAGTAAAAGTTCTGCCTAAGAGCAGGCACCACAAGGTGCATATCATCGTTAATCTTTCTGACTCCTTACTGAATAACCATATGGGTATTGTACAGGACACCAGGAATTGGTCCTGAATGGAAGATACATGTCCCTACTATTTGGGTTGTGACCCTTTTAAGAGGGACGATGTTAACACATTTTTGAGTACTCAGGGGTTCTCACCCATGCAAGGTGAGGGGTATTCTGTTTGGAGAGGACTGATTTACAGTGCTTTCAGGATTGGTAAGTCCTCATTTGGAACCCTGAATTAGAAAGCTCAGAAAGACTTTTGGTGGGAAAGCCTTGAACCCTGATTACAGGGACTTAGGTCCCAAAAGGGTTAACCCGCTTGCAAAGAAGGTCTGAAAAAGAGCAGGAAGGAGTCAGCACCTGTTGGTGAGGTGGAGTGGAGTAGTTCACAGCTGTGAGATAGTGTGGATAGTTTGCTTGCTGCGCTCCCGTGGCCTTTGCAGTACCCCAAAGCCGATGGAAACTCTAAACCCTGGTGTGTGACTGGTATACTTGCAGTGAATCATTGTGTTGTCTTATTTATACCAGGATTCTGCACTGTTTTCCTTTTACTTTGCTGAAGAAAGCTGGGGTTTTTGCTTGTTTTTGAGAGACATTACAGTTTACTTTTAGAAGTGGTTGGCTGGTGGTTGTGGGGTCCCCATAGTACAGTTTTCATCCTTCAGCTTCTAAAGGTTGGATTAGGCATGAAAAAGCTGAGCCCCGTCTGCTTGCTGTCTTACATGAATGACATTACATGAATGCCAATTATTACTGCTATCTGATACCTTTGTATGGATGGTTTCTAAGAAGTAGCATGTATATGTATTGAAGCCACAACTGTCATTTGCTCACACAATTAATCTTACAGTAATACAAACCAAACAATTTTTCTTAGTCTGGACACATTCTCAACTTACAGTAGAAGCACGCATAAAAAAGAGATATCTATAATAAAATATGACTCAGCAGCCACATGAGCAGTCCAGATGACCTCATTCAAGAATTGAGGTCCAAGTGTACATGCTATTAAACTGGTTTTGCTATCAGTTTATTAATCAAGATTTTACAGATCTTGTTAAAAATACAGTTATGACTGCGATATAGATACAGTATATGCAGTTATCCAATTAAATTATGCTCTCTGCTAACATACTGTAGGTACTGGCATACCATAATGGCACTTATGAGCCAGTATGGAGAATATGGGTCTCCAAACTATAGCTTGGGGGCCACATTTGACCTGCTACAAGAATTTAGCTGGCCTGCAGCTATGGTCAGTGCTGTATCCTCAATGTGCACAGATTGAGAATTCAGGTCAGCAGAGAATTCATTCTCTAGCACAGATTCCCCCTACTGTATTGTCATTATCCCCATAGTTGGTTGCTAGGACTGCTAGAAACTTCACCCAGACTTGCTCCACCTCCCAGCTCCCACCCTGCTGCTACAGTCACAAAGCATTAAGTTGGCAAGGAGGACTCTAATCAGGACCCTAGTGTAGCGGAGACTCTATCGGGGACCTTGATGTAAGGGGGCACTCTGATGGGGACTCTGAGGTAAGGAGGACTCTGATGGAGATCTGATGTAAATGGGTGACTATTGGGGACCCTGATGAAAGGGGCCACTCTGATTTTAGGAGGACTCATTAGTTTGTATACCTGATTTTTCTTGGCCCCCATATATTTGTAAAATATACAACATGGCCCTTGTACTAAATGATTTAGAGACCCCTGGTCTGGAGCAACAGGTTAAAGCGGCAATACCAAACCTTAAACTTTAACTAAAGGCAAAACGTTTTTTGGATATGGAGCACACCCCACGTAGGTGCTGCAGATGAACAGGGATCCCTCACTTCTACACAGCCATCTTCACAGGCACTCAGAGTCAGAAAACAGTCTAGAGTTTTGTTTTTGTTCTTTATTAGGGGGTTAACAACTTGGATAGGGATGGGAGGGTTATGGGATGCCCACTTGACTTAAGTATACCGCTGTCTTCAAGGGAAACTGGCTACATGTGGCAGTCACCCCCCTTTGTTAGTCCCCACAGTGTTGACTACTCACTCTGTCCTCTCTTGCTCATATGCCTACAGGAGGACCTCCTCCCCTTTGTTTTTCTTGGCAGGATCCTTCCAGCACCTGAGCCTAGGCCCAAGGAAAGGACACCCCCCCCCAGACTAGGGGGCACCCCTCAGGGCCACCGACAGCCTCCTTAACACTGCATCTCCTTCCTCTATCTGGCTGCCCCGCTGGCATGGCCCATGTCTATTTATGAGGTGAACTTAGTCCCCTGCCAGCCCACTAAGGGGGATTGACTGATTACTCATAAATATTCAAGGCAGCTCCTCCTAACCCACACCCTCTAGTTCTAGAAGAAGTATGTTATTCCTCAGCTATACTTTTATAAAATTGCTCTTCCGCACAACCATGGCATCTGTACTTTGTGTAGAGCACTTTCCAGAATTCCCATCCACTTGCTTAAAAGCACTGATTTTCCAAGAACTCCAGATCTCACTGTAAGCATGGTCCTTTGATGGCACAGTAGGCCTGTGTTTTTAGATGGTAACATGGAAGGCATCTTTTACCTGTATAGTTCATAGCCACACGTTTTACACCATCAGTAGAAATATAGTAATATCACATATTGCCACAATATTCAAGACCATTAATGCCAATAATATAAGAAGGTTGTCGGTTTGAATCCTAACCATGGTACTGCCTGCCTGGAGTTGACATGTTCTACCTGTGCCTGCGTAGGTTTTCTCCGGGTAGTCTTGTTTCCTTCTACACTCCAAAGACATGTTTGTAGGTTGATTGGCTCCAGCCTAAATTGGCCCTAGTATGTGTACAGTATGCATGAATGTGAGTTAGGGACTTTAGATTGTATCTCCTTGAGGGTAGGGACTGATGTGAATGTACAATATATATGCAAAGCGCTGCATAAAATTGTTGTTGCTATATAAACACCTGTAATAAATAATAAATAAACAAAACAATAATTTTTTAATCACACGTTCATACCTCCTCAGTGTGTTGTGTTTCATTTTCACATGCATGTTAATGATTGTTACTTCATGCACGAACATTGAATGGGCTGCCATTGCACCACATCACACACAACAAAATGACACGTGCCTCTTTTTCCAGTACATCATTTCACAACACAAAGATGTTTCCTATATGTGATAGAGTCTGTTTGCAAGGTGCATTAGGGTGCAATACAAAAGCACAGATGTAAAGCCAGCCTAAAGGATGTGATTTTATTTGAGAGATGTTGCTTAGGGCACATAAAATTGCCTATGGGCTCCAATTATCTAGCTCTGCCTTATGGCATCTCTGAACCTGGGTTGACCTCCTGTGGAGATACTCAGATGTACATAGTCAAAGCTAAAATGAGTTCAACTTTCAGCCTTCTGAATATTTCTGACCCAGCACAGGACCCTGTTTACCCTGAATTAGCTCCATGAGTTGCCATGGTCTGGGCAGGCCAGCCTGCAGGAAGATAACAACGCGGTTTTAGGGCTGTAAACACGGCATTGTTCATTGCCATGGTGTTAGTGGCTGGCCTTCCATGGCAACGCATTAAGCTGATCCAGGGCAGGTAGCATGCAGGGCCACCCCCAGCAGCATGCAGGGCCACCCAGGGCAGGAGAGAATGGAAATCTGCCTCCTCCAGACCTCCTCCACCCCCAGCTCACTGCTGGAGCCAAAAGGTAGAGCTCTGATGTTTAAAGGAGGCTCTGATTTTAAGGGGAATCTCTGATGTGAAGTTCATTTCATTAAGGCGGTTGTGTGTGTCAGGGATGTGCGATGAGGTCAGTGGCTGGTGAGGCACTGGCTAGTATCAGAGCCAGATCCACACAGGTTACATAAGCTGTGAATGTTAGAGCGAGAGCAATAATTCTAGCACTAGACCTCCTCCGTAATTTTAACCACCTCAGCCCCGGAAGAATTTACCACCTTCCTGACCAGAGCACTTTTTGTGATTTGGCACTGCGACGCTTTAACTGACAATTGCACGGTCGTGCAACGTTGCACCCAAACAAAATTGACGTCCTTTTTTTCACACAAATAGAGCTGTCTTTTGGTGGTATTTGATCGCCTCTGCAGTTTTTATTTTTTACACTATAAACAAAAAAAAGAGCGACAATTTTGAAAAAAAAGCATTATTTTGTAGTTTTTGCTATAATAAATATCCCCATTTTTTTTTTTTAAAAAGCTAATTTTTTTCTCAATTTAGGCCGATATGTATTCTTTTACATATTTTTGGTAAAAAAAATCGCAATAAGCATATATTGATTGGTTTGCGCAAAAGTTATAGCATCTACAAAATAGGGGATAGATTTATAGCATTTTTATTATTATTTTTTTTTTACTAGTAATGGCGGCGATCTGCGATTTTTATCATGACTGCGACATTATGGCAGACACATCCGGCAATTTTGACACATTTTTGGGACCATTGGCATTAATACAGCGGTCAGAAAATCCACAGAAATCGGTTGCCGCCTTGTCTTCTCTTCTTCTCGTCTTCTCCTTTCTAACCCCCCCACACCTCCCTCCCCCCTAACATACTCCTTACATCCCTACCTGTCCCCACCTCAATAAAGCTCTTGTTTCCCCCTTCTTTTGTAAGGTGGGAAGGGTAGGGGGGGAAAGCCCCGACATTAAGATACCCAAGCGGGCTTTGATCTACGTGAGTGTGACCCCAGTCGGAGTTAATCACTGGGCACCGTTTTACAGATTAGCATATGAAATGTTAACTACTCCAAATGTATTTACCCTTTGCATAATCTGTGTTGCCATGGTAATGTACACACTCATGATTGTTATGTGGGGTGCTCGCCCCTGTTTGGAGTTGAATAAAATTCATATTTGAAAAAAAAAAAAAATACAGCGATCAGTGATATAAAAATACATTGATTACTGTAAAAATGTCACTGGTAGTGAAAGGGTTAACACTAGGGGGCGATCTAGGGGTTAACTGTGTTCCCTGGGAGGTGATTCTAACTGAAGGGGGAGGGGACTGACTGAAGGAGGAGAAAGAAGAAGTGACGGATCATGGTTCCTAGCTAATAGGAACACACGATCTGTCACTCTTGTCAGAACTGGGAAGTGTGTGTTTACACCAGGGGTCTCAAACTGGCGGCCCTCCAGCTGTTGCAGAACTACAAGTCTCATCATTCCTCTGTCTGTGGGAGTTATGCTTGTAACTGTCAGTCTTGCAATGCCTCATGGGACTTGCAGTTCTGCAACAGCTGGAGGGCCGCCAGTTTGAGATCCCTTGTTTACACACACTCGTCCTTGTTCTGAATGTCCTGTTCATGATTGCTCGTGGCCGACGGTCATCGCGACCGTCAGCCACGAGCATCGGCACCCTGCTGTTCAGCGGGAGGTTAAACATGTAACCTGTAAAAAAATTTAAAGCGTCGCCTATGGAGATTTTTAAGTACTGTAGTTTGGCGCCATTCCACGAATGTGTGCCATTTTAAAGCGTGACATGTTAGGTATCTATTTACTTGCTGTAACTTCATCCTTCACATTATATAAAAAAATTGGGCTAACATTAGTATTTTTTTTTATATTCATGAAAGATTTTTCCAAATAAAAGTGTTTGAAAAATTGCTGCGCAAATACCACGTAGCATAAAAAGTTGCAACAACCACCATTTTATTCCCTAGGATGTCTGCTAAAAAATATATATAATATTTGGGGGTTCTAAGTAATTTTCTAGCAAAAAGATTATGATTTTTACATGTAGGAGAGAAGTGTCAGAATTGGCCTGGGTTTAAGGTAATTTACTATATTTTCAAAAACTGTACTCAAGCAGGTGGCTTAACGGACAAATTACTGATGTTTGACGTTATAACTTCAAACCAGTAATTTCACAGTAAATAGATAAATAATAAATGATTATGTCAAAACATATAGCATAATAATATATGATTTAGCTTGTTTAAAACAGTACCTTTTCAACAGGTAGCAGATTCTCATTCTCCCTGTTAACTGTGTGAGAGAAACATGGGATTATGGGTAAATCTTATACCCATAAACCCATGCTTTTTCCTTCTAGTTAAGAGGGCTGGGCTGGAAGGGGGCATGTGTCTTTTAGACACATGCCCCCTTCTATGACACTGCAGTGAGAGGACAGCCTCCACTGCAGCATTTTTATTGGACAGCTTGTTCCAATGGTGCTGTACCATTGGTCCAAGGCTCCAAGCTGTTCATTAAGCTCAGTGTTTCTGACAAGAAGTGAGAGGCACTGTGAGCTCATCCTCTAAGTCTGCTGCAAACAGAATGTACCAGCTTGTATTTAAACTGGCCGCTCTGTATGTAGCTTCTGACAGGCTGCACAAGAAGCCCCGTATCTCCAGAACTATAGGTGGCAGGAGCCCCTTTGACCAGTGGTGGGGTAGGACTTCAGCTACCTATCCCCCAAATTTGAGGTCTCTGTGACCCCAGGTCACCAAGCTACGACCCTCGAAGCCCGATTGTGTTTTTTTTTTATGTTCATGGCACGTTCCTGCTGTGTGTCATCCCAGCCTTAGGTTTCCCATTAACTGGTTCCCACCTGTCCAAATACCTTGGACTGTTTACTTTCTAAATAGGGGTCATTTGGGGGGATATCTGTACTGTCCTGACATTTTTGGGCTCAAGAAATGAGATAAGCCATCAGTACATCAGGATCGATCAATTTTCAGATATTTACCATAGTTTGTGGACTCTAACTTTCCTACAGACTAAATAATAAACAATGATTTGGGTTATTTTCACAAAAGAAATGTAGCAGAATACATTTTGGCCTAAATTTATGAAGAAAGATTATTTTTTTGCTAAATTTTATAACAGAAACTAAGAAAACCATTTTTTTTCAAAAATGTTGGTCTTTTTTCATTTATTTAGCAAAATAACAAAAAAACAGTGGTGATTAAATACCACCAAAAGAAAGCTCTATTTGTGTGAGCAAAATTATAGAAATTCAGTTTGGGTATAGTGTTGCATGACCGCGCAATTGTCATTCAAAGTGCCACACTGCTGAAAGTTGAAAATTGGTCTGGGCAGGAAGGGGGTAACAGTGCTCTATATTGAAGTGGTTAATAACTAACATTTTTTTTACATTTTATATTGGAGTGCCGCTAGGTTATGCATAAAGGGTGCCACAACTGAAAAAAGGTTGAGAAGAGGTGATGAGGACAACTCTTGCTCCTCAGCCTCCCACCTAGGGCAGGGCAGGGTATGAAGGGTGATTGTGCTGTATTCAAGAACACACTGTACCAGGCAGTATGTATTGCATAGTTAAAGAAAAATTCCTGACATGGATATTATTAAATAATTATATTGGTCCAGCTTTAATTAATGCATCTATGGATATACCATACCTGTGGGATCTTCCTAGAAGCTGGAAATGACTGTAGTATACAATGCTACTGCAGTGATCTCCACTAGTATCAGGGTCCTGTGCCAAACAGCTGGCCTGCTGCATTGTGAACATGGGCGGTTGGTTGCTGGGTGGACTCTATTCGGGGAATGCTTTGCTTTTTCTTAAAAATTGCAAAGCATTCTCTGTTCAGATGAGGTAGAAGGGTGAAATCACTGCCCCCACTGCTCCACCTTGCCCAATCACTGCGCCTCTTATGTTCAGAATGCATCAGGCTAGCTGCTCAGGACCTGAAATCTAGTAGAGACCACTGCAGTAGTACTGTAAGTACACGTAGGTCTGCAACTGTTCTGCGAGTGCACGTAGGTCTGTGAATACCTGTGTATTGTCTTGTTGTGTACCTGTGTATTGTCTTGAGTATCAGTGCCAGGAAGCTAGCTGTTAGGTAATTTGGACAGGGTATAATCCCTGATCCTCACTAAATTTAATAGGTACGATGCGGGTGTGGAGAGGCGACTCTTTGTACATCTTGCTGCATGTATGCGTTCCTTGATCATCCGATCGAGGGCGAATACTGCTGAGCAAAATGTAAGCACATTCTTTCTCTGGAAGCCCAGGTTCTGAATCTGGGGAAGCAACTGTGAGCACTGAGAAGTCCCTCCATACTAAAGGAGAGCCAGGAACGTACATGGCAGGTTCCCGGCAGGGGCCAGCACAGAGGCGGGTGGAGACAAAGAGGTGCAGGCACTAGCAAAGAGTAGATGGGTGACAGTCAGGATGGGTAGAGGGGGAAGTGCCAGGGAGGCCGATCCAGGACTGGAGCATCCCAATAAGTACGCTCCATGGAGTGACATTGGTGAAACCAGTCAGGGACCAGCACTGCTGGAGCTGAGGGACTACCCTAGCTGCCGGGGGAAGAACTCCTCCAGTGAGAGTGGGGGGGGGGGCAGCGAAGGGAAAGGAAAGACAGATTCTGGTGGTAGGGGACTCAATTCTTAGAAGGACAGAGAGGGCAATCTGTAACCAAGACCTGAAGCGCCGAACAGTTGTAGATGTTGTCTACCGGGCGCTCGGGTTCGGCACATCACGGATCTTGTGGACAGATTACTGGGAGGGGCTGGGGAAGACCCGGCTGTCATGGTGCACGTTGGCACCAATGACAAAGTCAGAGGCAGATGGAGTGTCCTAAAGAACGATTTTAGGGACTTAGGAGCTAAATTGAGGAAAAGGACCTCCAAGGTAGTATTCTCAGGAATACTACCAGTACATTGAGCCACACCAGAAAGGCAGAGGGAAATTAGGGAAGTAAACAAGTGGCTGAAGAGCTGGTGTAGTAAGGAGGGGTTTGGGTTCCTGGAGGACTGGGCCGACTTCTCAGTCGATAACCAGTACTATAGAAGGGATGGACTGCACCTAAATGAGGAGGGTGCAGATCTGCTGGGAATGAAGATGGCCAAAAAGTTAGAGGGGTTTTTAAACTAGGCGATGGGGGGGAGGGTCCAGAGGTAGAGATAGTCAGCGTGGAAGATATTCCAGAGGGTAGTATTGGGGGCATTAGTGGTAGGTTGACCAAAGCACAAAAACACAAGGTAAGTATAGTAGCAAGTCCTAGTTGCAATCTCGAAACACCCAATACGAGGACAATATGCGATTTGTCTAAACTATGTGGCATGTTCACCAATGCCAGGAGCATGGCGGACAAGATGGGTGAACTAGAGATACTGTTGTATGAGGAGGATTTGGATTTTGTGGGAATTTCAGAGACCTGGTTCAACAGCTCTCATTATTGGCTGGCAAACATTCAAGGGTATACCCTTTACCGTAAGGATAGAGAGGGTAAAAAAGGGGGAGGGGTATGTCTATATATCAAGAATAATGTACAAGTGAATGTGAGAGATGACATCACTGAGGGAGCTAGGGAGGAGGTGGAATCCTTATGGGTAGAGCTCCAAAGGGATGAAGCTAATGGGAAAATAATACTGGGAGTATGCTATAGGCCCCCTAACCTGAGGGAGGAAGTGGAGACAGATCTCCTATCACAATTTGGATTAGCAGCAAGGATGGGAAGTTTTATCATAATGGGGGATTTTAATTATCCAGACATAAACTGGGCGGAGGGAACCGCGCACCAACTAGAAATAAAACATTACTGGATCTACTGATTACCAACAATACAGACCTGATCACGGATGTGGAAATACGGGGCAATTTAGGTAACAGTGATCACAGGTCAATTAGTTTCAGTATAAATCACACAAATAGGAAACATAAAGGAAATACAAAGACACTGAATTAGAAAAAGAGCCAACTTCCCTAAACTACAAACGTTGCTAAAAGGCATAGATTGGGATAAAATATTAGGAACAAAGAATACGGAGGAGAGATGGGTTTGCTTTAAGAGTATATTAAATAAGGGCATTAGCCAATGTATCCCATTGGGTAATAAATTTAAAAGAGCGAACAAAAGTCCTGGATGGCTTAACTCCAATGTAAAAATGCATATAAAAGCAAAGGAGAAGGCCTTCAAAAAATACAAGGTTGAGGGATCATCCTCAGCATTCAGACTTTATAGAGAATGCAACAAGAAATGTAAGGGTGCAATTAGGATGGCTAAGATAGAACATGAAAGACACATAGCGGAGGAGAGCAAAAAAAATCCCAAGAAATTCTTTAAGTATGTAAACAGTAAAAAAGGAGGACAGACCATATTGGCCCCATAAAGAATGAGGAAGGACATCTGGTTACAAAGGATGTGGAGATGGCGAAGGTATTGAATTTATTCTTCTCCTCAGTGTTCACGAGTGAATCGGGGGGCTTCAGTAACCAAAACTGCAGTGTTTATCCTTATGACACAACACAGGAAGCACCTCCAAACTTAACATTAATAAATCACCGGGACCAGATGGCTTGCATCCGAGGGTACTTAGGGAATTCAGTCAAGTGATTGCCAGACTGTTGTTCCTAATTTTTACAGACAGTCTACTGACTGGAATGGTACCAGCTGATTGGAAAAAAGCCAATGTAGCACCAATATTTAAAAAGGGCCCAAAATACATCCCTGGGAATTACAGACCAGTTAGCCTAACATCAATAGTATGTAAACTCTTGGAGGGGATGATAAGGGACTATATACAAGATTTTAGTAATGAGAACGGTATCATTAGCAGTAATCAGCATGGATTCATGAAGAATCGTTCTTGCCAAACCAATCTACTAACCTTCTATGAGGAGGTGAGTTGCCATCTAGATAAAGGAAGGCCCGTAGACGTGGTGTATCTGGATTTTGAAAAAGCATTTGACACAGTTCCCCATAAACGTTTACTGTACAAAATAAGGCCTGTTGGCATGGACCATAGGGTGAGTACATGGATTGAAAACTGGCTACAAGGGCGAGTCCAGAGGGTGGTGATAAATGGGGAGTACTCGGAATGGTCAGGGGTGGGTAGTGGGGTTCCCCAGGGTTCTGTGCTGGGACCAATCCTATTTAATTTGTTCATAAACGACCTGGAGGATGTGATAAACAGTTCAATCTCTGTATTTGCAGACGATACTAAGCTAAGCAAGGCAATAACTTCTCAGCAGAATGTGGAAACCTTGCAAAAAGATCTGAACAAATTAATGGGGTGGGCGACTACATGGCAGATAAGGTTCAATGTTGAAAAACGTAAAATAATGCATTTGGGTGGCAAAAATATGAATGCAATCTATACCCTGGGGGGAGAACCTCTGGGGGAATCTAGGATGGAAAAGGACATGGGGGTCCTAGTAGATGATAGGCTCAGCAATGACATGCAATGCCAAGCTGCTGCTAACAAAGCATACAGAATATTGGCATGCATTAAAAAAGGGATCAACTCCAGAGATAAAACGATAATTCTCCCACTCTACAAGACTCTGGTCCAGCTGCACCTAGAGTATGCTGTCCAGTTTTGGGCACCAGTCCTCAGGAAGGATGTACTGGAAATGGAGTGAGTACAAAGAAGGGCAACAAAGCTAATAAAGGGTCTGGAGGATCTTAGTTGTGAGGAAAGGTTGTGAGCACTGAACTTATTCTCTCTGGAGAAGAGATGCTTGAGAGGGGATATGATTTCAATATACAAATACCATACTGGTGACCCCACAATAAAAATAAATCGTTTTCGCAGAAGAGAGTTTAACAAGACTCGTGGCCACTCATTAAAATTAGAAGAAAAGAGGTTTAACCTTAAACTAAGTAGAAGGTTCTTTACTGTAAGAGCGGCAAGGCGGTGGTCTCAGCGGGGAGCATCGATAGCTTCAAGAAACTATTAGATAAGCACCTGAATGACCGTAACATACGGGGATATACAATGTAATACTGACACATAATCACACATAGGTTGGACTTGATGGACTTGTGTCTTTTTTCAACCTCGCCTACTATGTAACTATGTAACTATGTAACTGTCTACTCCAGCTTCTAGAGGAATCCCACAGGTATGTTATATGTAAGGATGAGCTCAGGCGTGTTCGCACACTCCACGTGCAGAGCCGCCAGGAAGTCGGCACGACGCTGCGCTAATCACAAGCAGTGAGACATTTCCCAATCTCTGCAGCCGCACATTGGGACAATGTCTCACTGCCTGTGATTAGCGCAGTACCGTGCTGACTTTCTTGTGGGCTCTGCACGTGGGGTGTGCGAACACGCCTGAGCTCATCCTTAGTTATATGCATAGTTACATTACTCTAAGCAAGACCAATGTAATTACCGTATTTATCGGCGTATAACACGCACTTTTTTCCCCTTAAAATCAGGGGAAAATCGTGAGTGGGTGTTATACGCCGATCCCCGCCAATCCCCCCCCGCTGTTTGTGAGCGGAGCGAGCCAGCCGCCGATATACATAGCTAGCCGAGTGTACTCGGCTAAGTTCGGCTAGCTCCGCTCACAGTCACTCCCTATGATGGACATAACACAGGGACTGGGCGTGACTGTGAGCGGAGCTAGCCGAGCCTAGCTGAGTACACTTGGCTATGTATGTATATGGGCGGCGCTCGGCTCCGCTCACAGTCACGCCCAGCCTGGGCAGGACTATGAGAGGAGCCAAGAAGAGCCGGCTCTATGTATCTCGGTGCCGGTGGTGCCATTTTCAAACTGCAGTGACACTGACAAGTCACTGCAGTTTAACTGCAGCCTGGGCAAGGCTGCAAATGTCACTGACAAGGCTGCAGATGGACACTGACAAGGCTGCAGATGGACACTGACAAGGCTGCAGGTGGACACTGATAAGGCTGCAAATGACACTGACAAGGCTGCAGGTGGACACTGGCAAGGCTGCAAATGACACTGGACAAGCATGCAGATGGACACTGACAAGGCTGCATTGATGGGCATTTAAATGTAAGTTTTTTTCCTTAAAAAGTTTTTTTCCTTAAAATTCCCTCCTAAACTTGGGGTGCGTGTTATACTCCGATAAATTCGATATGTAACAATTTCCGTAGCTGAAAGCTAACCAATCCTCTATAATATTATGTAAATGTAACACTCCTATGAATACATATCTGTTAATGGTAAGACGCTTTGTACTTCTGATTACCTGGGAAAGACAAACGTTATTTCAGAATTCTCAAACCACAAATCCAAATATCAAAAATAATATTCATAATAATATAAAAAGGTACGGTAATAATTATACTAAACAAAGGCTGCATGTGATGCTTAACCACTGCAGCCCCGGAAGGTTTTACCCACTTCCTGGCCAGGCCATTTTTTTGCGATATGGCACTGAGTCGCTTTAACTGACAATCGCGGAGTCGTGCAACGCTGTACCCAAATAAAATTGATGTCCTTTTTTTTTACCACAAATAGAGCTTTCTTTTGGTGGTATTTGATCACCTCAGTGGTTTTTATTTTTTGCGCTATAAACAAAAAAATAAAAAACACGACAATTTTGAAAAAAAAAAAAAAAAAAAAAACATTATTTTTTACTTCCTGCTATAAAACACATCCTAAAAAATGTGAAAAAACGCATTTCTTTATAAATTTAGGCTAATATGTATTCTGTTACATATTTTTGGTAAAAGAAGATCCCATTAAGCGTATATTGATTGATTTGCGCAAAAGTTCTAGCGTCTACAAACTATGGGATAGATTTAGGGGCTTTTATTTTTATTTTTTTTTTTACTGGTAATGGCGGCAATCTGCAATTTTTTTGTGGGACTACGACATTGCCGCGGACAAATCTGACCCTAAGTGACATTTTTTGGGGACCAGTGACACCAATTCAGTGATCAGTGCTAATAAAATGCACTGATCCCCGTATAAATGAGACTGGCGGGGAAGGGGTTAACACTAGGGGTGTGCACCCCAAAACTCACACACACCTTTCTCTTCAGCCTCAGCTGCACTGGACAGTGAATGAATGGGAAGTGCTCTTTGCTGAGCAGCTTCCTGTTCAGTCACAAACGGAAGCACAGTAAACACAGTTTACTATGCTTCAGTTATATATGAACACAGTGAGTGAGTGTATTCACTATGCTCATTTGGAAAAGGAGGGCGCTGGTAAATGACATTTACTTGCTCCTCTCCTCACTCTCCATCCTGATACATCCCCTGCAGCAGCGGGGGGGGGAGGAGGGAAGCCAGCAGCACTGCAGGGCATGGGGGCCAACACGGGGGAAGCTCGGGCGTAGGGAGAATCAGCACTGTACGTAGTGCATCTATCACACCCCCTGCGCACGCCTATGCACATATTAATGAAGAAGATGAGACAGACGTAGAGGGAGAGTACTGTTTATCATACTAGTGAAGAGTCAAAAGCTACTGGGTGATTTTTTTCTTAACTGAAGAAGTAACGTCTTATACAACATTTTGTTGATTGCTTATTTCCCAGTAAAATGTGCTCAATTTTTCATCATAGTGCTAAATACCTTTCTGCCAGGCTATTGAAACTGATATACCTGTATGTCCAGTATATAGATCACAATGTTAGATATCATTGCTTACATTCCCAGAGTAATACATGTTTGTATAGTCTGCTTCAATAATTAGTACATTTTTACCCAAATTACTTACTGATTTTTCCAGAAGCTTTCATGTAGTCCTCTAGCTGAACATGCTCAGCACTCCTCACCTTTAGCAGGTGATCTCTTGGCTGTCAGCGTCCTTCTGTTACAGTAGGTGAGCAAGCACCAAGCAACTCAAACAGAGCAGAACAAATAAATGACGGAGACATGATATAGCTCCTTTTATTTACCTCCTTAAAGTGGTTGTAAACCCATAAAAAAATAACACTCTGTAAGACAAAGGCATAATGAGCTAGTATACATCGCATACTAGCTCATTATGAAATACTTACCATATATACTCGAGTATAAGCCGACCCGAATATACAGTGGGGATGGAAAGTATTCAGACCCCCTTAAATTTTTCACTCTGTTATATTGCAGCCATTTGCTAAAATCATTTAAGTTAATTTTTTTCCCTCATTAATGTACACACAGCACCCCATATTGACAGAAAAACACAGAATTGTTGACATTTTTGCAGATTTATTAAAAAAGAAAAACTGAAATATCACATGGTCCTAAGTATTCAGACCCTTTGCTCAGTATTTAGTAGAAGCACCCTTTTGATCTAATACAGCCATGAGTCTTTTTGGAAAAGATGCAACAAGTTTTTCACACCTGGATTTGGGGATCCTCTGCCATTCCTCCTTGCAGATCATCTCCAGTTCTGTCAGGTTGGATGGTAAACGTTGGTGGACAGCCATTTTTAGGTCTCTCCAGAGATGCTCAATTGGGTTTAAGTCAGGGCTCTCGCTGGGCCATTCAAGAACAGTCATGGAGTTGTTGTGAAGCCACTCCTTCGTTATTTTAGCTGTGTGCTTAGGGTCATTGTCTTGTTGGAAACCTTCTTCCCAGTCTGAGGTCCTGAGCACTCTGGAGAAGGTTTTCATCCAGGATATCCCTGAACTTGGCCGCATTCATCTTTCCCTCGATTACAACCAGTCATCCTGTCCCTGCAGCTGAAAAACACCCCCACAGCATGATGCTGCCACCACCATGCTTCACTGTTGGGACTGTATTGGACAGGTGATGAGCAATGCCTGGTTTTCTCCACACATACCGCTTAGAATTAATGCCAAAAAGTTCTATCTTGGTCTCATCAGACCAGAGAATCTTATTTCTCACCATCTTGGAGTCCTTCAGGTGTTTTTTTAGCAAACTCCATGCGGGCTTTCATGTGTCTTGCACTGAGGAGAGGCTTCCGTCGGGCCACTCTGCCATAAAGTCCCGACTGGTGGAGGGCTGCAGTGATGGTTGACTTTCTACAACTTTCTCCCATCTCCCGACTGCATCTCTGGAGCTCAGCCACAGTGATCTTTGGGTTCTTCTTTACCTCTCTCACCAAGGCTCTTCTCCCCCCGATAGCTCATTTGGCCAGACGGTCAGCTCTAGGAAGGGTTCTGGTCATCCCAAACGTCTTCCATTTAAGGATTATGGAGGCCACTGTTCTCTTAGGAACCTTAAGTGCAGCAGAAATTTTTTTGTAACCTTGGCCAGACCTGTGCCTTGCCACAATTCTGTCTCTGAGCTCTTCAGGCAGTTCCTTTGACCTCATGATTCTCATTTGCTCTGACAAGCACTGTGAGTTGTAAGGTCTTATGTAGACAGGTGTGTGGCTTTCCAAATCAAGTCCAATCAGTAAAATTAAACACAGCTGGACTCAAATGAAGGTGTAGAACCATCTCAAGTATGATCAGAAGAAATGGACAGCACCTGAGTTAACCGGTTCAATACAGGGCATTTTCACCCCCTTCCTTCCCAGACCAATTTTTAGTTTTCAGCGCTGTCGCACTTTAAACGACAATTGCGCGGTCGTGCGACATTGTACCCAAACAAAATTGACGTCCTTTTTTTCCCACAAATAGAGCTTTCTTTTGGTGGTATTTGATCACCTCTGCGGTTTTTATTTTTTGCGTTATAAACAAAAGAAGAGCGACAATTTTGAAAAAAACACAATATTTTTTACTTTTTGCTATAATAAATATCCCAATTTTTAAAAAAAAAAAACAAATTTTTTCCTCAGTTTCGGCCGATACATATTCTTCTACATATTTTTGGTAAACAAAATCGCAATAAGCGTATATTGATTGGTTTGCGCAAAAGTTATAGCGTCTACAAAATACGGGATAGATTTATGGCATTTTTAAAAAAAAATTATTTATTAATTTTTTTTACTAGTAATAGCGGCGATAGCGTTTTTTTTTCATGACTTCGACATTATGGCGGACACATCGGACACTTTTGACACATTTTTGGGACCATTCACATTTATACAGCGATCAATCCTATAAAATTGCATGGATTGCTGTGTAAATGTGACAGGCAGTGAAGGGGTTAACCACTGGGGGACACAAGGGGTTAAATGTGTTTCCTAGGGAATGCTTCTAACTGTAGGGGGTGGGGACGTACAAGGGGAGGAGACCGATCAGTGTTCCGCTGTACTGGGAATACAGATCACTCTCCTCTCACCTGACAGGACGTGGATCTGTGTGTTTACACACACAGATCCACGGTCCGGCCCGGTCCCGAGCAACGCGGCGGGTGCGCGCTCGTGCCCCTTAGACGGCCGGGAACCCGAGGCCATCATATGACGTCCACCCAGGATGGGAGATCCCATCTGTGGACGTCATATGTCTATACACAGGTATTGAAGTGGTTAAATTTATGAGTGTCACAGCAAAGGGTCTGAATACTTAGGACCATGTGATATTTCAGTTTTTCTTTTTTTAATAAATCTGCAAAAATGTCAACAATTCTGTGTTTTTCTGTCAATATGGGGTGCTGTGTGTACATTAATGAGGAAAAAAATGAACTTAAATGATTTTAGCAAATGGCTGCAATATAACAAAGAGTGAAAAATTTAAGGGGGTGTGAATACTTTCCGTCCCCACTGTAAGCCGAGGCACCTAATTTTACCACAAAAAAACTGGGAAAACTCATTGACTCAAGTATAAGCCTAGGGTAGGAAATGCAGCAGCTACTGGTAAATTTTCAGGATGCAGTGCGGCACGGACAACACAGAGGCTGCCGGCATCACTGCCCATCAATGCAGCCTCACTGCCCATCATTGCAGCCTTACAGTGCCCATCATTGTAGCCTCACTGTGCCCATCACTGCAGCCTCACCGTGCCCATCACTGTAGTCTTATGCAGTAGTGTATTTAGGTTTTGTGCTGCCCTAGGCCTGACTAAACTCATGCATCCACCTAATTTAAATATGACCCACTCCTTCCTGGCAAGGCCACACCCCTTGCTGTTTAAGCCCACCCTGAAATTTTTCGAGTGGGGACACTAGTTCTGAGGGCCTGGGGGGGGGGGGGCAATGGATTCCCTTAATTTGCATAGATTTCCTCTCACTTCCTGTTTGGCTAGGGGGCAGGAAGTGAGGGGAAATCACTGCAATGGGACACCGGGATAGTAAAAAATAAACTGACAGGGGTTATAATCCTCCCTTACTCTATCCAAAATAGAAAAAAAAAAAGTGTTGCCTATAGTTCTACTTTCTGATTTCTGATAATTTCTGATTTCTGATAAATTTCTGATAATTTGATGAAGAGGACTAAGAAGATATAACCATGCCAATGGTGCAGCAGAAAACATATAGCACAGTGAGGAAGGTTTGTGGTCCAGGATGATAGGACAGTCAAAATTAGAAGTGGCGCCTCCCCCCACAGTTGCGGAATGCCAGCCGCCTTTATCCGAAGTTACGAATTATCCGAAACTAATGCCGCATCTAAACAAATGGAACGGAACAAATTAATAATAAATAATAATAATAAAACGTTATTATTATTATTGTTATTTATTGTTATTAATTCATTGCGTTCCATTCCGTTTTTTCGGATCATTCATAACTTCGGATAAATTTGTATGTGTTACGTTCACTAACAGCCAAATTTTAAAGGAAATTACAATACCTATAATTTAAAAGTTACTAGTAATTACTAATAGTTAAATTATTATTAGTTAACTATTATTTCACATTTCCGAATTTTCGAATTTACAAATTTACGAATTCACTAATTTACTAATGTATGTATGTACGAATGTACATTCGTAAATTGCGAATGTACAAATGTACGAATGCCCGAATTTATGAATGTCCAATTTTATCAAATTTACGAATATTCAGAAAAAATTTGTTAAACGGGTTTTTGTTAATTCGGATATTCCCGAATTAACGAATTTGTCGAAATTCGTTAAAAAACGAATTTGTAACGAAACGAATTGCACATGCCTAATATATATATATATATATATATATATATATGTACAAAGATCACCCAGACTAAGAAAGTTAAGTTACTCCTTAAGGTGACCTGTTTTCACCTGGTGATCTGGCCAGTAACACACCTCCTGTATTATAGTGCCCCCCACTCTGGATGAAGGAGCACAGGGAGCACCTTTTGGCAGCAGCATTGTCAATCTGGTGGGAGGGGAGTGTTAGATGGACTAGCAGATTTAAATACTCTAACAAATCGAAGCTGAACGCCAGCTAATACTTTATAATCAGTTACAACAAACAGGTTTGTTCCTTTTGGGATAAAGGTTTTACATGAATAAATAAAAGCGGATTATTGTAAACATCTCTGTCAGTGTTAAATGGTATGTCTCATCCCTCTAACTGCTACATCTGCAGGACAGATTGACCTTTTGGTAAAACAACAGACTTACTGGCTGGATCACCTGATGAAAACAAAGGAACGAAAACCTAAGAATTGGAAAGCGGCAATATAATAAATGTTTGCTTTTGGGTTTAATACTGCTTTATAGCGACAGATGTACTGTATATGGGTAATGACTTGATATCAATACAAAGGACAACCAATAGCATTGTCTGTAATGGCCAGATATCAAAACTTTATAATATAACTTAGAGTAGTAAAGTGGCTTCTGATTGGTCAGTTTTGAAATGTCAGGTAACCTCAGCAGTACAGCCAACTGTCAGTTCGGTAGAGACAGAGACATGTCACGGACGGGCACAGCAGGACCTCCAGGGCTGGCCATGGATTGGGATTTTGGGGCTCTATCAGCCTGTCTCAATACTGACATCCTGGAACAGACAATTAGAAGAATGGCCTGGGCCACATTCGATGAGCTGCGGCTGGAGGACGAATTTTGTGATGTTACCATAAAGGTGGATGATGTCGAGTTCAAAGCCCATAAGATCATTCTCTCTGTAGGCAGCCTTTATTTTAGGTAAGTGTAGATAAATCATTACTGGTACAAAACTTAGACCCATTTAGTTCTAATCAATCTGCTATAACCTTGTCCAAGAACTGCAGCCAACATTAGCACTCAATGAGAATTGACCTCCATATTGTAATGGCCTCCCATCGCCTTCCCCTGTCTGGTGACAGTTGGCCTCCACTGGTCACAGAGACAGTTTACTTCAATGCCTGTTGGGCATGGCCTAGTCATTAGGTCAGGGAGGATTAGGCCCCAGCAACTAAGTGAAGCTAAATCAGAGGGAAAATTAGAGACTTTTCTGGCCAATAAAGGTGAATAGCAATGTAGGATCTGCATTCAACACTCCCAGACTGGAGCTGAAGGCTTGGTGAAATATTATGCATTGCTTTGTATGTTCCTCCTCTACGATGCTCCTCAGGATTGCGTTCCTAAGTCTTATCCCAGCTTTTTAATCAGCCTTTCATCCAAAAATAACCGAATAGATTAGTACAACTTTCCAATGACAGTTTTTATCAATGCCATGCAATGGTATAACATTTTGGGGCTGCACTTCGATCTGTGTTTAGGATTGCTGTTTGCATTAGTGGTTATATTATGCTACAAAAGTCTCTTTCCTCAATGTCTTTCCTCAGTCTTCTAGGTCGAGTGACACTGGGGATTATTCAGCCCAGAAGACTGACATCTTGTGGCTTACAAGAGGTACTGCAGAGGCTGGCCGAATGATTGCACTATGTTCAAATGGGTCATGCATCAATCTTGCCCCCAAACCTGAGTGTTATCATAGCCATGTGATTTATTATTAATAATATTATATACTTCCTTTTTTCTTGACTTCTTCCTTTCTCTGCCCTATTAATATGAAAATATTAATAAAAAATTGATTTCAAATTTAAAAAAAGCAAAAAAAAAGTATCACATACACAAGTGCCATCTTCCAACTCTATCAGAAGGACCACACTTCTGTACGGTCCTGGGGCTGGGGCTAAACAAGGTTGTATGCCGAAACGCTTTAGCTGTTTTTAATCTTGACATTCATGTAGCAATAAAGATATTCTGTGGGAATCTGGAGTTGCCGGCTACACTTTTTTTCTGGACATGGGGATAAGCAATGCAGGAGTCTATTCATTGCACCCATAATGCACTGATTGTGAATGCAACACCCTGCGGGCTTAAATGCAAAAAATGAATAAATGAACTTTTTTTGATACATTTTATTACCCCTTCCCGATGGCCGTATGCAAATATGCAGCCTCATAGAAGTGTGCCTTGATCCGTCTGGTCATATATATGTGGCGATGTGTTTATGTTTTCATCGCTCTCCAAGCACAGAGACCGGGCTGAGTGACACTGGGGATTATTGAACCCAGAAGACTGACATCTTGTGGCTTACAAGAGGTACTACAGAGGCTGGCCAAATGATTGCAAAAGCACCACGTTCAAATATTTATGCAATATGGGCTCAGTCTTGCCCCTATTCAAACCTGAGTGTGAGCATAGCCATGTCATTTATTATTAATATTATACAGGATTTACGTTCCCCTGAGCGGGTAGTTTTAAACTGGAGACTGTAAAACTTTTACTTCTTAAAAAATAAAAAAAATATAAAGTATTATACAGGATTTATAGAGCACAAAAATTTTGCATGTTTGTACACTTTTTTACAATTTGCCGTATAGGAGCAAAATCACACATTTTTGGCCCCATAGATTTTTAACTGATAGCGCCTGATAAACAAACAAAAACACGTGTTAAGCGCTCCCATTATAGCTTATAGAGCCGAAAACATACAATTCTGCAAAGAGCCATGAAAATCGCTGCTTTATGGCCCATTGGCCAGCTGCATGTCCAGAACAGCTGGTGTATGGCGCATCTGGCCAATGGGGTGCAAAGCAATGATTTGCATGGCTCCGCCTCCTTGTCCTGAAATGAGAAATCATTATTTTATTTTTGGGATATGTGATAGAATGAGACATGTGAATAGCTACTGTGCCGTGCAATGATTCAGTTGGAGGGTTTTTTGATTGCTTTAGTTCCTTCTCAACCCAAATTGTATGGCTACTGTATACAGTCTTGTTGGTTTCCAAGCAGGGCTGGCGCTACCATAAGGCGGCTTATGCAACCACCTTAGGGCGCCAAAATGTGGGGGGAGGGGGGCGGTAAAATCAGAGTCCCCAGCCACTTGATGGGGATTCGGATTTTTAGAGCTGCAGTCATGGTTTTTTACACACTCCCAGCTGCTATAGCGCTCTGGAGTGTGTGTACTTTAGTATACCTTCCAACTTTTTGAGATGGGAACAAGGGAGACCTAGTGGCAAAAGTATGTAGGCATAGGACACACACCCCTGCCACGCCCACTTTAAGGAGAATTTTATAAAAAAAATTAGAGGAATTATTTTAGCCCCAGTGCTTCTGTGTAACTCTAAACAGATGACATATAGGGGCTTTAAAAGATTTGCAGGCCCTGCCCCTGTCAGGAGCTTGCTCCTCGGTGGGGGGGCAGGAACGGTCTTACTCCTTTCAGGTGGGTGGGTGGACAAGAGACACACCCTTCAGTGCACTTTTGTGTACACTTGGGTGTTTAAAAAAAAATGTGTTCTTATCTTATGTCCAGTAGGGGTATCCTGCCATCAAGCAGATTGGCTGGCTATATAGTATCCCTGCTGGTATGATGTGGGCCCTGATGGGATCTTCTCCATGGTAAACAAGCCAAATCAACTGCCCACTGGGTAATGTGGGGGTTCGGAATGTTTCCCTAGTTGCATTTAGGTTCATTCCTCCCTAGCCTTGGGGGTTCTTCAGGAGAGCCCCCACCCACAACTCATTGGTTGGCTTCGGCTGATCACAGGGAGAGGGGTCTGCCGGATCTTTTGGTTAGGTGGACCTGAGTGTGCCTCACCCTTATCAGGAGTCATGCACTCCACGAAGGGGGGAGGGGGGGTTAAGGGTGGGATCTTTCCTCTTCGGGTGGGGACCATTTGATCCACCCCAGTGCACTTTCTGTGTGTTGTGCTCATATGCAGTTTTTTGGTTCACTTTGTTGTTTTGTCTTTGTGAACAGTGGACTCAGAAAAAAAGCTGTATGCAGTTTGGAATAAATGGCTCTATAATATTGACCCATATTTGCACACTGGTTCTGGATGTGCATCTGGCCAGTTTTCTGAAAGGCAATTATTTGCATGGTTCTGCTTGCTGTCCTGAAATGAGGAGTTATCCTCTTATTTTTGGGAGATGTGATTGAATGAGACTTGTGAAAATCTTCTGATCTAAGAAGGCTTTACTGTGCAGCAAAAAGTTGTTGCTTGACATTATTATTATTAATATTATTATGCAGGATTTATATAGCGCCAGCAGTTTGCGCATACAACATTCACTTTACCTGGGCTACCTTCAACTACAGACCTACGTGTAGCATTTGTGTTACTGCAAATCCAAAACAAAAAAAAAAACACATATTGAATGATTAAAAACTTTATTTGAAAAACAGCAGTGTAACGTGAATTCTTGTAAACAAAAATGGGAGAAATCCTGCAAGCCACCACTGCCTAGATGCTAGATAAAAGCTGCTAGAGTTAAACACGTCACATATATCGTGCAAAGACAAAAGAATAAATTACATACGCTGCGCTAAAAAGTGATATTAGTTGTAGTATACACTAAAAAATGTGTATATTACTTCCAAAATAATCATTCAATCAAATGAGTAATAAATAGATTAAATACTTATATGAGTAAATAATTAAAATAAATGCATATAACATATAATGGTAAACTCAATTTAAAAGTGCTTGGTGCATAACTGTGTTTAAAATACCGAAGGCATATACAGATAATACAGCAAAGTGCTCCTGTGCAGTTATAAAGTGTCCAAAAACGTCATTGATGACCGTGCTGAGAAAAGCAATACAAGCAAAATGTTTGGTTCAGGTCATATGACAAGGCGCTCATGTGCATATGAAGAGCATCCAGCTGCGTCACAGATAACGTGATAATATAGTCCGTGTTATTTTCAAAAACAAATTGGTATGTGATCCAAAACGTGCTAGGGTGTCATTACTCAGGTGCCCCCCTTAGGTAGTGAACGCTCACCTTAGAGCGTGCGACTTTGCAATTAAGCTAAGTCAAAGCACGCATGTGAACCACCTCTGGGCTCTTTAATAGTGTCAGGCTCCTGGGCTCCTCAGCATATCCATCCGGGATATATAAAATAGGAAAACTCGATAGTGCAATAAAGTTTTAAACAATTTATTAAATAAAGCAAAATCCCCTTCAGGGGTACTCACACAGATCAGGTGCGTCAATGCACCATTCTATGATAAGCATGTACAGCTATATACCAAAATGGTATCGGGATGATACGAGCGTCCTCCTCAGCTTACAAGCTGCCTGTTGTGCCGTCCTGACCCCTCCCCAACGCGTGTCGATGCAGGGATGACGTATCTACTTCAGGGGGATCGACACGCGTTGCCACATTTGGCACCTAATTTTGGTGGGGGGGAGGGGAGTGGGTACCTAGTTTTGACAGGTACCCGCTCAAATCTTCTAGGCGATCTGAGTTGAAGTTCTCCTCTCCCTCCATCCATGCAGTCTTCTGGGACACGTCACAGGTCCCAGAAGACTGCAGGACCATTCACAAAGTGTAGCGAGGTTCACGCATGCACAGAGGGCAGCCAGCTGTGAAGCTGAAATCAGCAAAGCCAGCTGCCCACAGTTAGTATGCCGGCGCTGGATCCCTGGACAGGTTAGTGTACTTTTATTAAAAGTCAGCAGCTACAGGATTTATAGCTGCTGACTTTTATTTATTTTTTTCCAGAGTGAACCTCCTCTTTAAACTGAACAGTCTTAAGGTACCTTTCAATATCTGAGAGTGTTTGCTATCCCAACCCATTTATGGCTAGATCATGTTTGTTTCCCTATAGGCTCCCTGACCATAGCCAACATTCCCTGGATTTATGCTAACTCCAACCAGTATGTAGGCAGGGGCAGGCTGCAGCACATCCTCCAACCTGATAGTGTAACTGAGGTAGTTCTTGTTAGCGGGGGTCCAGTGGGGAGGAAATGCTTCTATATTGGTCTCCGGGTGGCCATCTTGGGGAGGACGGTGATCATTTTCCCCACTCGCAATGAGGCAGTAAAGTAGTGAGAGAGCTCCACTGGTTAGGAAAAGCAAAGGTGCAGATGTAGGTAGAGGTCCTGGAGGAGCATGGACGAATAGGCCTCCTTTTCAGGGTGTCTCCATTGCTCCAGTCTCGAACAGACTACCTTTGATCATCATATACTGCAGCGGCCTAGTGGAACCTCGTGTCACTGAATCTTACCACTAGACATGTGCAATTCGTTTTTCTCCGAATTTGTTTTTTAACAAATTTTGACAAATTCGTTAATTCGGAAATATCCAAATTAACGAAAACCCGTTTAACAAATGTTTCTGAATATTCGTAAATTATAAAATTTGTAAATTCGTAAATTCGTACATTCGTATATTCGTAA
This sequence comes from Aquarana catesbeiana, assembly GCF_042186555.1. Lineage (NCBI taxonomy): Eukaryota > Metazoa > Chordata > Amphibia > Anura > Ranidae > Aquarana > Aquarana catesbeiana. The sequence continues at coordinate 568,994,934 of NC_133324.1, forward strand.
ATGAGTACATTCGTAAATAAGTACATTAGTAAATTAGTGAATTTGTAAATTTGTAAAATCGGAAATTCGGAAATCTGAAATAATAATTACTATTTTACTATTACTAGTAACTATTAAATTATAGGTATTGTAATTTCCTTTAAAATTTGGCTGTTAGTGAACGTAACACATACAAATTTATTTGAAGTTACAAATGATCCGAAATAACGAATGCCGTATCCAAACGAATGGAACATAATGAATTAATAATAATAAATAACAATAATGATAATAAAAACTTTTTATTATTATTATTAATTTGTTCCGTTCCATTTGTTTAGATGCAGCATTAGTTATTTCGGATAATTCGTAACTTCGGATAAATTCGTATTTGTTACGTTCACTAACAGCCAAATTTGAAAGGAAATTACAATACCTACAAATTAATAGTTAGTTACTATTTCAGATTTTCAAATTTTCGGGTTTTTGGATTTTCAAATTTCAAATTTACAAATGTTCTAATTTACAAATGTATGAATTTATGAATATACAAATTTTCTAATGTACGAATGTACGAATTTACTAATGTACGAATGTACGAATTTACTAATGTACGAATGTACAAATTTACAAATGTATGAATTTACGAATGTACAAATGTATGAATTTACGAATGTATGAATGAGCGAATGTACGAATTTACGAATTGCGATCATAACAAATGACCCGAAAAACGAAAAAAAAAATAAACAAAAGAAATGAAGACGAAAACGAACACATTTTTCAGCAGTGCACATGTCTACTTACCACCACCCCTCCAATGAAGCACTCCTCTGGTACTGTTGAATTATAAATGGGATTTTTAACACCACTGAGTAAAGTCTGCTTCCTTATCAATATTCTTTAGATAAGGAAATTGTATACTTCACAGCTTATGTAGTGCCAAAATTGTATTGGATTGTTATACCTTGATGAGTTTTGTCTATTGAGTTTTGTTGACCTCTACAAAATAAAACCCCTTTTTCTCTTCTTCCCCAGGTTCGATTGGCCTTGATAAACACCAAGTATTTGATGAACAACGTGATAACCAACATCCATGTAAAGGACAACAAAGAATGTATGAATATTGTCACCAGTGTGCTGAAAACAAAGTATGACTTAAACGCAAATGGATCCTCCAGGTCAGATTTCATGAACCCATTGACAAGGCCACGCCTGCCAAGTGCAATTCTACTCGCCGTTGGTGGCTGGAGCTCTAATGGCCCTACCAACGCCATGGAGTCCTACGACTGCAGGGTCGACCGCTGGGTTGACATTACCTATGATATGGAAAGCCCCAGGGCCTATCATGGAACGGCATACCTAAATGACTATGTGTACCTGGTTGGAGGGTTTAATGGCATGGATTTCTTTAATAGCGTAAGACGGTTTGACCCAGTCAAGAAGATCTGGCAACAAGTGGCTCCAATGAATCATAAGCCATGCTATGTCAGCACGGCAGTCCTGGAAAACCGGCTCTACGCCATGGACGGGTTTGATGGCCACATTTGCCTGAAATCTGCAGAATGTTACGACCCAGAAACCAATCAATGGGATCTTATAGCTCCAATGAATGAAATAAGAAGTGATGCAAAAGCCACCACCCCCAATGGCAAGGTAAGATATAGACACCCACTTAAAAACCAAATGGTCTTACACACACCTACATTCTAGAGCTGCAGCCTCTGTTGCTTTCTTCAGCATTCAACACTTCTGTGAGCGTCGGATTCCTTTGTGCGCTGTAGTATGAAGTGTTTCCATCCCCTTACCACTGGGCCACTACAAGACTCAGCAATGACATGGGGGTCAGAGGGTGTTTCTTCTTCTAGGTCAGGGACCTGCTAAGCAGTGAAGAAAGAATGGGTATTTTTTTGTAATTCCTTTGTTTATACAATTATTATGCACAAAACAGACAAGCATAAGCAGAGTACTGGGTATTGTCCAGGCTTCTTTTAAAGTGATTGTAAAGGTACAGTTTAAAAAAAAAAAAAAAATAACAAACCTGTTATACTTACCTGCTCTGAGCAATGGTTTTGCACAGATCAGCCCCAATCCCCCTGTTTTCCGGTCCCCTACTGGCACTCCTGGCTCCCCCCCATTGAGTGCCCCCATAGCAAGCCACTGGCTATGGGGGCAGTCATGTGTGCTCGCTCCTGAGTATATGAACACACAGAGCAGGGCTCGGCCCCGCCTCCCACTCCCTCCGCTGTATCTGAGCCAATGAGGAAGGAGAGAGCTCAGAGAGCCTCGGCTCTCGTGCACATCGCTAGATCGGGTTTAGGCTCAGGTATGTATTTGGGGGGGGGGGGGAGCTGCATGCAGAAGGTTTTTTACCTTACCGCATAGAAAGTAGTAAGGTAAAAAAAAAACCTCTGCCTTCAAACCACTTTAGGTAAGCAGCACTGGAAGTAAGTAACACACTGGGGTTTCTCACCTGCCTTTGAGCTATATCAGGCTTCTGGTGTATTGCTGTACTGTTATGGTCTTTTCACACCTATGCGTTTCCCCCACCCCAATGCCATTTAATATAACTTTTATTATGTTTGTACAGATCTATATATGTGGCGGATTCACTGGTGAGGAATCCTTGTTTACAGCAGAAGTCTACAACCCAGATGCGGAGCCGACGCAGTGGTGTCGGTGTCATCGCCTATGGAGATCTGGTCTATGCGGTATGTGTAATGATTCCTTTCTACCCAAATGAGATCGAATTAGAAATATAATTTGCAGCATGCATCTGGTGAAATCTTTGTCAGAAGAACTGGAAATGAGAGGATATCTCTCTAACAGAGCCCCTGATAGGAGTACTAATTCTTCCCCACTTCATCCAAAACTAGGAAAAAAGGCTTTGACTTGACATTCACTTTAAAGGATAAGTTCCCCTTTTGGGAAAAAAAATAATAAATACACATATTTTTGAAGGAAAGAAATGTGCATTTATTTTTTTTTTAACTAAGGAGCCTGGAAAGCATTGCACTTGTCATCAGTGGATCGGGTGCAATGGCAGACTCCTGCAGAGAAGCCCTGCAGCTTTTCAGGGCCTGTGAATGAACTATGAGGCCGCTCATCAACAACCTCGCAGTCCATTCAGAACTACAAGCCATCAGCCACAAAGCCTGACAGTACTTGTAGTTCAAGTAATTTACAGGAAACAGAGGCCCACATGGCTGCAGTATTTTCAAATAGTGACAGCGGGCTCTGGGGGAAAATCCCCTCCAATCATGGGTTACAGAAAAGAAAATTGCTCAATTTTCTGCAAGTGTTTGATGGAGGAATTTCTTCCGCTGAGCTATGGTCTTCTCCTGGCGAGGAGCCGTCCCTGCTGGGAGAACACAAGGTGCATTTACTAAAACTGCAGAGTGGAAAACCTGGTGAAGGTCTGCATGGTTGCCAATCAGCTTCTATCTTCAGCTTGTTCAATTGAGCTTTGACAAAAAAAACTGGTTTCTATGCAGAGCTGCACCAGATTTTGCATGCTCCAGTTTTAGTAAATCAACCCCAATTATTATTGCTTGCAGATATAGCTGCTGGCAATAATCGCCTACTAGAAATCCAACATTAAAGAACATGTAACCCTTGCAGTGTGGGGCACCACTGCATTTTTGTTTTACCCGGAATTAATTGCAGGAAAAACAGGTTGCAAGCGGTAACCCGAGTTTACTGAATGTGTGACTTAAATCTGTCAAAAGAATCACTTTTATCTTGGCTCAGCTGAGTGTAGTCAGAACCCTAAAATGAATAGAGGCCCTCCAATAAGACCCCTATTATTACACACAATAATGTATAGACAGACAATAAGTATAAACATTAAATATATACATAAATACCTAATCCATAAAAAAAATCTCTACAAAATGGATTAAAAATATACATTAAAAACACAAAAATTAAAATTTGCAGAGCTATTAGCCCTGCAAAACTGCATGTACATTGGTTCTGTGCAAATGCTGGCAAAATCTGTATTTTCTCTTCAAGTTGAATGTTATTCATTCATACAGAATAGAGTTAACCGGGAAAATATTGAATTATGGACACTAGATTGATGAAAGGGAAATAAATACTTATTTACTAGGATTGTTGACTTCATCTAGTGGCCATAATGGTGTATTTTCTTGGTTTACTCGATTCTGTTTGGTTGAATGACATTTGACTTAGAGAGAAAACAGCCTAATAATATTAGATTTTCCCCTTATTCTCACAGAACAAATGTACATGCAGTTTCACGGGATGAATAGCTCTACAACTTCCTAAATTATAAGGTCAAGATACTCCGTCACTTCTCATCTCTGATAGTACTGCTGCAACCTTTAGCTTAGCTGTATGAAATCATAAAATAAAATATGTAGTTGCCAGTGAAAAACATGAAACTGAATCCTTAGCTAAACTCCAATTCCAAAGCACCAATATTTATATTCTGCCTCAAATGAAGGAACATGTATCTTTCTATACTGTAAACGTGGTATTGCTATAACCACCTATTATACAAAGTTTGATGATGGCACAATAGGAAATTTCTTCACAGTCAAGAACATTGTTGATGATAACAGGCATTCAAATCTTTCACTCACAAGGCAGACCCTAAATTATCCTCTGAGGTTACATAGTGTATCCAAATAATACTTTTCACCAAAAACATATTTGGGGGAATTAAATAAAGCAGTAACATTACTTTTTTGGTGGTATGAACCCTTTAACATGGCCTGCAACTAATTCATGAAAGCTTTGCATCACTTTGGGTACAATTCCCAGCACTTTCAGGAGATTCAGGTAGTTCTTACTACCACCATTTTTAGGATCTGTCACTGTGGCTGCAACCAGGTCTGGTGCAAGGATTTTTGGCACCCCAGGCAAAACCTAATTTTGATGCCCCCCCCCCCCCGGCTCCACCCCTGAATCACCCCCTTTGCCCGAGCATCAGTGTGACAGAAGCCGGTGCTAGAGGAAGCATGCGGCTGCAGTAGAGAGCACTGATCATAGAGGCGCGCAGGGGATGTTTGCTTCCGTTCCATCAGGACATGTCCTCCAGTGCTGCGCCTCTATAATGACACTATAGAGCGGCTGCATGATCCCCTGCATCCCCCTAGATGTGCACGCTTTATCCCAGCAGCAGCCACTAGAGGTTATAACATTTATTACAGAGGTATTTATAATACAGCACTGAAAACTTACATAGCACGGAGACAGAGAGTAGGGAAACCAGCGGCAGGGCGCCCTAGGCAGCAGAGCGCCCTAGGTGGCCGCCTAGTTTGCCTAGTGGTAGGACCAGCCCTGGCTGCAACAGATTGTGAAAGAATTACCACCAGTTCACAGATAAGCAAATTGGTGGTAACTAAGACCAACTCAAAGTTGATGCACGGGGGGGGGGGAGTTGTTATTGACCACTTGCTGACCGCCGTATGTATATATACATGATGGGGCCATGATGACCCAAAAACAGACGGAGACGGGGCTGCCGGAATTCCAACATGGCGCCGCGGCTCCTCTCTCCCAGTGCGCAGGAGGCATGGAGAAGCTGAAGGACACGGGTAAGCCCCCAAAGACCCCCAGAGGGACAGGAAAAGATCCCCCAAGGGATATGCTGTATTATGCCCAAAAACTGACGGGCTTGGCGGCACAGGGGAGCAGGGAGGACATGCTAAATACCCCAGCTGTATTTCATTCCCAGCTGGAGGATAAGCCACCTGTACAGGGCCCTTCAGCTCCCACTAGTCAGCCCTTCCCTGACATGGAGGATGAGGAAGAGGGGGAAGATGCTGATCAACCCACCCTGGCCGAGATACTGAGAGCGGTGCACAAATGCACAGCATCGGTGCACACCCTGGGGTTCTTTCGACATGACCTGCAGAAAACAAGAGAGTGCACTACAGCGGCAGAAGGCCGCATCAATGAGCTGGAAGACAAACAGATGGCACTCCTAAGAAGACACACAAACAGCTAGAATTGCCAGGGCAAACGAACTTAAATCCGACGATATTGAAAATCGTTCGAGATGCAACAACATTCGCATAGTGGGGCTCCCGGAGAAGACGAAAGATAGAGACCCCACAGAATTTGTTGAGCATTGGCTCCTCCAGGTGTTTGGGAAGGAGGGGTTCACCCCGCTGTACACAGAGTACCACCCAGGCCCCTTCCACCGGGACACCCGCCGTGCACCATGATAGCCAGGCTGCTCAATTATAAAAATAAAGAAATTGTGCTTCGCCATGCAAGGGAACTACGTAATATTCAATTTAATCCTGACTACTCTGCTTAGAGTCACCTACACTATGCTGTTCCTGGTGAAACTCTGGATCACAGCGGGAGGTCAGTCATACTTTTTTGAGACGGCGGTCGAAGCATCCTCGTGGCTAGATGCCAATGAGCATATTTTTCCCCTTATTCTTAGCCAATTTTTTTCTTTTTACATCTGCAACCCCCACCCTTTTCCCTACTGGTTTGTAGGGTCACCTCTTGCAGGACGGAGGCTTCACCATTCCCCACACAGAAAAGGGGGTGCCTTTGCCATTTGTTTAACAGTCTCGCTTCTTATTTTAAAATGTTACTGTCATGATTCCAGCTCAAGAAAGAACATGCACACACGCACAAAGGACTGTGACGTGGTTGAATCCCACCACCATACCAGCATGTGTTATCTCAGGTACAACTCGGGTACTTTGCATTTGTTACATTTAGCGCACCAAGACTATGCACATCCTAAGGCGCCTTGGGTGCATGAGATGCCTTACCCTTCATTACCCATATATATGCAGATAAATGACTACTGTCCCTCTGCTGTCCCTCTGCTTTCATGGAATATTAGGGGAGTTCAGAGCCCCCTCAAATGTACCATGAAAAAATATTCCCCCGCTATGTATGCTCTTCAAGAGACCCATCTTGTGCCGGAGACGGTGTCATGTTTAAACTTCTCATGGGTGGGATGGGCATACCATTCCACTCATACCTCTTATTCCAGGGGAGTGAGTGTAATGGTACATCGCGCTGTGGATTTTCAAATGTTGGATAAATTGATAGATGATGAGGGGAGGTATGTGATATTGCTGTGTAAAATCTATCAACTGAAGTGTATACTTGCTGCCTTATATGTACCACCCCCTTTTAACTCAGAGGTATTGAGGACACTGCTGATGTATCAGCTGCGCAACCCTGATATACCCTTTATAATCGTGGGGGATTTGAACTTCTATAAGGATCCAGTTTTGGATAAGCAAGTGACTTCCCGCACAAAAGCCCGAACAGCACTACGGAAATTCACGGAGGAGGTAGGATGGACTGACCTGTGGCGAAGCCGTAACCCACAGCAGAAGCAATTCTCCTGTTTTTCCAAAACACATCTCTCGCTATCGAGAATTGACCTTTGTTTGTGCACACCCCAAAACGACACACTTACTGGAGGATATTAGGTATCTGGTGATAGGAGTGTCAGATCATTCCCCCCTGCTGGTCTCCCTAATCACCAAACCTGCCACGGCCCTGCCTAGAGCGACGTGGAAATTTAACGCATTTTCGCTAAACTTATTCCCCTCCCATGAACGGATAACGGCTGAAATCTCTGGGTTCTGGCTGCGCCACGAGGATCATCCTGATTTGAGGTTAACCTGGGAGACGTTTAAAGCATTTCTCAGAGGTATTTTGATTACTGAGGTTACAGGTATTAAATCTAAAACAAATGCTCTAAAGGACCAGGCAGAACAGATGGTGAGCCGGTTGGAGGCAGAATTTATTGCCAACCCCTCTGATGTAGCCAGGGAGGCGTGGATGGCTGCTCAGGAGGCGGTCGACCGGATCACTGGGGCAGCGGCAGACAGGAAGAGATTTTTTAATAAACTGGCTTTTTATGAGGAGGGAGAGCAAACGAGCCCCCTGTAATATAATAGTGAAGGCTTCCCAGACCTCCCCATCTATTGGAGCCTTACACACCGGGGGGGGGGCTAGTGAGCACCCCTGCTCACATTATGCAGGAACTGGTGAAGTTCTATTCCAATCTGTACAGGTCCCGGGCGAGTTACACTATTCGACCGATGACCTGCAGGATTATCTACGGGGGGACTTGAGCTACCTGGTCACTCAGAGGGCGCTCCTAGATTCCCCTATTAAACTGGAGGAACTACAGGAGGCGCTTAGCCTCTTCCCCAATTTGATAGCCCCCGGGGACGACGGCCTCCCAATGGAAGTATTCAAACAATACGGAGGACTTATCCTACCTTGTTTACTAAAGGTCCTTAACTCAGCTAGGGAATGTCAATGCCTGCCTGACTCCATGACTAGAGCCAACATTGTCCTTATTCTAAAATGTGTAAAGACCTAAAATGGGTAAAGACCCATTAGATCTGGGCTCGTACAGACCAATATTGCTCTTGCAAAGCGATGTTAAAATCCTGGCCAAGGTTTTGGCCCTACGGCTTAATAAGGTTATTTTCTCCATCATCCACTTGGACCAGTCAGGATTTATGCCCAAAAAATCCACGGCCATAAACCTCCGCAGACTTTTCCTAAATCTCCAGACACAGTCATATAACGTGGGGGATAGGGCCCTGCGGTCATTGGATGCCCATAAGGCCTTTCACAGGATAGAATGGAGGTGCCTCTAGGCTGTCATAGGCAAATTTGGCTTTGGCGAGGGGTTTTTACCCTGGGTAAAACTGCTGTACTGCTCACCATGGGTGGTCTTTAGAGAGGCGGGACACATCTCTTTGCCATTCCACTTACATAGGGGCACTCGCCTGGGATGCCCACTGTCCCCGCTCCTCTTCACCATCGAGCCCGTGGCAGCCTTGATTAGAGCCAACCAGGGAATCTGAGGATTCCAATATGGAGAGATCCATGAGAAGCTAATGCTGTACGCGGACGACACCATGCTACTTCTGGGAGACACAGCTGAGTCCCTGAAAGAAGCCATGGCAGTGATTAAATGGTTTGGGATCTATTCAGGACTTGTAATTAACTGGACCAAATCCTCACTCTTGCTGCTGGATGTAAATCTGGATAGCAGGGTGCAAGCGATTCACAGGGTGCCGGTAACTACCTGCTTCAAGTACTTAGGAGTCCAGATCACTTCAGAACTGCGTGAGTTTATCTCCCTCAATCTGTCCCCGCTATTAAATAGGATCCGTGATAGAGCCAAAATTTGGTCCCGCCTTAAGATGTCCCTAGTAGGGAGGGTTAATCTAATAAAAATTATTTTTATGCCCTAGCTCCTCTATATTCTACATAACACACCGGTGGTGATCCCTCTTAAAATGTTCTGAATCATTAACTCCATCTTTAGGGTCTTTATATGGCTAGACAAACCCCCACAGATAAAACTAGAACAATTACAGAAGTCCAAGGAGGCGGGGGGTCTTGCACTCCCTATCCCTTGGATCTATTACTTAGCGGCTCATGCGCAGCATATTGCCCGGGCCATGCCTGAGGACTGGGGAACAGGGGACGGGTACTTACATTCTGAACCCATAAGAGCCCTTATGTGCTATGCCACCAGATCTGACGACATTCCCACGGGTATGGAAGCCTTGGCATATGCTAAATCTAATAAACGATTCCCGACATACGTCCTTATGCAAAAAATATGGAACATGCTTAGGCAGCTACAAGAGGTGGAGGGTTTTACCGGGTACAGCCCGATATGGGCCAATGGACATTATGAGGAGCTGCAATCATTGGATTGCAGGGCTCGATGGAGAAGACACGGGGTCACGCACTCGCGACATATTTTTACCGCAGGAAGACTGATTCATTTCCCTGCGTTGAGGGAGCAATTTTGCCACCTGCAATCAATGTTTTTCTATTATATGCAGCTGCAACCGGTGGGGTCCCGTGGGTTTTCTCTCCGACCCCGATATTCCGTTATATGGCTGAGGTGTCCCAGTTTAAGGGCTTTATTTCCAGATGCTACTCCATGATTCTCCATATCTACCTGGAAGGGTTCTCCCTAGGAGCGTCGGGCAAATGGGAAAGAGATGTAGGAACATTTGAGGAGGAACAATGGGAGGAGGCACTCCAGGCGGTACAAATTTGCTCCCTGAATATGGCTCAACGCCTGTCCCAGCTATACATAAGACTCATGCCGCGTACACACGATCAGAATTTCCGACAACAAATGTTCAATGTGAGCTTGTTGTCGGAAGTTCCGACCATGTGTAGGCTCCATCGGACATTTGCTGTCGGAATTTCCGACAACAGATGTTTGAGAGCTGGATCTCAAATTTTCCGACAACAAAATCCGTTGTCATAAATTACGAACGTGTGTACACAATTCTGACGCACAAAAGTCCACGCATGCTGGGAATCAAGCAGAAGAGCTGGATATTGAACTTCATTTTTCTCGTGTTGTACATCACCGCGTTCTCGACGTTCGGAATTTTTGACAACATTTCTGCAACCGTGTGTGTGCAAGACAAGTTTGAGCCCACATCTGTCGGAAATAAATCCATGGTTTGGTTGTCGGAAATTCCGATCATCTGTACGCGGCATAAGAGTACATTATACACCCGATAGATTATTCAGGATGGGAGTGAGACCAGACTCTAATTGCCCCAGGTGCCTGAGAGACCACGGGGATCTAATACATCTGCTATGGCGGTGCCCCAAGCTTTATTTGTTCTGGACAGGAGTTTTGTCCACCATTAGCAGAGTCTTTCAGGCTACTATACCAATAGACCCGAAACCATGTATATTGGGGATATGGATGACATCCCTATGGATGACAACTCCAAACAGGCCACAGCCAGGGCCCTGTTTCAAGCTCGCAAGCTGATCCTTCAATGTTGGAGGTTCAACCACCTTCCAACGTCTAAGGAATGGATTGCTCAGATGGGAGACACTATACGGTTAGAGAAATACATCTTCCAACATAGGGGGCGCCCGGGAAAGTTCAACAAACTATGGGCACCCTGGCTGGATATCCTAGGCCTCTTCCCTGTAGATCTCATACTGGATAGACTGTTGAAGTAAAAAGTATTGTAGGGAGGAACGGGGGTACCCTTGGAGGGGGGCGAACACCTCTGCTTAGTAGAGACCAGGTTACTGAGATGATATGCATATAATTGGTACCTGGGGAGGAACTGCCTGAATTACACAATGTGAGGTGGTATTTGTTGTTAAGTTCACCGTGTTAATATACGTCTGTGATTGTAATTGGAATGTATGACAGGCACTGTTGTTTAATTGTGAGCTGTAAAGTTTTTCTTTGATTTGTTTTCAAATAAACTTCTTTGAGATAAAAAAAAGTTAAATGAAAAAAAAAAGTGTAAAGAAACCAGAGTTTAATAAAAAGTAAAAAAAAAAATCAAAATAACTTTAAAAAATACAAGCATTATGAGCATGGGTTCTGCACGCATATGTAAACAGCAATTGTACCACACATGTGAGCTAGCGCTGTGAACATCAGTGAGGGCAATATTTCACAATGTACTCTATACTGATAACCCTGCAAAGTGTGTGTGTGTATATATACAGTATCTCACAGAATTGAGTACACCCTCCCATTTTTGTAAATATTTAGACAGTATGGATCGTGACAACATACAACATAAATTAAACTGTTAAGATGTCAAAGATAGGGTCAGCCCAATATTTAAAAAAATAAGTATATATACTAATATATACAGTATCTCACAAAAGTGAGTACACCCCTCACATTTTTGTAAATATTTTATTATATCTTTTCATGTGACAACACTGAAGAAATGACACTTTGCTACAATGTAAAGTAGTGAGTGTACAGCTTGTATAACAGTGTAAATTTGCTGTCCCCTCAAAATAACTCAACACACAGCCATTAATGTTTAAACCGCTGGCATCAAAAGTGAGTACACCCCTAAGTGAAAATGTCCAAATTGGGCCCAATTAGCCATTTTTCCTCCCCGGTGCCATGTGACTCATTAGTGTTACAAGATCTCAGGTGTGAATGGGGAGCAGGTGTGTTCAATTTGGTTTTATCGCTCTCACTCTCTCATACTGGCCATACTGAAGTTCAACATGGCACCTCATGGCAAAGAACTCTCTGAGGATTTTGCTCTATATAAAGAAGGCCTAGGCTATAAGAAGATTGGCAAGACCCTGAAACTGAGTTGCAGCACAGTGGCCAAGACCATACAGCGGTTTAACAGGACAGGTTCCACTCAGAACAGACCTCGCCATGGTCGACCAAAGTACGTGCTCAACATCATATCCAGAGGTTGTCTTTGGGAAATAGACATATGAGTACTGCCAGCATTGCTGCAGAGGTTGAAGGGGTGGGGGGTCAGCCTGTCAGTGCTCAGACATATACATATATATATATATATATATATATATATATATTAGGGATGCGCCAATGCCACTTTTTTGACACCGAGTACGAGTACCGATACTTGATATCATATACTCGCCGATACCTGATTTTGGTCATGTGACCATTTTAAAAAAAAAAATAATGAAAAATTACACATTTTCACCATAATATGAGGAATTGAAACACAGTCAAAAGATTATGAAAGAAAACATGTTTATTTGCTGGTCACAAAGCTGTTAAAGTGCAAATTGTACAGAACATGTTATATAAAAAATAATGTCAATGTCATCAATGACATGTACATTGCAAGTTCACAATGTTTAAGCATGAGGAGAATGGCCAAGGAACACTATGCGGTTTCAGAAGTTTAGTGGCAGGGCAGCTTACAGGCAGCAGGCAGAAAAAAAAATCCAAAGAAATTGGGAATGGAAACCTTTGGATTTTTTTTCTGTCTGTAAACTTTCCTGCCACTAAACTCCTAAAACTAGTGTGCAATGGGCTGACATGGAGGGGAGGTGTTAACAGGCAGGAAAAAAGCTCAAACTCCTTGAGGAGCAAATGCTTTTAGCTGCATTGTACAGGCATTATGCCTTGAAAATGAAAAGCTCAAATGTCACACAGAACATGAAATATCATCATTGTTGATGACGCCACTTATAAAACAAACATCACATTCACGTCATCACATCAACCAATCCAAGTGCAATACAGTTAAATAATGTTAGGGCTGAGGAGGAGCAACTGAACAGTACCTCAAAACTAACACTATTTTTTAAACATTTTTTAAATAGTAAAAAAAAAGTGCTAGCTACCATGGTCCTCATCCACTTCTTTAGATAATAATCGCTGTAGCACAGTCACTGCAGGAATTACATCCAAGGCAAAAGAATCTGAACAACTCACATGCCGAGTCAACTCTTCAAAGGGAGCCAAGATGTTGATCATCTTCTCTATGAGATTCCACTGATTTGCAGTGATCGTTGCAGGCAGCTCATGTTCTGACATCAGGACCGTTTTTAAGGCAGGGCAAAAGGGGCAGCTGCCCTGGGCCCCATCATTGTTGTGGGGCCCAAAGCAGCTGCCTCATACTTGCCAACTATCCCAGTTTAAATTCCCTTATCCCTTAAAATTTTAGTCCCGTGCTGTGTCCCGATATCTCAGTGTAAACTTCTGCTGCTGCCCAGCTTTATGTAAATAGTCATGAACTGCAGCATTGATATGTAAATAGAGGTGGCATTCATATGTATATCATGTCCCCCTGAGGTCACATCCATCATCACTTCTGCTGAATGCTGCCCACTGGGGAGGTAAAGGAGCATGCTTGAAAGTCCTGCCTACAGCTGTGGTCATTAAGCCTAACATCAGCCTGTTCTGCAAAAGTAAGCAAATTGGAGGTGGAACCCTTTTTTAAAATAAGATGGTGCCACAGCACCCTGAATTTTGGTGCATGTGAATACGCAGGCAGGCAGTGAGGAGATGATGTGCTGTAACCTTTAGCAACTAATCAGTGAGCAGTAATGCTGTGCACTAACCTCCTGCAACCAATCAGTGAGCAGTAATAATGTGCAGTAACCTCTAACAACCAATTAGTGAGTGGCATAGATGTTCAGTAACCTCTAGCAATCAGTCAGTGAGCAGTATTGATGTACAGCAGGAATCTTCAAACTACGGCTCTCCAGCTGTTGCGGAACTACACATCCCATGAGGCATTGTAAAACTCTGACATTCACAGACATGACTAGGCATGATGGGAATTGTAGTTCCTGAACAACTGGAGGGCCGTAGTTTGAAGACCCCTGATGTACAGTAATCTCTAGCAACCAATCAACAAGCAGAAGTCATATGCTGTAACCTCTAGAAAATAACAGTAAGCCATAATGTGTGCTGTAAATTCTAGCAGCCAGTCAGTGAGCGGTAACGATACACTGTAACCTCTGGCAACCAATCGCAGTCGCTGCCTGATCTGATTCAGTAAACTGATTTTGAGTCTAGCTGCTATTTATTGTATGTCTCAAAGCTTGTGGAGAGCGAAATTGCATGGAAGAGGGGGCCCAAGAAAATGTTTGCCCAGGGTCCAATCAATATTAAAGACGGCCCTGTCTGACATATATACTCCAATGGCCCGTTTTTGCTCTATCAGAGACTGCAGCATGTAAAAAGTGCTGTTCCAGCGAGTCTGAACATCTTGTTGAAGTCTTTTAATGGGTTGACCAAGCTGGATCTGAATATCTTGCAGCCGAGAATATGCCAGGTTTGAATGTTTAAAGTGCCCAACTATTTTGCGCCCAACTCCCACAGCCTCCGTAAAGCTGCGCTGTGATAAAAGCCCCTCTGAGACAGCCAGCTGCAGTGTATGTGCCACACATGAAAGACTCTGAAGACCAGCATCTTGTACACCTTTTATCATATTTCTGCCATTATCACGGACTACCACATGGACAAAACTTTTGGGAATAGCCCAAGTGTCAAGCATTTCTTCTAGCATACTTCTTATAGCTTGGCCTGTGTGACAGCCTTGAAATTTCTTTGCGTGCAGCATGACTTGGTGCAGAGTGAAATTGGCATCAATCCACTGTGCAGTTTGCTAATTACAGACATGGACTCACACTACTGCTCCAAATGTCCATGGTGAAACTGATAGCCTTTATGTCCTCCTGTAGCATGTTGGTAATGTGTTTTTTAACTGTGTTGTGTAATTGTGGCAACATGACATCTGTGACATGACGGTGGCTGGGAATTTCGTACTTTGGCTCCAAAAGATTCATAAGTCACCGAAAACCCACATTGTCAACTATTGTTAGTGGCTGATCATCAAGAACCATAAATGGGGTAACTACTTCAGAAATTTTTTTAGCCCTTGGGTTATCCATGGAAAATTTTTCACGTCTGGCAAGGGTTTGCTGCAGTGTCAGCTACTGAGTGCAAGAGCTAGTGACAGCTGTAAATTCACCATGCTCAGTCTTGTGTTTCATTTTGAGGTGTTTTATGAGATTACTGGTATTATAAGAACTAACTTTTGAACCTCCTCTGGATATTTTGGCAGAACAAAGTTTGCAGTCTGCAATGCGTTTGTTGGTTTCATCGATTTTAAAAAACTTCCAGACAGCTGACATTTTGCTGGCAGTGGTATCCGTTTGCATTGCACTTAAAGCCAGAAATAAGTAAGTCTCTCCACCTTAAGGGGGAAAAAATGAGGAAAATGGGGAAAAAATTTTGAGCCCAAATGTTTTGTTTTCTGATTTTTTCACACATGACGACACCTACTACTTTTTAGAACAATTAAGCTGCTCTCACTGGTGCTTGTTGTTTGTTCCTGCTGCATCCAGCATCTTGGCATGGCCAAGTAAACCAGCGGGGATGATGACATCCATCTGTCGGGTACAACGATCGGTATCTCTACAATACAAAAAGCAGAGGATGGTCTCAGAAAGGCACATGCAGGAAAATGTTAGGCAAGAGACAATGATGATTTATGTAACAGCAGCAGTCATTTGCCGCCATGATGGACATGTTAGGCAACAGAGACAATGTGAGACACTAAGTTATGTAACACACACAAACACATGCTGGACAGTGGACATTATGTTAGGCAAGAGAGAGAGAGACAATGTGGGACAAATTAAGTATAACACAGGCCGGCCGCCATATTAGGCAAGAGAGAGACAATGTGGCACAAACTAACTTAAGTATAACACAGGCCGGCCGCCATGTTAGGCAAGAGAGAGACAATGTGGGACAAACTAACTTAAGTGTAACACAGGCCGGCTGCCATGTTAGGCAAGAGAGAGAGACAATGTGGGACAAAACTAACTTAACTATAACACAGGCCATCCGCCATGTTTGGCAAATGATGATGTAAGCAGTGTACAGCAATCACCGGCCGCGGGACACATATGAAGAAAGCAAGCAACAGTTAGAAATAGAGAAGAGCACTCACCGGCCATCATGAGGGGACATGGTGTAAGGAGGACGCTCGCCATGTGGGGCAGCCATGTAGCAGGCGCAGCAGCAGCAAAACACATGTCTGTCATGAGGGAAACAGGACTCACGGCCGTGTGGAGAGGCCGCAATCTTATCCGGTTCCCGAGCTCCGCCCAAGCTGACGTCACTTCCGGCATCGGTTTCTGGTATCGGCGAATTTTCACGAGTACCGATACCCCCGAAAATGCCAATACCGATACCGTGCCAATACCGATACCGGTATCGGTATGGGTGCATCCCTAATATATATATATATATATATATATATATATATATATATATATATATATATATACATAGTAGGTGAGGTTGAAAAAAGACACAAGTTCATCAGACCATACTCCGCACACTGCATCAAATTGGTCTGCATGGCTGTCGTCCCAGAAGGAAGCCTCTTCTAAAGATGATGCACAAGAAAGCCCGCAAACAGTTTACTGAAGACAAGCAGACTAAGGACATAGATTACTGGAACCATATCCTGTGGTCTGATGAGACCAAGATAAGCTTATTTGGTTCAGATGGTGTCAAGCGTGTGTGGCAGCAACCAGGTGAGGAGTACAACCAACTTTGTGTGACCGTGTGTATGCAAGACAAGTTTGAGCCAACATCCATCGGAAAAAAAACATGGATTTTGTTGTCGGAAAATCCTATCGTGTGTACAGGGCATTATACAAGCTGTACACTCACTACTTTACATTGTAGCAAAGTGTAATTTCTTCAGTGTTGTCACATGAAAAGATATAATAAAATATTTACAAAAATGTATGGGGTCTACTCACTTTTGTGAGATACTGATACATACACACACACACTATATTGCCAAAAGTATTAGGACGCCTGCCTTTACACGTACATGAACTTTAATGGCATCCCAGTCTTAGTCCATAGGGTTTAATATTGAGTTGGCCCACTCTTTGCAGCTATAACAGCTTCAACTCTTCAGGGAAGGCTGCCCACAAGGTTTAGTAGGAGTGTGTCTATAAGAATGTTTGACCATTCTTTCCAGAAGTGCATTTATGAGGTCATGCACTGATGTGGACAAGAAAGCCTGGCTCACAGTCTCTGCTCTAATTCATCCCAAAAGTGTTCTATCGGGTTGAGGTCAGGACTTTGTGCAGGCCAGTCAAGTTTCTCCACCCCAAAATCACTCAACCACATCTTTATGGACCTTGCTTGCCAGGCCTTCTCATCCAACGTCAGTGCCAAACCTCACAAATGCGCTTCTGGAAGAATGGTCGAACATTTCCATAGGCACATTCCTAAACTTTGTGGACAGCCTTCCCAGAAGAGCTGAAGCTGTTATAGCTGCAATGGGTGGGCCAACTCAATATTATACCCTATGGACTAAGACTGGGATGCCATTAAAGTTCATGTGCACGTAAAGACAGGCGTCCCAATACTTTTGACAAAATAGTGTGTATATAGATATATATATATAAGAAGGCCAGTATAGTGGCCTGAATTTATGGGTATTTAAGCAGCCAACTTGCCCATGCTCATTGTCGGGTCCAGAGCGCGATTCGTTACATCAGCAGGCCGACTCTTCAGCTCACTTCGTGTTTGTGAGTCTGTTGTTCCCGAATACAGTGTGTTGCGGTTGCTTAATTCGTAGCTTTTCATTCAATTCTCGCTCGCGGTTGCAGGTAGGAGTCGTTGCTTTGCATTCATATCGTGTCCTAATTGTTGCCGTTCATTGTATCCCCCATGTCATGTGTGCAGTTCCCACCGTGGAACTTACGTATCGTTCATAGATGGTTCTTCCCCCCGCTACTTGCCAAATCAAGTTAATTTGTGTGCGTCACACCACACTCTTCGGAAATGTTGCATACCCACTACAGACCGACGCGAACCCAGCCGCACAGCCATTGTCACAGGTAGGATTCGTTGCCATCTTTTTGTCATGTCAATTCGTAGCCACTCACAGTGTCACCCATACCAGGTGTTCGGATCTGGCAGTGGAACTTACGAATCGTTCATACATGGTTCTTTCCCCGTTACTTGCCAAAACAAGTTATCTTGTGTGCATCATGCACTGCGCCACACCACATTCTTCGGATACGTTGCATATCCACTTCGGACCGATACGGACCCAATCGCACGGCCATTGTCGCAGGTAGGATTCGTTACCATCTTATCGTGTCAATTCGTAGCCACACGCAGTGTCACCCATATGTGTTCAGATCCTGCAGTGGAACTTACAAATCATTTGTAAGCACTTCTCTCATTCTATTTTTCCACACCAAACTTTGTTGTTTTGCCTCGTGCAAAGCATCACGCCACAGCTTCCTGATACATTGCACTCCTGTCACAGTACACCGCAAACCACTCGCATGGCTCACTGTCGCACCACTCTTTTTATGTCGTACCTATTCCTTACCATTCATTGTCCCCAAGGTTGTTTGTTAGTTTCCCCTACGGAACCTACGAATTAGACGGATGTTGTCCTTATTCCTTGTACTATCCGCTTAGGGGTTCGGTGAAACAGTCAAACAAGCCAGGTGTTTCTATCATTTTCTCACCAACCCAACTCCCATTCTTTGAGACCCTGCATCCTCGCAAACCATATCAACAGCCTGTCCCTCTTGTTGAGACCCTTGCAAATGCAATATCGTCTCAGCTACCCCTCACTCATTTAAAAAAAAAAAAAAAAAATGTAATATATAAACCCCCTTTACCACCACGCAGTCTCGGCCCAACAACGTGACAGTTGTTCGAGACCCTTGCAAATGCAATGCCACCTCAGCAGCCTGACACGCGCAGAGACCCTTGCAACCATGCAGTATCGTCTGGAAACAAACCTCATACTCATTGAGACCCTTGCAATCACGCAATATCGTCTCAAAAACTAACATCACACACATCGAGACCCTTGGGACCACGCAATATTGTCTCAGCAAACCAGACTGAGGCCCTTGCGACCATGCAATATCGTCGCAGCACACCAGACTGAGACCCTTGCAATCACGCAATTTCGTCGCAGTAGCCTAAAACATTCATAGTGTCCTTCGCAACCATGCAAACGTCAACTTATCTCCAGTAGCGTCAAAACATTCCGGGCACAAACCAGATTACAAACACACCTTGGGGGCACCCAAGCAGCCTCGCATACACGTAGCAACATCCAGTCATACATTTATCTTCAGTAGCATACCGGCTACTCATCATCCTCTCTGTCTTTCCCTCAGGTTAGTCGAGTTCAGGTTTTTCAGCCCACACTAGGTTGGTCGTTTCTCCCCAGATAAAAAAAATAAAAAATATATGTATGTATGTATGTGTGTGTGTGTGTGTGTGTGTGTGTATATGTGTATAAATATATATATATACACACATACACACATATATATATATATATATATATATATATATATATATATATATATATATATATATATATATAGGGAAGAACACACAGTCGCATTCCACTGTGGCCAATAGCATGGCAAGGGTAGGTAATTTTTTTCTCAGCTAAAGGAACATACAAGTCGCAGGCCGGCAGTGATGACCTCACACCCGTCTCTCTCTCACCCTCTATGGGCTCAGAGAGTGGCAGCCTGCAGTCCCTCCGCACTTGGCCCATTCCCAAGATCATAGATGAGCTTAGACGCAAGGCCATCCCCTACCCTGCAGCCAGGAAGGCAGAGCTATTCAGGTTACTCTTCCCGCCGACAGATGCTACAGGACCCAGCGCTCTACAGGCGTCCTTGCAGTCCATATCCAGGGCCATCTCCCAGTTGCATTCCATGGTCTCCTCACTGTCTGCAACATTTACTGACGTGCAGACCAGAGTCCCAGCCCTGGAGGCTTGCTCTCCCACGACCCTCCCTGACCCAGTCATGGTTATGGCGCTGGCATCCCCTCCTGCAGCCTCTTCTACCATCTTCCCTGGACATCTTAGAGGGCAAGGATGTAAATTTAGCATCTCTGCTGATTTCGGTGTACTATGTGGCCGACAAAACAGCATATGCCTGGGGGGACGTCTCGGTGGTCATTAAGTCGAAAGACCCCATGCTCACCCGCAAACTTACATTCACCAAATTCGTTTTGGCTTTTGGGATGTTCAGGGATGTCGTCTGCTCAGCCGCCCCCAACAGGAGTGAAGAGCTGTACCTATATCTCCAATCAGTCACAGACCTAGGGTACAAGTATGGAGGGCTTGCCTTTTATGACTACTACCGCTCATTTTCGACCAAGGCAGCCGCCAAGCTCAGCCAGTTCCAGGTCAAGACAGAATGGAGCATTTCTGACACCGAGCTATTCTGCCGCCATTTCACAGGCCTCCACTCACCGCTGTGCACCATTTGCCAGTTCACTGCCCACATGGCAAATTGGTGCTCTGAAGCAACTACAAGATGCCCCTTTTACCCTCCTTCCTCCTCCGGCACCAGTCAGGGCCTCCCGGCCCCCGGTCAATCACGACCAGCAGATAGACTAGGATGGCCTATCTTTTCTCTAGGAAGAGCCCCCATTTGCAGCAATTTTAATCACGGCAGATGCTTCCATAGCCAGTGCAGGCTACTCGATATTTTCACAGAATGCCATAAAGCTCATCCGAGCACCACCTGTCAAGTCAAACAGGAGGGTAAATCCTGACTAGGCCGCATAGATGTCAGCTGGTTGGGGTTCTACCTCTCTACACACCCCACTCCCTCACTGGCCATATTCCTGGTGCACGGCTTCATGTCCAGGATATCCCTGTACTTTGCCGCATTCATCTTTCCCTCGATTGCAACCAGTCGTCCTGTCCCTGCAGCTGAAAAACACCCCCACAGCAAGATGCTGCCACCACCATGCTTCACTGTTGGGACTGTATTGGACAGGTGATGAGCAGTGCCTGGTTTTCTCCACACATACCGCTTAGAATTAAGGCCAAAAAGTTCTATCTTAGTCTCATCAGACCAAAGAATCCCTTTTCTCACCATCTTGGAATCCTTCTGGTGTTTTTTTAGCAAACTCCATGTGGGCTTTCATGTGTCTTGCACTGAGGAGAGGCTTCCGTCAGGCCACTCTGCCATAAAGCCCCGACTGGTGGAGGGCTGCAGTGATGGTTGACTTTCTATAACTTTCTCCCATCTCCCAACTGCATCTCTGGAGCTCAGCCACAGTGATCTTTTGGTTCTTCTTTACCTCTCTCACCAAGGCTCTTCTCCCCCAATTGCTCAGTTTGGCTGGACGGCCAGCTCTAGGAAGGGTTCTGAAAATAAAAATAAAAATAAATTTGAATAAAAATAAAAATAAAGAATAAAAAATAAAAAATAAGTAAAAAATAAAATAAAATAAAAATAAAAAATAAAAAATAAAATTAAAAAATAAAAAATAATAGAATAAATAAAAAAACTTTTAATAATCCTCTAAATAACAATTGATATAAATTTCCACATTCAACCCCAGTGGCCTCATTGTGTCTAATTTGAATATCCAATAAGTCTCATTCTTTGACACCTCCCTTCGCATATTAGTATTTCTCCAGTTTTTGTCAATTTTGTCTATGCCATAAAACTTCAGATGTTGGGGGTTCCTTCCATGCACATCACTAAAGTGTTTCGACAAACTATAGTGTCTGAATCCTTTTTTGATGTTTCTGACGTGTTCACCTATTCTTACTGAAAGTGCCCTGGTGATTCTGCCTACGTACTGTAGCCCACAACTACATTCTAATATATAGGTGACGTGTGTGCTACAGCACGTAATTAATTTATCAATTGTGTATTTCTGTTTATTTGGATTTGAATCAAAATCTATTATTCTCCTATTTTCCCTATTGGTGAGTCTGCAGGCCTTGCATTTGCCGCATCTGTAAAAACCTTTTTGATTGAAAAATGTAGACATAATTTGGGGTGGGTCCGGTACATTTTTGACTATCCGATCTCTAATCCTTTTTGCCCTTCTGTATATAAATGTCGGTTTCGCTGGCAACACCTTGTTCAACTGTGGGTCATTACTAATTATAGGCCAATTTCTTTTGATAATTCCTTCCAATATTTTATACTGTTTATTGAATCCTGTTATAAATGGTATTTTATCTTTTTGATTATGGGTTCTATTTTTATTTTGTAATATAATCTCTCTGTCCATATCAGCAACCCTTTGACGGGTATGCTCCAGTTCATACCTATTGTAGCCCCTATCCACAAATCTTTCTATTAAAATATCAGTTTGTGTGAAAAAATCTTCTGTTAAATCACAATTTCGTCTAATCCTGATAAACTGGCCTTTGGGTATGGCCTTCTTCCACTGAGGATGATGACAACTTCTTATTGGTATGTAACCATTACGGTCAGTTTCTTTGAAGTGCGTTCTGGTATTAAGTCTGTTTGAATTTTTGAAAATTTCTAAGTCAAGGAAATTGACTCTATTTTGGTCCACTTTAGCAGTAAATTTTATTCCATATTGGTTACGACCTATGTATTGGACAAACCGATCCAAATTATGAGGATATCATCAATGAATTATTTGTATAACAGCAAGTGTGGCCAGCATCCCCCAAAAATTTCTTCCTCCTCCCACTTACTGAGGAAGATGTTGGCCACACTCGGTGCATACTTATTCCCCATTCCCACCCCCTTAATCTGTCTATAATACTTGTGATTATACCAAAAGAAGTTATTAGCCATGGCCATTCTGAGTCCTTCTAATATAAATCTTCTCTGTTTTAATTTGAAGTCCGACAAGTTTTTGATTGCCCATGCCACTGCTGCCAGGGCATCTATTTTTTTTATGTTGGTGTATAACGACTCCACATCCAGCGTTACTAGTAATGTGGAGTCATCCACCTGAATCTGTTTTGGGGTATTAATTACGTCTTTGCTATCCTTAAGGAAGGCTTTACCTTCCCTTGCCATTGGTTGGAGGAATACATCCAGGTATTCACCTAATCTGGAATGTACTGATCCAATGCCACTAATTATGGGCCTCCCTGGTGGTTTTGTTCTATTTTTGTGGATCTTAGGGACCTAGTATATTACTGGGATTTTTGGTGCTTCGGTTAACAAATACTTCCCCTCTTTTTTATTAATAATTCTATCCGCTATACCCCTATTCTTTTAATTTAGTTTTAAGTTCTCTATTAGGATTAATTTTTAATAATTGATACGTACTAGTATCTGTTACCAGTCTCTCCAGTTCTGTATTATAATCTTGTTTGGTTAGAATAACTACCCCCCCTCCCTTGTCAGCAGGCCTTACCACTATATTTTTCCATTTTTCTAATTTCTTTATTCCTTGCCATATCCATATTGCCATATTGCTCTATCATTTATAGAGTTTTCTGTAGGTCTATAAATGCTTCAAACTGATTACAAGGTTTGCTGGGTGCATATTTGATTCCACTGTTTAGCACTAATAATTCCTCCTGTGTAAACACTATATCTGTTAAGTTAAAAATGCCCTCCCCTAATCTTCTCTTTTTCTTTTTGCCTCCCCCTCAGGGCTGGTGCAAGGATTTTTGACACCCTAGGCGAAACCTAATTTTTCCGCCCCCTTGGCTCCACTCCTGTCTCCACCCCTTGCCCTGCCCATGTATACTCTGCCTTTTTAATGAAGCACTCATCAAATGCAGCCCACCAGCGCCTATCAAATGCAGCCCCACCGGCGCCCATCAAATGCAGCCCCACCGGCGCCCATCAAATGCAGCCTCACCGGCACCCATCAAATGCAGCCTCACCAGCGCCCATCAAATGCAGCCTCACCAGCGCCCATCAAATGCAGCCTCACCAGCGCCCATCAAATGCAGCCTCACCAGCACCCATCAAATGCAGCCTACCAGCGCCCATCAATGCAGCCTCACCAGCACCCATCAAATGCAGCCTCACCAGCGCCCATCAAATGCAGCCCCACCAGCGCCCATCAAATGCAGCCTACCAGCACCCATCAAATGCAGCCTCACCAGTGCCCATCAAAGCAGCCTACCAGTGCTCATCAATGAATGTTTGCTTGCTTCCATTCATTCAGGAGTCGGCACACAGACACAGTCCTCTGCCGCTGCTGCGCCTCTGACACTATGTGTGAACAGAGCGGTGGCTGCCTGCTGATGCTGAGACTTAGTTGCTTGCTGCAGAGAGAAGAGAGTAATAACACCAGTGGCCGGGCGCCCTAGGCAGCAGGGTGCCCTAGGCGGCTGCCTAGTTTGCCTAGTGGTAGCACCGGCCCTGCTCCCCCTCTACATCCTCTCTTTCTTGTGGGTTTCTGTTCCAACCATTTTCTTGTGGGTTCCTGTTCCATCCTCCCCTGCTGATCCGCAGCCACCTCCTCCCAGCCACGTACAAGTCCATGGGTTTCTTCGGACTGTAAATGATCCCTTGAAGACTGCTGCTGATGCTGAGTGCCAGGCTCCACCTCCATGCTGACACAATCCTCCTCCTCCTCCTCATCCTCTTCCTGTGTGATTGGCGGGCACGCAGGAACACTGTTTGGATTAAGGGGACCTTGAGAGGTAAGGAAGTCCTCCTCTTCCTCCCTCTGTTCTGCCTCAAGTTCCCTGTCCATTATTCCACGCAGCGTGTGCTCCAACAGGTGGACAAGAGGGACAGTGTCACTGATGCATGCACTGTCACTGCTCACCATCCTCGTGGCCTCCTCAAATGGTGACAGGACAGTGCATGCATCCCTGATCATAGCCCACTGGCGTGGGGAAAAAAAAACAGGGTCCCCTGACCCTGTCCTGGTGCCATAGTCACATAGGTACTCATTGATGGCCCTCTGCTGCGTGTGCAGCCACTGCAGCATGGCCAATGTTGAGTTCCACCTGGTGGACATGTCACAGATTAGGCAGCTCTTGGGCAGGTTAAATTCCTTTTGGAGGTCAGCCAGCTGAGCACTGGCATTATATGACCTGCGGAAATGCACACAGACTCTCCTGACCTGCCTCAGGACATCCTGTAAGCGCGGGTACCTGCCCAAGAACCGCTGCACCACCAAGTTAAGGACATGAGCCAAACAGGGCACATGGGTCAGTTGTCCCTGTCGGAGGGTGGAGAGGAGGTTGGTGCCATTGTCGCAAACCACCATACCTGGCTTAAGCTGGCGTGGCGTCAACCACCTCTGATCCTGCCCCTGCAGAGCTGAAAGAATCTCTGCCCCAGTGTGGCTCCTGTCCCCCAAGCACACCAGCTCAAGCACCGCATGGCATCTTTTTGTCTGTGTGCTTGCGTAGCCCCTTGAACGCCTACGGAGCACCGCTGGTTCCGAGGACAAATCAGCACAGGAAGAGGCCATGGAGGAATAATAAGAGGAGGGGGTGGAGGAGAGACGTGTGGCAGAATCACCACTAGTAGAATTTTGGAGGTGTGGTGGCGGAACAACCTCCAACACTACTGCACCTTGTCCTGCATCCTTCCCAGCTGCCAGAAGAGTCACCCAGTGCACGGTGAAAGATAGGTAACGTCCCTGTCCATGCCTGCTGGACCATGAGTCAATGGTAATATGCACCTTACCGCTGACCACCCTGTCCAGTGAGGCCAAGACATTGCCTTCCACATGCCGGTAGAGAGCCGGAATCGCCTTCTGTGAGAAAAAGTGGCATTTGGGAACCTGCCACTGAGGAACCGCACATTCCACAAACTCACGGAAGGGGGCAGAGTCTACCAACTGAAAAGGCAGCAGTTGAAATGCTAGCAATTTAGCCAGGCTAGCATTCAACCACTGGGCATGTGGATGGCTGGGAGCGAACTTCTTTCGGCGGTGCAGCAGCTGGGGCAGGGAACTTCGCCTGGTACAATCTGACGTTGGTGTACCGATACCAGATTGCCCGCAAGTACTTGGCTGTGACACACCTAATTCTACACCTTCATTCCTCTCAGTGCAGGTTTCAGAGAGGACTGAAGGTATAGTGGGGTTGGAGATCCCAGCTGATGAGGAGCAAGGAGAGGTCCGCTTTGTTCTTTGGTGTGGGTCTTTTAGATACGCTTGCCAACGAACTGCATGGCAGGTCGACATATGTCTGGTCAAGCATGTGGTGCCCAAGCGGGTGATGTTTTGGCCACGCGAGATACACTTGAGACATATGTTGCAAAAAGCAGCGGTGGGATCTGATGCACTCGTCTCAAAAAATCCCCACACCAAAGATCTTTTGGAATAACGCGCAGAGACAGCAGCGCCCTGCACATGCAGAGCTCTGCAGTGTGATGCAGTCGGTGTGCTGCCCTTAAGCTGGCCCCTGGAGGGCATCCTGCCTCATTGGAGATGTGCCTCCTCCTCCCCCTCCTCCTCTCTCCTATCAGGCATCCATGTGGAGTCAGTGACCTCATCATCCCCTCCCTCCTCATCACTGGAGCAAGGCTGGCAGTATGCTGCAGCTGGGGGAACATGACTGCCTGATTACTGTCCTTCTTGGGCACCCCCTCTCTTTGGGCTCACGTTACTGCCTTCCTCTAGCTGGGTACCATCATCGGAGCCTTCAAAACGCTGGGCATCCTCCTGGAGCATGTACCCAACACTGTGGTCAAACAGTTAGGGGAACTCCTCTGGAGAACATGGTGGGGCTAGGGAAGGAGCGACTGATGCCCTTAAGCCGAGGGAAGAGGCCGCATTGGCAGCTGCTTTGCCAGACAAAGTACCCTGAGCCTGGGTAAGAGAGGATGAGGAGGATGAGGATGGCTTGGCCATCCACTCTACCAAGTCTTCCGCATGTTGCTGCTCAACACGGCCAGCTGCCGAAAAAAAGGCCAAGCGTGTCCCACGGCCACGTGCTGATGAGGATGCACCATCTCCACAACCAGCACTGTTGCCTCTAGACACAGAGCCTGCTTGCCCTCTTTTATTGGCTTGTGACTGTCTGCCTCTCCTTGTTGGCCTTCCAGACATACTAATGGCCTGCAGTGAGATGTACTGCACAAAGCTGAGATGTATATATATATATACTGATACTGCAGCTAGCAGAATCAACTGCCTGCCTGTAGTATTATTAGTATGAGATCACCAACAATTGTCTTCAGGTAGCTTTAGGTGCACACTGTGCAGAGGACACAGTACACTTACTGTAAATACCGCAGATGCCTGCCTGTGGTACTAATAGGATCAGAAGAACACCACCAATTTTCTTCAGGTAGCTTTAGGTGGGCACTGTGCAGAGGACACAGTACACTAACTGTAAATATTGTAGCTGCCTGCCTGTGGTATTAATAAGATCAGAACAACAGCAATTGTCTTCAGGTAGCTTTAGGTGCACACTGTGCAGAGGACGCACTACACTAACTGTAAATACTGCAGCTGCCTGCCTGTGGTACTAATAGGATCAGAAGAACACCACCAATTTTCTTCAGGTAGCTTTAGGTGCACACTGTGCAGAGGACACAGTACACTAACTGTAAATACTGTAGCTGCCTGCCTGTAGTATTAATAGGATCAGAACAACAGCAATTGTCTTTAGGTAGCTTTAGGTGCACACTGTGCAGAGGACGCACTACACTAACTGTAAATACTGCAGCTGCCTGCCTGTGGTACTAATAGGATCAGAAGAACACCACCAATTTTCTTCAGGTAGCTTTAGGTGCAAAATATAAAAAAGAAAGAATTGCGCTAGGTGCGTAAACAATATGTAGATATTGGGTGAAAATATTATAATGAAACCGTGAAGGATGTCCTGCAGCTGAATATTATAACCCCGATACAAAGGCACAAGAGATAGAGATAAAGAGAGCAGTGAAGCGCTGGACAAATACCACAAAATGTAAATGTGATATATCAATGAATCAATAACAAACAATAGTGATTGATATCCAATAAATAATGATGTTGACATCAAATAAGTTAATAAATAATAAATCAATTAAGTGCTAATGAAAATATCAAATAAACATAATAAAATATAAAATATTGTGAAAAAATACTTCATAAGATGAAGTGAAAGTGAAATAAAGTCCAAAAAATTGAGATGTTCAATGCAAGACCCTGGGTCAGTATTCCACCGCTAGTGCTGCCCGCCACCTGGTGATAAAGCAATGGAGGCTTACCGGAAAGCCTGCGACCACCCTTATCCGGGGGGGTCAAAACAGGCTTAGTAGAAATATCAGAATCACAGGAGGCACTGCTGGAATCTCGACAACTTCCTTCATAGACAGCTGATGAGCGGCAACAGGGGACACCTTAGATGATGTGTTACCGGGAGACAATCACCACAGAGCAATCAATGTATACTTCCAAAGATCCAGCGAAGGCGAACCGTGGATTTTCAAAAGAAAAAAAGAGACTTCAATAGTGCAGAGAATCTATGGCTGGTTTATTTAAAAGTTAAAAACAAGTACATAAAGTTCCTAGCAGGGATGAAAGTAATGGAAGCTCCACTGCTATTGAAAACAAACTCGCGCAGGCGTGAGTTGGGTCACAACGTGGACACGCATCAAGTAAAGTGCATATGCGTAAAGAACAAAATCACATAAATAAAGTGACTAAACATCCATTAAATTCATAAGAAGTGACGTCGGATAAATGACAGTGAAAATTCATGAAATATGACATTAAATAAATAAATAAACAAATCCGAGACCGGAAGTACTGGGATCTGTGCTGTTCATTTTATGCTGTATATGTAAGTTACTATGTTGCTTTGAATAAACCTGTTTTGAATACTGCATAATGGGGATACTCCTTTCTATTGCATGCCTTCACCCAAGTTGCCGAACTTGAGGCCTTCCATTTGGAGATTTGCCAGACCTGTGACGATCAGAGGAGACTGATCGATTGATGGTGTTTCATCCACTTCCTGATTGCAGGTTCAACTTGACCCTAGGGGTCTTTGCTAGAGGTGAGAGGCTGGGGGAAATGTGTGGCGCACCACGGAGTACGGTTATTAAGAGGAATCTGTCACCTATCATCGTTTGCACTTGCACTTTTTCATCTATTTTTTTACACAAACTGTTTTATGAAGACTCACTTTGTTCATGTTGGAACTGTATTACATTAATTGGATTGACTTGTGGCTATTTTTACAGCATTTCTGCACTTTTTTGCACTTTATGCGATTTTTGTTATTGCATGCAACTTTTTTTATCTCATGCAATTTTTTAAAAATGTTTCTTAATTTGTGATTTTTTTTTATCTTGATGCACTTTTAGAATATTTTTGGATTTATTCACCTTCATTTGGATTTGTTTATTTATTTGATGTCATATTTCATGAATTTTCACTATCATTTATCCGATGTCACTTCTTATGAATTTAATGGATGTTTAGTCACTTTATTTATGTGATTTTTGTTCTTTACGCATATGCACTTTACTTGAAGAATTGGATTATATTTATTTCATCACATTTATGCACTTTGAGTTAGCGCCACATATCTCTATTTACCTTATTGTTTTTCTGTGTGGGAACACTGCCGTATGTGTGGCGGCTTCTTAGTCATCTTTAGCTGCTTTGGCTCGTCTTGGTTTTGCGCATTAGTTTTCTTCTTTGTAACTGTAAATACTGCAGCTGCCTGCCTGTGGTATTAATAGGATCAGAAGAACACCACCAATTTTCTTCAGATAGCTTTAGGTGCACACTGTGCAGAGGACACAGTACACTAACTGTAAATACTGTAGCCGCCTGCCTGTGGTATTAATAGGATCAGAACAACAGCAATTGTCTTCAGGTAGCTTTAGGTGCACACTGTGCAGAGGACGCACTACACTAACTGTAAATACTGCAGCTGCCTGCCTGTGGTACTAATAGGATCAGAAGAACACCACCAATTTTCTTCAGCTAGCTTTAGGTGCACACTGTGCAGAGGACACAGTACACTAACTATAAATACTGTAGCTGCCTGCCTGTGGTATTAATAGGATCAGAACAACAGCAATTGTCTTCAGGTAGCTTTAGGTGCACACTGTGCAGAGGACGCAGTACACTAACTGTAAATACTGCAACTGCCTGCCTGTGGTATTAATAGGATCAGAACAACAGCAATTGTCTTCAGGTAGCTTTAGGTGCACACTGTGCAGAGGATGCACTACACTAACTGTAAATACTGCAGCTGCCTGCCTGTGGTACTAATAGAATTAGAAGAACACCACAAATGTTTTTCAGGTAGCTTTAGGTGCACACTGTGCAGAGGACACACTACACTAACTGTAAATACTGTAGCTGCCTGCCTGTGGTACTAATAGGATCAGAAGAACACCAGCAATTTTCTTCAGGTAGCTGTAAATACTGTAAAAACACCTGCCTGCCTGTCAGTAGGAAGAGAATAACAGGAACGGATCTAGCTAAACTGAACACAGTGTGTGTGTATATATATATATATATATATATATATATATATATATATATATACATACACACAACACCTAGGATGCATATATATACACAATACACTGTAAGTGCAGCTAAATGACTCATAACAAATTAAGTGTAGCGCAAATATAAAAAGTCAAATAACCACATGTAGTATAGCATGTAGACCATTACATTCCTCAAATCAACGGATCCAAATTGAATGGGGGGACATCAAAAAGTGTATTCAAAGATAAAAGGTATATCATAAATAGATATAATGGGATAATAGTCCTCAAATTATGCGTGGCTTCATATAAAAAGTGTCAGTGTACAGAAGACATCTGGAATGGAAAAAAACACCACCACCAACAATAGGGAGGCTTACTGGAACGTTTGAACCCAAAAAAACCTATGATCAATTTGGTCAAACAAGCTTGAGATTGAACGGCTGCTGGAGTTCCATAGAAGATGAAGGAGGATCATAAGATGCTCTGTGGACCGGTGTGTACCTCAGGGTTGGTGCCCGCAGTGGATGGTGATTGCATTAAACTCTCCTCCATGTGTTCACCTTTAGAGGGTGAACACATGGAGGTTAAATGGAGCTAAACGACTCGCCTGCCTGCTCTATCTAACTTAAACCAAATGACACTGTCTCTCTGTCTATCTCTCCGCCCCCGCTGCAACTCACTACACAAGGCCGCCATGCAGGCAGCCTTATATAGTGTGGGGTGTGTACTAAACCACCTGAGCCATAATTGGCCAATTATGGCTCTCTGTACAGACGGCGCTGTGATTGGCCAAGCATGAGGGTCATAGTGCATGCTTGGCCAATCATCAGCCAGCAATGCACTGCGATGCCGCAGTGAATTATGGGCCATTACGTGCCACTCGAATTTGGCGCAAACGGCCCATAACGTTTGCAATTCGATGATCTGCTAAACATGCGATGTTCGAGTCGAACATGGGTTCGACTCGAACTCGAAGCTCATCCCTAATTGCTATGAGACGTTCGAAAGTGTAATTTCTGTGCACAGCTTTGGTGATGTCTGACATGTTTATAGCTGTGGTGGTTTTCCAGTTGCATAGGATCAGTAAGCGTGTCTCTAACAGTATGTGGGTAATGACTGGTCTGAAGTCTGTTTGGAATTTCTCTATGTTCAAGTGGAGAATTGCCAAAGCCGGATCCGGAGCTGTGAGCATTCCCGTTATAGATGAGATCAATTGGAATACTTGGTTTAATATGCTTTTTATGGTAGGACATTGCCAAAACATATGTAATAGGTTCCCTATTTTTTTTTTTTAATCTTTATTTATCAAAATTTTCATATCAAATACAGGGTAAGAAGACATCCTTGTTACCCCTGGAATCACACCAGGGGATAGTATTACAAAATATAACTACAAAACAAAACTTCTTCTCCCTTCCCCTACCTTCCCCTAAATTAAACCCTCCCTCTTTCACCTTCCCAACCCTTCCCCCTTTCCCCCTACCCCTAGACCCTTAGACCATTGCATCACTATATTCTTTAGTCAGTTTGAACATTTTCTATTTTTCCCATCTTTTGAGGAACACCTCTCTTCCTCCTTCCTCAGAGAATCTAAGACTTTCCAACCTATAGACTTCATCAATTCTCTCGAGCCACTCACTTATTTTTGGGCCATCTACCATCTTCCATTTTTTTGGGATCAAACTCTTAACTGCATCTAGCAAATGTATCAGGATCAAGTTCCTATACTCCTTCACTGGGGTTTCTACTCTATGGAATAGACATACCCAAGGATCTTCAGGTAACTCGACCCTGGTAATCCTCCTGATGTATCTCAATATTTCCCTCCAAAATACTTTGATCTTAGGGCAGCTCCACCAAATATGGGCCAAAGATCCCATCTGTTTGCATCCCCTCCAGCATTCTGTTGTTTGCCCCATTTGGTGTTTTGCTGTTATGTCTGGGGTCCTATACCACCTCACTAAACATTTGTAGTTCGTTTCAATTATTTTAACATTAACAGAGGATCCGTGTACCAGTTTCAACATTTTTCCTATATCTTGATTCTCTCCCCTTTGTTCAATTTCTTGCTCCCATTTTTTTATATACGTCGGGACTTCCAACTCCCTTCCCTCTACTAATATTTTATATATCTGTGAAATGCCACCCTTTACTGTGTCTGTGTTGCATAACCTCTCTAATGGTGTCAAATCCTCCCCCCCTCTCAGTGGGTGTGGAAACGCCTTTACAAAATGTTTTAGCTGGAAATACCTCCATTCATTCATAACTAAGCAATGAATAGATTTCCCCTTTTTGTGTTATATGTCGAAGTTGCAAGTTCTCTTTTTAATCCAATTTCCACGCATCGAACTCTTCCCTGGCATGAAGTAATTATTCTCTTTTAGCGACATTAGTGGTGAATTATATTCCCATTTATTTTGTTTGTGCAACTCATCCCATATCCTCATGACATTTTTAGTTAACCTTAGTGTATTAGCCCCAAGTGCCCTGTGTTGTGGAGGTGTCCAAATATTTTTCCCTAGATTTGTGTCCGCCATAATATTTTCTATTTTAACCCATCTTTTCTCACTCCTTCCTTTAGTCCATTCTACCAGACGAGTCAAGACCACAGCTTCATAATACTTTTTGAAATCTGGTACACTTAATCCCCTTTTGTCTTTCCCTCTGTAGAATTGATAGGGAAATCCTGGGGTTTTTATTCTGCCAGATCAGTTTCGATACTAAACTTTTGAACACCCTAAAATATCCTGGAGGTACATAGATAGGTAACATTTGGAATTTATATAATATCTTGGGTAAAATGATAATTTTTAACGCATTGATCAATCCAGGACAGGAGTCGTAATGCTATTCTCTTTATTTTACTTCATCTAATAAGGATATATAGTTAGCCTGGTAGATTTTCCCCAATGATGCTGTAAGTTTTATCCCCAAGTATTTTATTCCCATCTTCCTCCAGGGAAACTAAAATTCCTGTTGGAGGCTATATTCTTCTTTTGAGTATATATTTATATTTAGAATCTCTGATTTATTTGGGTTGATGCAGCCAACTTATGCGTCTCCTCTCCTATCTCCACCCCCCCCATATCAACATTTCCCCTTACTGTCGACAAGAGTGGCTCCAGCGCCAACACGAACAACAGCAGAGACAGGGGGCAACCCTGTCTCGTACCATTGAACATCCTAAAGGGGGCGGACAAAATTCCGTTTACCCTTATGGACGTCGTAGGGCTCTTATACAGCACCTGTATTCACTCTCTCATCCTTGGGTCTATCCCCATACCCTCCAGTACTCCAATCATGAACCCCCGGTCTACTCGGTCGAACGCTTTTTTAGCGTCAATCGATAGGAGTAGACTGGGGGTTCTCCCCTCTTTTATTTTCTGAAGTAGCAGTAGGGTTCTAACCCCATTGTCCTTCCCCTCCCTTCCTGGGACAAAGCCCACCTGGTCAGGATGGACCGATTCCGACATCAGATCTCTCAACCTTAAAGCCAACACCTTTGCAAAAACTTTTGTACCAGTATTCAGCAAGGATATCGGCCTATAGCTTGAACACAATGTGGCGTCTTTACCTTCTTTCCAAATAGTAGTTATAGTGGCCATTGAGGCTTCCTTACTCAGTCCAACCTCTCTCCTAACCCATTAAAGTAAGACCAAAGCCTTGGAGATAAGATTTCCCTAAATTTTTTCAGGTACTCCGTCGTAAAACCATCCGGCCCTATACTTTTCCCTTTAGATGACTCTTTCAGAACCTTATTTATCTCTACTGTAGTAATTGGCCTCTCCAATGTTAGTGCAACTTCCTCTGATATTCTAGGGAGATTAGCATTTTGAACATAGCTTTTAATTTTTTCTTTTTTCTAGGCCTCCTGTTGTCCTTGTTCCCCCACCTGCCTAACAGAGTATAGGTGCTCATAGAAGTCTCAGAACACCCCTGCAATATCTTTTGAGTGGTTAAGGTTTTACTATTTTTATTCCCCCACAGATATCTATCTTTTGCTACTCTGCTGAAGGTTCCCCTCATCTCCAGATCCAAAAGGTCCTTTAGCTCATCCCTTTTAAGTGCCAGCTCATGTTGCAGATTCCTGTCCTGTCTTTTATTATAGTTCTTCTTTTTTGACCCTGTTCTAATATAAATATTTCCTCAATAAGTTCCTCCCTCTTCTTACTCCTCTCCTTCTTTTTCCTTGCTCCCATTGATATCAATATCCCTCTAATATAAGCTTTGTGGGCCTCCCATAAGGAATTCTCTGAGATCTCTTCTGTCTCATTGGCGATGAAAAATTGTTCTAATTCCCTTTTCAAGATCTCTTCCCCTTGTTTGTCCAGGAGGTTCTTATTAAGTTTCCATGTATATGGTTGCCTCTGTACCTCCGGGATTCTAATTGTCATGGAAACAGGAGCATGATCTGATAATGAAGTTATCTCTATATTCGTAGACACCACTAGGTCCAGCATCCTATGTTCAATTAACCAATAATCTATCCTCGTGTACGTCCCATGCACAGGGGAAAAAACGTGAAGTCTAATGTTTTTGCATGTTGTATCCTCCACACATCCACCAACTGATATTGATGTAGGTGGGTTTTTATTGCTTTTAATTGAGTGTTTCTTATACCCTGTGCATGGGACGTACTATCTAGAACCGGATCCATACAGAAATTCAAGTCACCTCCTATTATTACCCTTCCTTTTTGGAAGTCCCCCAGTTTTCTCAGAGTTTCCCCAAAGAACTTTGTAGGGCTGTTATTTGGGCAGTATATGTTTACCAAAGTACACTCCATTCCCCATAATTTCCCTTTAAGAAAGAGGAACCTTCCCCCTGGTCACATAGTCTATCCACCAAGGAAAACCGCACCCCTCTATCTATCCTGATCGCTACCCTCTTTGATTTATTTGACATTGAGTCTCCATAGTACCACACTGGGTACCGTGGAGAATAGTTTCACTTTAGTTTCATGGGACAGGTGGGTCTCCTGAAGAAAGACCACACCTGCCCCATAGTGCTCAATTTCTTTCAAAATTCTATGCCTCTTAGCAGGTGTGTTTAACCCCCTGACATTATACGTCAAAAAATTTACTGTTGTCATATTTTATTAAAGGGGGAAGGAGGGACAGGAGCGGGTGCACGGAAAAGGCATAAGACCCCCCCGAACCTCAAGCCCCCCCTTCTCCCTTAACTTTATTTACTTTTATAAAACCCTTTTCCCTCCCTTCCCCCACAACCCCCGGATCTCATTTAGTTCCTTATTTTATCTTTGGATTTATTTCACATGGCTCCATTACGTTCTCTGCCACGATCCTTCATCCCCTGTCGTTCTTCCTCTTTCTTGCCCTCTAGTGCAGTCTGGAGCTGGGATGTCTAATTTTTTTACAAAAGTCCTGCATCTCTTCCAAAAACTTTAATCTTAAAGTCCTTCCTTCCTTCTGGACTATTAGCGATGCGGGGAACCCCCAGCTGTATTTAATATTGGTCCCTCTCAATTGTTCCAATAAGGGTTTTAATTGTCGTCTCCGAGCCAAGGTTCCTCCAGACAAGTCAGTGAAAACTTGGAGGTCCGCCCCCCCCCATATTTTATTGGGGACATTACTCTTAGCTTACTCCATATTTTAGCTTTATCTTCATACTGATGGAATTTGACAATTATATCTCGAGGCACATCCTCCTTCAGTCCCGGGGGTTTTCTTACCCTATGAACTCGATCGATCTTTAATTCATCTCCTTCCCCTCTACCTAGGACTGGGTTAAAAATGTTTTTCAATATTTTCTCTAGATCTTCTCCGTTCTTTTCTGGTATTGCTGTAATCCTTAGATTTTGACGTCTGTTTTGATTTTCTTGGTCTTTCCACTTATATAGGATGTCCCTATAGTCAGTTTGTAAGTTTGTAGTTTTCTTACTTGTATTTTTAATTCAAAAATTTCTTGAGCTTGTTTTTCAGATTTTTCCTCTACTTCGACTCTCCGCAGCAAGAAGCCCATATCCATCTTTACATTAGAAATCTCACTTTTTATCGAATCTTCTAGTTTAGCAAATATTTCCTCCATTTCCATTTTAGTTGGCATTTGTACTATATTCCTCTGTTCTTCCATACTGCTTAAGTCTAGTTCCTTTTCTATTCCAATATCTTCCCTGGTTTTATCTCCTTGGTCCCCTTTTTGTTTTGCCGCCTCTTTCTTTTTCTGTTTTGCCCCTTGCTGTTTTTTTTCCAGTCCTGGACTTTTGGGGTTCACCTCCTTTGTTGTTAAATATTTCTGTATTGTGCTAGAGTTTAAACTCTCTTTTGGGGTCTTGGGTTCTGTCGCTTTCTGCGTAGGTCCTCTCATATTCCCTTTTATTGCTTCCTTTCTCCCAGGTGATCTCCTCACGAGTGGGCCTACCAGTCTATGTATGTCTTTATTCGGCTCAACATGCAGGAGTATATAGCTTTTACCACAGATTATTTGAGGGGACCACTCCCTGGACCCAAACCTTCAAAGGGAATCACGACTATTAAGAGGTCATTTTTAATTCATCAGCTTTGATGACTCTAGAACCTATTAAGGAAGGAGTTCTTTGTAAGTGAACTCCACCCGTAAGAGTTCCAAGGGAGTGTGTCCCTAAGCTGTGGGGCAGAGACCTTAAAAACCTCAAAAGGCCAGAGCGTGATACCCACACTTTAGTATTATGGCCACACAATGGGTGTGACCAGTAAGACCAGACAGAATAAAACATCCAGTCCTTATATTGACCTAGCAGCAATATGGAACAGCAAAGAATCAGATTCTTGAATAGTAATCTAACACAGTTCATAAGCTTGCGGAGACTTATGGCAGCACTTTAGCACAACAGATCACAGTATGGCCAAACAGAAGTTATGTCCAAAATTACTAACCAGAACCTCCAGTCATTCAAATGATCTAGCAGCAATATGATAAAAAAAAAAAAAAAAAGGGAAAAAAATTCAGGTTTTTTTTGGATAATTATCTGGCACAGTCCATGGTCAGCAAAAACCTTATGGCTACACTTTAACGCAGCTGGTTGCAATATAACCAAGCGGGGGATAAATCCAATGTTAAAGGGAAAGGGCATTCATTCATTATCATGACCTAGCAGACATATAATGCAGCGACGCTTCAAAACCTTAGGAAGCAATATAGCATAGTCAATTAGCAATAGGCATACAGGGGCCCTACGGCCGCAGTTTAACACAGCAGATCCCACTCACCATGGGCACAAGGACAGAGGACTGTGTCTGTGTCCCGACTCCCGAATGAATGGAAGCAAGCAAACATTCATTGATGGGCACTGGTAGGCTGCATTGATGGGCGCTTCATTAAAAAGGTGGGGTATACATGGGCAGGGCAAAGGGGGTGGAGTCAGGGGTGGATCCAGAGGGGCGGCAAAATGAGGTTTCGTCTAGGGTGTCAAAAATCCTTGCACCAGCCCTGGGTGAAGGCCTCCAGCTGGACATCACTTCTGTATAGGTAGGATGCTGTCTCCTATGGCAACAATCTTGTAGAAGTTACTAACTGTAATTGTATCCAACTATTTGCAACACAAACAGTTCTCAGCTTACCCCACAATCACTCACTGTGGGTCTTCACTCAATGTGCTCCCAGTCTCTATCATTAGACTTCAGATCCAATGGCCACTGGATCCCCTGAACTCTTCCACTGTTAGCAACCAGTATCTTCCTCAAGCGTCACCCCTGCTTCCCTGCTAGGTCCCTGGCTTGGCACTCACAGATGCTCTTCAAGCGTCACCCCCGCTGACACGCTAGGTCCCTGGCTTGGCACTCACTGATGCTCCGCAAGCGTCACCTCTGCTGTCCTGCTGGGTCCCTGACTTGGCACTTGCTGAAGTTTTCACACTTCTTCACGGTCCCCATCTGGTGAGAAGTCTGCTCTGGTACTGGCCTCAGCTTACTCACAGTGGTCTCCGGTAACAAGCTACATTAGTGGCAACAGCTTCCTCTCTACCTCCGACCACAACTGGTTCCCCGGCTGGTGGAACCGTTACTTTTGGTTGGACTACAAGCCCGCAGTCCCAACCCTACACTGCTCTCCTGCTTCTGGATAGGCCCTCAGACAGCCTAGCAGCCAGATTTTCCCGGGATAGGCCTGAGGCTTCCGGCCTAGCAGCCACACACAAACAACACACAACCACCCAGACAGAACCCTGATCACCTGACTCCACCCAAATAAATAGGCTCTTCCAGCAGGCCAAGGGACCCAAGAAAATCCCTGCCCATTTGCTGAGACACCCCATTCATTCCTAATCTGCCCTTGCTATGTCCTTGTCTTATCTAATGTCTCCAGCTACCGTGCCACCTAGTGACAGAAGAGAAAAGTGCAGCAAGTCCAGAAATAGGGGGAAATCAATTAATCTCCTAACAATTGGCCACGGCACCTATCGCCCTCGCCTGGCAACTAAATTTAATAGCAACCCTGCCTAAACATCAGGGTGCTTCATCTACAACGATCTCAGGAAACAATTGTGGTGCCATTAAGTTCCTCTTCTGCACTGGCCAGGCAATGGGTCCACCAGGATTAGGTGGTGAGGAGGGTGCTGGTGGAGAAGATAGAGCAGGGGGAGAGTCTGCAGCATTATGCTCCTTCGACCTGGTAGTCCCCTCTAGGTGGACCGCACCTCCTTTGCCCGGTCCCACATCTTACTATTATGTGGCATACCACTACAGTCTTGCAGCCACCAGTCCTCCGGCCTCACTGCTCTTCTTAGTCATGGTGTCTAAGCACCAGGAAGGAAGCCCCAGGGGTATAGAAGAAGTCTGTGTGGCAGTAGGGGAGGATATGAACTATCAGGTCAGGATCGGTAGTGGGAACACAGGAAAATGTGTCCATCTACATGAGCAGCAGGCCATGCCCTCCCTCTTGTTGTTTGTTGTTCTGCAAGATTGTTGTTTCACAGTACAGTTTTTTTCACGTCAACCCATACCAAACTGCACATCTTCTCTAGTACCTATACCAGATGTTTAGTTGGAGCCCAAAGTTGAAACTTGGTTTCATCTTTACTTTCTGTCAGTTACTTCTGGCAGGCAGCCTCCTCAGGGTATAAGGTTATGTGGAAAACAACTCTAGGTGGCTATATTCTTCAATGAATCCTGGATGATAAACTTTAAGCAAAACTGAAATCATGAAAAATGGTAGCATTTACTCCTAAAATACTGTTTTCAAAATTATAATGCCTTGAAAAGTTCATAGTCAAGGTTTTTGAAGAGCTGTGAATAGATAAAACTAGATCTTTAAGTATATAAATTTAATAACCATATGGTTTGGCAAGCTTGGGCTCACGCTCCTCAGTATTTATGGTTCTTAAATGTGTAGAGGTCAGTTTTCTGCATAAAGAAAGAGTTCTGCACCTGGTGTAGACATGACACAAGTCACACAAAATCAGCATAAAAGATCCACTCAGTTTCCTTTTCTCAGCTTATATACACAGCAAGAGATAGCATGGTTGTGAGAAAAAACACAGGGGAGTAAAGCGAATTCTTGGTGTCAAGTATTTGTGTATGGAGAGTGTTAACATACAAATGAAAGGTCAAGAAAAATTTTATTCTGCTAAGACTGTAGGCAATATAACCTTGTCAATGCCTGCCCTGTATTTAAAGATAGACAGCTAAGTTTCATTTAAAAAAAAAAAAGCAATATCAAGGTAAACTAATAACCATGAGGTCTTAGGACCTTGCAATATTTGTTCCTTTCCATGTCAGAAATTGCATCCAATATTCTCACATGATCGGGGTAACTTTTTTACACATCCACATTTTGGACATACAGTAGGATTAAAATTAGGGGATATTATATATCAAGCAAACAACAAACAAATTTTGCTGAGCATATACTAAACTGCCCTTGTGGATATTATTATTTGCAAGGCATAAATATTAGATTAGGGATAAACTGGTACAGTTGCCAGTTGCTCGGCATTTTGTGAAGTGTTCTCATTTAGTGTCACAAATAAAATTTATGATAATTGACCATGTTACAAAAATAGATGAGAGGGTGATCGAGAACTATTATTGAAGAAGGGGAGGTGTATTGGAATGAATGGTTAGGTACTCTGCAACCCCTAATGCCTTGTACACACGATAGGATTTTCCGACAACAAAATCCATGTTTTTTTTCTGACGGATGTTGGCTCAAACTTGTTTTGCATAAACACGGTCACACAAATCTTGTTGGAAATTCCGAACATCAAGAACACAGTGACGTACAATACGTACAACGAGCCAGGAAAAATGAAGTTCAATAGCCAGTGCGGCTCTTCTGCTTGATTCCAAGCGTGCGTGGAACTTTGTGCATTGGAATTGTGTACACACGATCGGAATTTACGACATTGGATTCCTGGTATTCATAAATGCTGAGTGTCAGGGAAGAATTACAAAATCAAATATGCCAACATCCAATATGGTTTCGCTAATTCACACATGCGCATTAGTGAACGGCACGCTATGGTGAATCTGCATGTGTGACGGTGCATCTGCGCACGCAAAGCACACATTGCATGTGCACTCCCAACCTGATCCAGGCACCACTGGCCTCTAGAAGGACAGCAGCTCCTCTCACAAACTGCTGGATTGTCGTGAGCCTTCCTGTGTTCCTGAGCCCTTGTGCATTTACCCTTGGATTTCCTGTTGTGATCCGCTTGCCTCTGACCTGTCTGATCTCCTCTCCTGGCTTTGGCCCCTGGCTCGTTCTACAGACTCTGCTGCATTACAGACTTTGCTATTTATTCCTGGCTTGCCTTCCTGTGTATGACCTCGGCTAGTTCCTGTTTTGCTACCTGCCTCTGCTCCTGACGGATCCACTGTGTTTGACCCCTGGCCTGAATTTCACTAAAGTCCCCTGTGTGCACTTTTGCCAAGTACTACTAAGGTTCTCTAAGAGACTCCTGCCCAGCTGTGTATCCTGCTGCACCCAGTATATATCAGGTGACCATCAATTCTACTCCTCAGAACCCATCTGGCAACCTGTGCTTCTTTGGGCACTGCACCTTCTGTACCATCTTCAGGGGTGTACTGCACGTAGCTGCAAAGGGAGCCCTCTGTGCATTTCGGCCTCTGACCAGGTACATGACACTGAGATTGTGTGGTTTCATTAGGCAGTGTTCCTAGCCAGAGCTGATGCAAGGATTTTTGTTTACTTAGGTGAAAGTGCTTTTTGCCCCCCCATCCATCCAGCACCCCCTGCCCACACCATCCTCCTGCCACACCCACCATTGTGACAGGAGGGAAGTGTGACAGGAGAGCACCCCTCACCTTTGGCACAAAATACAGCCTCGAGTCTTTTTGAGTATGATGCTACAAGCTGGGCACACCTATTTTTGGGCAATTTCTCCTATTCTTATTTGCATGACCTCTCAAGCTCCATCAGGTTGGATGGGAGCGTTGGTGCACAGCCATTTTCAGATCTCTCCAGAGATGTTCAATCGGGTTCAAGTCTGGGCTCTGGCTGGGCCACTCAAAGAAATTCACAGAGTTGTCCCGCAGCCACTCCTTTGTTATCTTGGCTGTGTGCTTAGAGTTGTTGGTACATGGTTAGTAAGGTTGAATAAAGACACCAGTCCATCGAGTTCAACCTGAGCGAGTGTGGGTGCGTGTCTACAATTATCCCTATT
This sequence comes from Aquarana catesbeiana, assembly GCF_042186555.1. NCBI lineage: Eukaryota > Metazoa > Chordata > Amphibia > Anura > Ranidae > Aquarana > Aquarana catesbeiana. The sequence continues at coordinate 569,037,019 of NC_133324.1, forward strand.
TTTTGTTTTTTATTTAAGGTACCCACATAGTGCTGTGTCAATTTTTACGCAGTGCTCCACACATATATCGCACACTCACATCAGTCCCTACCTTCAAGGTTGTCCTGTTTGAAGATAAGATGAACCTTCGCCCCAGTCTAAGGTCCAGAGCGCTATGGAGTAGGTTTTCATCAAGGATGTCTCTATACATTGCTGAATTCATCCTTCCCTCAATCCTAACTAGTCTCCTGGTTCCTGTTGCTGAAAAACATCCCCACAGCATGATGCTGCCACCACCATGCTTCACTGTAGGGATGGTATTGACCAGGTGATGAGCGGTGCCTGGTTTCCACCAGACATGACGCTTGCCATTAGGAGTTCAATCTTTGTTTCATTAGACTAGGGAATTTTGTTTCTCATGGGCTGAGAGTCCTTCAGGTGCCTTTTGACAAACTCCAGGTGGACTGTCATGTGCCTTTTCCTGAGGAGTTCCTTCTGTCTGGCCACTCTACCATACAGGCCTCATTAGTGGAGTGCTGCCGAGATGGTTGTTCTTCTGGAAGGTTCTCCTCTCTCCACAGAGAAATGCAGGAGCTCTGTCAGAGTGACCATCAGGTTCTTGGTCACCTACCTGACTAAAGCTCTTCTCCCCTGATCGCTCAGTTTGGCCAGGCGGCCCATACTAGGAAGAGTCCTGGTGGTCCCAAACTTCTTCCATTTATGGATGATGGAAGCCACTGTGCTGATTGGGACCTTCAACGCTACAGAAATTTTTCTGTACCCTTCCCCAGATCCCCCTTGGACTTCATGGCTTGGTTTGTGCTCTGATATGCACTGTTAACTGTGGGACCTTTATATAGACAGGTTTCCAAATCATGTCCAATCAACTGAATTTACCACAGGTAGACTCCAATCAAGTTGTAGAAACATCTCAAGGATGATCAGTGGAAACAGGAGCTCCATTTTGAGTGTCATGGCAAAAGCTATGAATCCTTATGTACATGTGATTTCTTTGTTTTTTATTTTTAATAAATTTGCAAAGATTTCAAACTTCTTTCACGTTGTCATTATGGGGTACTGTTTGTAGAATTTTTTAAAAATAATGAATTTAATACATTTTGGAATAAGGCTGTAACATAACAAAATGTGGAAAAAGAGAAGCGCTGTTAATACTTTCCAGATGCACTGTAGTTTTGGTCAATGTTGTCATTCATTAGTTCATTTGGGACTTCATTATTTTTGCACTTTGTTTACATTTTCTTTCTTCATTTTTATATATTTATATATTAAGCCCTGCAATTTATGTTTGACTTTGCAAGAGAAGATTCCCTTATTTTAGTAAATGAGGCAAAGTTCTGCTGACTTTCATCATCCAATCATGTACGAGAAAAAATACAGGTTTTTTTTATTTTTCTGGCATGTGATTGACTATTCCTTGCAAAGTGATTATATACTGTATTTATATATACAATATATATAAAATAATCCCATTTTGTTGCTTTGCAGCCTAAAATAAAGACAGGCACTGTTTTTTGTTTTATCCAGCTGTGCAGCTTATAACATCCAAGTGAAAGATATAACACCATGTCAGAAAAATGTTTAAAAAAATTCAAAAACAGAATTACTAAGTTCGAAAAAGGATCACCCCCCCCCCCCCACCTCCTAAAAATGACTTGTAAACTCAATCAAGGTGTAGCTAATCACCTTCTCAATGGCACACAAACCCATTTATCTTTCAACTGTTATTAGCTGTGGTCATTTTGATTAGCTCAGCATGAAAAGAGCTTTCCTGGAGCATTTTAATCCCTGGTAGTGCAACTGAAGCAAACAATCACTTATGGGTTGCACCGTCAAATGATCTCCGGGATAAAGTTGTGGACAGGAACAAGTCAGAAGATGGATACAAAAACATTTCAAAGGCTTTATCAATGCCAAGAAACAAAGTAAAGTCTATTATTAAGAAGTGGAAGGTATTTGGTACAGAACAGACCCTCCCTGGATCAGGATGCTGTTCCAAATTTATGACAAAGAGTAGTCATTGTGTGCGTGTTACAACAATATCAGAAATTCTCCACAAATGTGCCTTGTATGGGAGGGTTGCAAGAAAAAATCCACTCCTCAAGAAAGGCCACATGCAGACATGACCGAGCTTTGCCAAAATGCACCTTGAAGATTCTGAGGCCACATGAAAGAAGGGTGTTATGGTCAGATGAGACTAAAATGGAATGATTTGGCCTCAGCACCAAATGATATGTCTGGTGGAAATTCAATACAGCTCACCATCCAAATAACACCATTCCTACAGTAAAGCATGAAGGCGCTAATATCCTGTTATGGGGGTGTTTGTCTGCAGCAGGGACTGCAGCACTTCTCATGATAGAAAGAAAATGGATGGGGCAAAATACCGTTGAATTCTTGAGGAAAATCTGCAGCCCTCTGCCAGAAAGTTGTCAATGGAAGAAGACATGACAATGGCCCAAAGCACACAGCAAAAATGACCACATAGTGGTTTGAGAAGAAAAGGGTGAATGTCCTTGCATGGCTTAATCAGAGCCCACACTTAAACCCCATGGAAAATCTGTGGAAAGTAATGGCCCGGAGACAGAGGAACTCTAGGGGGAGGGCCAGCATGACTTGGGTGGGGCAGTGAGGCGGAGTTGTTAAGGTAGTGTAATTAGGATAGGAGGTGCTGTGGGGGGAGTTTTAGATAAAAGTGGGGGGCGGAGTTATATCAGGGTCAGTGTGAGAGAGGAGCGGCCGTTAGAAGAATTGGAGTAGAATCGGCACGGTCTCCGCGTTACAGCATGGGTGACTTGGAGACGCTTCTGTCTCAGCTTAGGGAGGAGGCGGCGGCCAGAGGCACGGGATGGCTGCAGGCTTCCGTTGCTAGTTTGTTACAGGGCCCCAGCCAGTCCTCCTCTGCTCTCCCCACCAGCCCCCCTCCTCCGGGCCGCACACGTGCTAGGCGGTCCAGGCCGCCGGAGCGTTTTAGCCCTGAACCGGATCGCTCAGGGAGTCGGGCAATGGAAGTGCGGACTCCGCCGGCCAAGCGCAAGTCAGCAGTGGCGGCGGCAAGCGGGGACAGGCACGGAACTCGAGCGGTGCGGGAGACGAGCGGCGCGAAAGTGTCAGGTACCGCCCCCCCTGCAGACAGTATGAGACGCATGGCGGCTGCCACGGCGGGCTCTCAGCCTGGCCGGAGGGAAGCCCGGCGAGGGAGAGATGCCTCGGCGGGTGACGGCTACGGGGCCGTAACGGCCGGGGCCCGTATTCCTGAAGGGAGGGGAAGAAAGAAAAACTCGGCGGGTGCCCCGCATGTTCGTGGGGACTTGGATGAGTCACAGTCCGGATCTACGGCCAGGCGGGCTCCCCCTGCCCGGCCCAGGGCTCAGCTACAGTGCCTTGAGGAGACAAGTGATGGTGCGGCGCGCAGGGATGACGTCTCTGTGTTGCGCTCAACGGCGGCGGTGAATCCTGCTGTGCGGCCTGCGACGGTGGAGCGGAGAGAGGCTGGGAGTTCCCAGGACAGCCTGTCTGAGGGTGAGCTGGATGATCGTGCGGAGGATGAACTACAAGAGCCGGCGCGTGCAGCGGGGATTGCGGCTGGATGCCCCGTGCGGCAGCGGCAGCCAGGTGAGCACCCTTCTGTGTTGTCTTTGTCTTCTTCTAATGTTAGTAAAGGGGGGTCTGTTATTGGTGATGTTGTAGGGGTGTCAGGGGCTCAGGGTGTTCTAAGTAATTTAGGGCAAAGTGTGGGTTCCACGTCACTGGGGTCACAAGACGTGGGGGTGGTGCAGACATTGCTGGCTGGTTTGCGGGAGGTGCTGGCGCGCTGTGAGGCTGGTCAGCGGCCGGTGGCGGGCGCTTCTCCGGTGGCGGCGTGGGCTACGGCCCACGCGGCCGCACCACAGGATGTGGTGAGGGTGGGTCCGGCATCGGGTGCAGCGGCCAGCTCGTTGGTTGCTGGGGTGGGGACGGAGATTCCTGTCACACCGCCGGCGACGATAGTGGCCGGTGCTGCAGCGAAGGTTGGGGATGCTGCGACGGCGGGTAAAGGGACAGCGGGATTGGATGGGGTACGTTTGGCGGATTCTGCCAAATGTGAAGTATACGTCTGTTTTGAGGGGCCCTTGGGCGCTCATTTAAAGACAGAAGTGAAAGAGCGTATTTGGAAGGGTGAATATGTCGAAATTTTCTCCTTGTTGCCCTTGGAAAAGTTTAACTTGGACAAAGTTAAGCCGGACGAGAGCAAAAAAGAGGAGGAGGAGAAGCGGCGTTACCGTTTAATACCGCGCACTTTTTCAAATTGGCTCCAAGCGTTTGCAATTCTGGCAAGCGTTATTGGGGAAAAGTCGCCCGAGCATTGCTCTGCTCTTTTCTGCTACCTTGACTCCATTGGCGAGGCGCAAAGAGTGTACGGCGGTACAGCCTGGTTGCGCTACGATGAGCAATTCAGGCAGAGGAAGGCAGTACGCCCTGCGTTAAGGTGGGACCACAAGGACATTAGTCTTTGGATGAAGTTAATGTCATCTCCAAGAGGTTCTTCGGCTCCCTTTCAGGGTGGGGCCGGGGGTTCGGCTAGTTCCGGACAACCGGCCAGCAGTCGCATGGGTTTCTGCTGGCAATTCAATGCCGGTAACTGCAAATTTGGGGCAAAATGTCGATTCCGGCATGAGTGTTCAGCATGTGGAGGGTCACACTCACAGTTCAGGTGTTTTAAACAAGGCCGCGGAAAAGCGACAGAGGCTGGAAAAAGGGATGACACCAGTGAGGGTAAAAAGGATGGCTCCTTTTTTAAGGCGGTACCCTGATCAGAAAGCAGCCGAGTTATTAGAGTTGGGATTTACGGTCGGTTTTAGGTTGAGTAGCCGGCTTATAGTGGTTCCGCCTATGGCGGATAATTTGAGGTCGGCCAGGGAACACTCCAGCATTGTTACGAAAAAATTGTTAAAAGAGGTTTCATTGGGGCGCATGGCGGGCCCGTTTGAGTCCACCCCAATGCCTGATTTGGTTGTTTCCCCGTTAGGTGTGGTCCCTAAGAATGAGCCGAACAAATTTCGGCTCATTCACCATTTGTCATACCCGCGAGGGTGATCAGTTAATGAGTCAATAGACCCTGATTTGTGTAAGGTGTCTTACACATCTTTTGAAACGGCGGTCGTGTGGGTTCAACGTTTTGGAAGAGGCGCATTGTTGGCAAAAACGGACATTGAGGCGGCTTTTCGCCTCTTGCCGGTTCACCCAGATTGCTGCCGTTTGTTGGGGTGTCGCTGGCAAGGCAAGTTTTTTGTTGACAGGTGTTTGCCCATGGGGTGTGCGATTTTATGTTCGTTGTTTGAACAATTTAGTTCCTTTTTAGAATGGGCAGTGCGGGATGTTTCAGGCTTGTCATCCGTCATCCATTATTTGGATGATTTTCTATGTATAGGGCCTGCGGGTAGCTTGGTGTGTGCGTCATTGTTAGCTACAATTCAGCAGCTTTTTGAGTCTTTCGGGGTTCCGTTGGCTACTGACAAGACGGAGGGCCCAGTTACGGTTTTGTGTTTCTTGGGGATTGTTATAGACACGGTGGCTATGGAATGCAGATTGCCATTGGACAAATTGGAGGGTTTAAAACGGGAGGTGGCCGCGGCGTACCGGGCAAAGAAGATACAGCTTAGGTCTTTACAATCGCTGCTAGGCAAATTGAATTTTGCCTGCCGCATCATGCCTATGGGGCGGGTTTTTTGCAGGCGCCTTGCCGCCGCTACGGCCGGAGTCCGGGCCCCACATCATTATATCCGGTTAAGTAGGGATCATAAGGAAGATTTGAAGGTATGGGATTCCTTTTTGGCTACCTACAATGGCCGCTCGTTGTGGATGGATGCGGTAGTTTCAAACTTTGATTTGGAACTTTTTACTGACGCAGCAGGGTCATGCGGCTTTGGGGCTTTTTTATCAGGGGAAGTGGAGTGCTGGGGAATGGCCGGTGAGTTGGAAGGAGGGTGGCTTGATACGCAACTTAGCGGTATTGGAATTGTTTCCGATTGTGCTGGCGGTGGAGCTTTGGGGCTCAGACTTTGCGAACCGTAGGGTGCGTTTTCACTGTGATAACTTGGGGGTTGTACAGGCCATTAACAATAACACTGCATCTTCCCCCCCAGTTGTGCGTTTACTGCGGCACCTGGTGTTATGCTGTTTGTGTATTAATTGTTGTGTGTCTGCGATTCATGTTCCGGGGGTGGACAATTCTGTGGCTGATGCGTTGTCTCGTTTCCAGTGGGACAGGTTTCGTCAACTGGTGCCGGGAGCGGATGTGTCCGGGATTCCTTGTCCCGAGAGGTTGTGGAGCATCGCATTGCCATCGCTCAACGGTTGATACATCGATCGATATCCGCAGCCACTCGGGCTGTGTACAGTAAGGTCTGGGAGGAATGGGAGGCTCTGATAGGTGAAGTGGAGGACAGTTCCCAAGATGAAGGGAGGATTCAGATGCTGCTCTATTTTATAGGCAGGAACTTTGAGGAGGGAGTGTCTGTTTCTTCTATGTCTAGTAAACTGTCGGGACTGGCCTTCATGTTCCAGTTGGCTGGGCAAAGGGACGTGACAAAGGCATTCATGGTTCGGCGTGCTATGCGTGGATATCGCGCTGGTCGAACGGCTGCCGACAAACGACGCCCGGTTTCATTTGAGGTTTTAAGGGAGGTAGTTGGGCAGTTGGGGGATGTTTGTTTTTCGCATTTCGAAAAGGTTTTGTTCCGGGCCATTTTTGTAATGGCTTTTTTCGGAGCTTTTCGGGTAGGTGAGATGGTGAGTAAGAATAAAAAGGGGGATGGGGGGTTGGAAGTACAGGATGTTTGGTTAAGGGGGGACACGCTGGGGGTATTTTTGAAAAGGTCCAAGACGGATCAGTTAGGGAAGGGGAAGTGGGTGAAGTTAAAAAGCATCCCGGGTTCCCCTGTATGTCCGGTTACGGCAGTTGATGAGTTTTGCGCAATTAGGCCTCGTGTAGGGGGGGTCTTCTTCCAACATGAGGATGGTAGGGCGGTCTCGCGTTTCCAGTTTCAGGCGGTTTTTAAAAAATGTTTGGAGGCTGCGGGTTTAAATGTAGAGAATTACTCTTCTCACTCATTTCGCATTGGAGCAGCTACGGAGGCGGTTCGGTGGGGATTGGATGAGCAGGTGGTGAGGAGTATTGGTAGGTGGGAATCATCTAGGTTTAAGTTGTATGTTCGTCCTCACTTACTTTAGTAATATAATCCTACAGGGTTGGGTGAGGGCTGCTGTGTTGACTAAACATAATAATGATAGACAGCATTTAAGTTCAGAAAGCCAGGGGTTTTTAGCTGCCAGGGAATGTAGGGTGATGTTCGTTTTTCTCCTTGTATTCCTTTTGTTTGTTTTCAATGTTTTTTTTCAGATTCGGACTCCTGTTTGGTGTGGATCCTGGGACACTCTTATGTGTATTGGGGAGCCAGGAGGGCTGATGTTAGGAGGGGGGGCAGGTTGTTGGGGCTGACAGAAGGGGAGGGAGTAGTACGTTGGATCGGGATTCCGGGCATGCTCTGGTCCAGGGTAGTACCCGAGATGCATAAGTTCGCAAGTCTGGATCGCACTCCTGATGTGGTTGTGATTCATGCGGGTGGTAACGATCTGGGGATTCGATGTGCGAGAGAGCTTATACGGGACATTAAGTTCGATCTGCTTCGGTTACAGTCATTTTTTCCGGATACCATTTTCATTTGGTCGGATATTGTGGCCAGGTCGGCTTGGCGTTTGGCTCGCTCTGTGGCAGGACTGAACAGAGCAAGGATAAAGGTCAATAAAGCCGTGGCAAAATTTTTTGTTCGTAATGGCGGTTTGGCAGTGCGTCATCGGGATTTGGAGGAAGAAACCTGGCGTTTTTTGCGAGCGGATGGTGTACACTTAAATGCAATTGGCCTTGACCTGTGGCAATTGGCTCTGCAAGACGGTGTACACCGGGCATTTCGGGTGTGGAGGGCGACACGCACGTAAGGTGTCACGTGCGCGTGCTGTGGCGGCAGGTCTATGGGGTCCTTGAAGGCGGGGCTGAAAAATAATGGAGGTTTAAGGGGGTTGGGCCCTACGGAGGTATGGGCGTCCTTCTCCCTGGTATGGAAACAATGGTGGAGCAAGTTGTATCTGGAAGGAGGTAGCTGTTTGTCCCCGAGCTTTCGTAATTACACGGCGGGGGGCCGTTTATGGGTATACCGATACAACTAGTTGGTGGTAAAAAACATTGATATTTGCCTTCAAGGATCTCTAGACCAAAAAAGGTTATTAGGAAGGTTCAGTTTGGTAAAATGTTTATAAGAATATATATTATGCATTAAGTTATTTGTTCACAAAGTATTTTTTGTATTTTATTTTGTTGTAATAAAAGGCTGCTATGGCCATTCGACTCCAATAAGAGTAGTGTCGTGTGGTCAATGGTGGGTAAAAAGGGGGGTAAGATAGAAGTATCAGTATTTCACGGTAGCCTCACTTATAGACACATCCCTTAGTCAAGTAATGGCCCGGAGACAGAGGAACTCTAGGGGGAGGGCCAGCATGACTTGGGTGGGGCAGTGAGGCGGAGTTGTTAAGGTAGTGTAATTAGGATAGGAGGTGCTGTGGGGGGAGTTTTAGATAAAAGTGGGGGGCGGAGTTATATCAGGGTCAGTGTGAGAGAGGAGCGGCCGTTAGAAGAATTCCCACCCTCCCTCCCCTTTTTTCATTGATGGATACAGTTACGGGTATTAGGGGGGAGTATGGGATGTTTATGTTTCGGGTTATTGTTTATGAGGTAAGAATTGGGGATGGTTAGGATTTTGATTGTCGTAGCAGCGGCAGGTCTATGGGGTCCTTGAAGGCGGGGCTGAAAAATAATGGAGGTTTAAGGGGGTTGGGCCCTACGGAGGTATGGGCGTCCTTCTCCCTGGTATGGAAACAATGGTGGAGCAAGTTGTATCTGGAAGGAGGTAGCTGTTTGTCCCCGAGCTTTCGTAATTACACGGCGGGGGGCCGTTTATGGGTATACCGATACAACTAGTTGGTGGTAAAAAACATTGATATTTGCCTTCAAGGATCTCTAGACCAAAAAAGGTTATTAGGAAGGTTCAGTTTGGTAAAATGTTTATAAGAATATATATTATGCATTAAGTTATTTGTTCACAAAGTATTTTTTGTATTTTATTTTGTTGTAATAAAAGGCTGCTATGGCCATTCGACTCCAATAAGAGTAGTGTCGTGTGGTCAATGGTGGGTAAAAAGGGGGGTAAGATAGAAGTATCAGTATTTCACGGTAGCCTCACTTATAGACACATCCCTTAGTCATGACTTGAAGACTACAGTCATCAAACTTAACAGAACTTGAGCAGTTCTGCAAAGAAAAGTGGGCAAGTCAAGATGTGCAAACTTAGTAGAGACATATCCCAACAGACTAAAGGCTGTAATCAAAGCAAAAGGTGGTCCAACAAAATACTGACACAAGAGGGTGATCCTTTTTTCCAACCCAGTGATTTTGTTTTTTGTTTTTGGTTTTCTGACATGTTGATGTTATCACTTTTACTTGGATGTTATAAGTTGCACTGAGTAAAAACAGCTGGATAAAACAAAACATGTGCCTGCCTTCATTTTAGGCTGCACAGCAAAACAATGGGATTATTTTAAAGGGGGTGATTCTTTTCTATATCCACTATATACAGTATCTCACAAAAGTGAGTAAACCCCTCACATTTTTGTAAATATTTTATTATATCTTTTTTATGTACACTGCAGAAATTAAATTTTGCTACAATGTAAAGTAGAGAGTGTACAACTTGTATAACAGTGTAAATGTACCGTCCCCTCAAAATAACTCAACACACAGCCAATAATGTCTAAACCGCTGGCAAAAGTGAGTACACCCCTAAGTGAAAATGTCCAAATTGGGCCCAAAGTGTCAATATTTTGTGTGGCCACCATTATTTTCCAGCACTGCCTTAATCCTCTTGGGCATGGCGTTCACCAGATATAAACAAGGCAAAGGACAAATCCAAGGAAAGATCCAAGCTTACTCACCGACCAGCCCGTTGACAACTGAATCAACCTATCTAACAGTATGCAGGAGGTAAGCGAGTGGGGATGGGTGGTGAGGTTGGCTTCAGGTACAATATATACTAGGCTGTGGAGATATCAATTGACAGTAAGTACCCATGCAGCCTAACTACACAGCCTATGTATATAATCATCAGTAGCGTGATTATAGTTTACACAAAACATTTTAACAGTTCAAGGTAGAAAACTGAGAGGTAAAAAAACAAAACAAACAAAAAAAAAGAAAAAACAAAACATGTTAAAGGATAACTAGGATCTGAACCTGTGCAACCCAGGTAGGGTTGTGGGACCAGCAGGGGCTTTCTGTCCATTTGGATGTACAGAGTTCACATTGGGGTATAAGCCGCTGGACCCCAGTTGTATGGAACCTACAAATGCTAGGCAAGGGTGAGGTTCCTCATGGAAATACAACCAGGGATAGTTCACAGAACGACGGAGAATGACACATTTCGCTCAGTCTGGTATGAAGGCCTTAGGATGTCTGAATCCATTGGCTAGTGCCCGTGAAGATTTTTCCTCTTAAGTGGGATTTTAAAGGGTGGAAGTCTCAAGAAAAAGGTATAACAAAAAGTATAAAAAATTATCAAAATTTTATTGTATCAAAAATTTAAAAGAAAAACATGTGCTAGAATGGAAACAATGGATAAAAGCAACAATGGATGCCAGAATTAACAAATGATGAAAAATACAACCAGGATATACATGACAGGTCGACAGAGCTACACAAAACCCCACAAAGGCTATGTCAGCAAGGAGCCAATTGACAGTGCAGGTCCAACGCGTTTCGAGGCTTTATATAAGGATTGCGACCTCTTCTTCAGGGGCTAGAGGTAAGGTGTATATCTGTCTGCGAAACATTGTTACAAAGAAAGAGACAAAAAAGACACACAATGAAAAACATATTGATGTCAGAAAATCATGCATATATACAACTATTTACATAATCAGATTGTGATGTAATTACAAAAAATGTATCCTAACCATGCTATTGCAGGGTCAATACTGTATGGCATCCACCCCAAACAAGGGGGAAGGGGAGAACGGTAAGCCACCGGGGCCCAGATCCGAATATCAGCGACGCCGCCACACAACCAGGACCGCCAGCAGATCAGGACCAGACACAGAGGGCGTCACGTCCCTCAGCTGTATTTTAAATTCTCTTTATCAAAATCTTTTTGATAAAGATTGAGATTTTGATAAAGAGAATTTAAAATACAGCTGAGGGACGTGACGCCCTCTGTGTCTGGTCCTGATCTGCTGGCGGTCCTGGTTGTGTGGCGGCGTCGCTGATATTCGGATCTGGGCCCCGGTGGCTTACCGTTCTCCCCTTCCCCCTTGTTTGGGGTGGATGCCATACAGTATTGACCCTGCAATAGCATGGTTATGATACATTTTTTGTAATTACATCACAATCTGATTATGTAAATAGTTGTATATATGCATGATTTTCTGACATCAATATGTTTTTCATTGTGTGTCTTTTTGTCTCTTTCTTTATAACAATGTTTCGCAGACAGATATACACCTTACCTCTAGCCCCTGAAGAAGAGGTCGCAATCCTTATATAAAGCCTCGAAACGCGTTGGGCTTGCACTGTCAATTGGCTCCTTGCTGACATAGCCTTTGTGGGGTTTTGTGTAGCTCTGTCGACCTGTCATGTATATCCTGGTTGTATTTTTCATCATTTGTTATTTCTGGCATCCATTGTTGCTTTTATCCATTGTTTCCATTCTAGCACATGTTTTTCTTTTAAATTTTTGATACAATAAAATTTTGATAATTTTTTATACTTTTTGTTATACCTTTTTCTTGAGACTTCCACCCTTTAAAATCCCACTTAAGAGGAAAAATCGTCCATTGTATATGTATAAAGGGATGCGGGTTGGTTGTCTCATTCCATAAAGCTCTTGTCACCACCAGTTTCTAGTGCCCGTGAAGAAGACCCTTTCCGGATAGAGGATTGACCCGGCTGGGTGCGCTTCGGTGTAACGGTATAGGGGTGAGCGGCCGAACGGGCTGGTGTTCGGGGCAACGAAGCCTCAGACATCTGGGCAGGGGCTGCCATTTGCAGGGATTCCAGTAGGCGCTGCAATGACTCAGGTGAAGTACAAGAGTGTTGCTGACCCCGATAGGTAAACTGTAGGGCAAACGGAAATCGCCATGTGTACTTGAGCTGGTGCTGCAGTAAGATTTAGAGCTGGGGCTTAATGGCACGACGTTTGGCTATAGTGAGGGGAGCTAGGTCAGAGAAGAGTTGGTACGTATGAGCCTGGAACAGGAGACCACCTTTATTGCAGGCAGCAGATATGATTTGCTCCTTTGTACGGAAGAAGTGCAGTTTGAGGATTATGTCACGAGGTGGTCCTTCTGCTTGGCGGACAGTAAGGGCCCTGTGGATTCTATCAAATTCCAGGCATTCAATTAGTAGCGATGGAGCCAGTTCTTGGAATAGAGTGGTGCTAAAAGATGTCAGGTCATCAATGGTTTCAGGGATGCCATGGAGCCGCAGGTTAGATCTGCGTGAGCGATTCTTTGCATCCTCCAGATGAGAAAGGAGCATATTGTTCTCATCACAAAGTGCTGCATGCCCCTGGGCATGTTCCTGCATTGTAAACATCATATCATCCACCCTGGTTTCTAGGTCTGCTGTGCGCTGGCCCAGCTCCCTGATCTCACGGGAGAACCTATTGGTGATTTGGTCAGAGGTAGTTTTAAGGGCCTTCTGCAGCATCACTTCGATATGCTTAAGGAAGTCTTTCTGGAACATACCTGACTGTGGCAGCGCAGGAGAGCCACTCATGTTGAACTCTGCATCGGCCTCATCGTCGCTGTCCATCAGTCCAGATCTGGCTGGTGATGCTGCTTGCTGCTGTGCTAAGGCCTTAGCTGCCACTTTGGAGGTGGCACGGGCCAAAGCCTCTTTGATGAGTTTCGGTTTATTTTTACCTCGGTGCCCCGTCAAAACCATCACGAGTGAGCAGGCCGTGTTCCGGAGGCTGATCGCGGGGTGTGCCGGTATGCAGAGTGGTTCAGAGCCTGTGTAGAGTCCCAAAGATGCAGCGGGGAATGCAGAGCTCTAATGGGTTACATCCACCATGTCGAGCCTCGTGCATGCCAGGGAACCTTTGATTTTTATACATGTCATGCAACATGTGCTCCCAAAGTCGGAGCGTATGTCGCACTGGTGTGAACCGGGCCTAAAGGTGCAAATTCTAATATATTGATCACATTCTGAAAATGTAACCAATTTTATAGATCTATGACTTTTATATAATGACTTGTGTTGATCCATAAACCTACTCAGACTTGATAAACATACTATAGGCTGCCAATAATTGAATATGATTTATTAACCTTTGGGAAATTAGAATTAGATAATTTAATGACCAACAGTAACAAAATAGGATAATTTGAACAGAATAGAATTGCTTTCCCTCGTTTTGCAAATCCAAGAATGGAATTCTTTTCGTGTGTGTGTTATATGTGTACAGAGAGACCTGAAAGAGGTGAGAGACACACACACACAAACAGAAAGTATGCAAGGTTCAGTTTGAAAAGGGAGGTGTCATCAGTGGAGGAGGAGGTGGAAAATGAATGCAGAGAAGACAGAACTGAGTCTCTTGTTCAGTAAGGCAGCTTATAATGTGAAAAAGATTCCCTACAGCTAACAAGAGCCACCATGATGAAGAGACTTCAGTGATTTTACACTTGAATTAGATGTTACAGGAACTTTAAAAGTAATTCAAGAAATGCAGTAGATTTAGGACACCTTGCTACCTGGACTGATGCAAACAACAGTGATATAACCCTTATGAACCAGTAAACTACTTATTCAAGCCAAGGGAAGTAGCAAGATTGAGAATCCAACAACAGATTGCTGAGTCAAGTGTGTTCAAACCTGAAGCAAAATTTGAACATTCTTAAATTTACAGTGTCTGTAAAAACCTGCATAGAATAATGCCTCCTCTCTTCTTCATCCCTTTCCTTTTACTGCTGATGTCACGTGGAGCACAACCTGATGGCCCTAGAGGTTCCTGGCGTCGCAGATTTCGATGGGAAAGTAATGGACGAGTTTTCAGCCTCCAGAGCTCAGGTTCTGATCACAGAGCTGGTACTTTCTACATTTCAGAGGTACATAACCCTGTTAAACCAAGGAGACCTGCAGGATCTCAGACAAGAGACATCATCAGTAATAGTAAACCAAGTCATGCTGAAGAACAACTTAACCTCAGTCAAACTCCCACCCAAAGGAGTGATACTCCTTTGAGAATTTACACAAGCAATAAGGAACATATATTTTCTACCCACAAAACCAAAGGAATTCAGCAAGAGTCAATGCAAAGAAATGATATCACACAAGTATACCCTACAACAATTAAGAGTAAAAAGCAGACTTCAACTCAGTACCTGGCAGTCACAGAA